>NC_044034.1:323550729-323864005 GCF_901765095.1 Microcaecilia unicolor | reverse complement strand
GTACAAGGAAGGACAGAAGCTCACTTACCAGCTCAGAGCTCTAGCAGTAGTTTACTGGGTTGGTCTTTCCCAGTTTCAGCATTCCATGGTTTCAACAGCATAGTAGTAGATGACGGCAGAAAAAAGTATCATATGAATCTCTCTCTCTCTCTCTCTCTCTCTCTCTCTCTCTCTCTCTCGATTCCATGACCCTTCATTCATTCTTAGTTATTTCAGCTGCAGTGTTTATGTGGTCTATTGTGGAGTTTCATCTATAGACAGGACGTCAGTTGGTTAATCCAATGGCGGCAGAGGGTTCAGCTAAAGAGGTTTGGCTACTGATAGCCTGAAAGCTCCTCTTACAATTTAATGATTGCATGTTTCCAGATAAGATCTAAATGGTGCAATGAGACGGTCAAGCGGAATTCAACTCTTCCCAACTTGGTATGAATCAATGAGATATAAAATAATAAATCTGATATTAGTCAGACTGCTCATTCCATTTCAGGGAAGCAGTATGGAACAGGACATAGAGAGGAAGAGAAGGTACTGGACAAAGATATATATTGTTCAGTGTCCAAGACCAGCTGCTGAACTGAAGGGTATTACACTGTATTAATGATACTGAAAACTGAAACTCCAATTCTTTCCTTCTAAATGTTCATTGAAAATCTATACCACCCTATCACCAATTATTCTCTTTCTCATTCAGACAGAATAAAGATAATTTTAGCAATCCACATCTCATAGCTTCATTTCTAGCCTCAACTCTCACACAGTCATCCTGGGAATATGTTGCCTGAATGTCTTATGCAGAATCAGTGCAAAGTTCTTCCTTTCTTAGTCTTTAGAAATTAGCCAGTTGCAAACTTCCCCATCATGAGGCTTGATTAACCATGCTTGGTTTGCTTCCAGTTGGGAAGTTTATTGATTGTATTGGTTCTTTGCAGGCTGTGATTCCTTTTATTAAACTTGCATAAGAAATATTCAAAGAGGAATCAAGCTTTCAAGACCACACACAAGGCTGACTTCCATTTGGATTTATCAGTAATATCTTTGTTCTTTCGCCTTTGCTTTTCAAGATGTTGACATTCTTTTTTTTTAGGATGGATAGTTTCTTTGTAAACCATGGTGAATTTCTGGATGTCTTGACCTTTTTAGTGGTAAATGGAGCAATTTTGTCTAGTATGGCTTTCACCTTGGTGTCACAGTGTGCCCCATAGTCCTAGTATTTTTGGAAAGAGTAAATAAGCGATTCAAATCTACCCATTCCACTCCACTCAGTATTTTATAGACCTCTTTCATATCTCCCTCAGCCATCTCTTCTGCAAGCTGAAGAGCCCTAGCCACTTTAGCCTTTCCTCAAAGTTGTTCCATTCCCTTTAACATTTCTGTCACTCCTCTCTGTACCTTTTCTAATTCCCTATATCTTTTTTGAGATGCGGTGATCAGAATTGCACACAGTATTCGAGGTGTGGTCACACCATGGAGCGATATTTCTCTTTCTCCATGGACAAGCAGGATGAGTCTGCCATGTGTAGGTGACTTCATCCTATGGCGCCATGGACGGATAATTGCTCTCCCAGAACTCAGGGAAACCTTTTGGAAAAGTTCCCCTGAGTATGCTTGTGCAGTCCCCCACCCACGTGTGAGTCATTTCAGGATATCCGCAATGAATGTTCATGAGTTAGATTTGCATACAGTTGAGACAATGTATGCAAATCTATCTCATGCATATTCATTGTGGATATCCTGAAAACCCGATGGGACTAGGTGTGTCCCGATGACTGGGTTGGGAATGGCTGAGCTAACTGGTTAAAGATAGGACTGCTTTTTATGTGGTCCAATCTGCCTGGTTAGCTATGTGGGTACCTGCACTGAATATTGCAGCACCCACATAACTGATGGCTCCTCCCTGACTCCACCCCCACAACACCCCTCTCCTGGCCAGTATGTGCCACTGAATATCAGCGGCCAGCCTGCTGTGCATGATTTAAACCTCTCCTTGCTTAAATAGTTTTGAATATCAACCCCTATGTTATTATGTAATGTGAATTATGGTTGTTTCGATATGTATCCTGCTTTGTGAAGTTCTCGTATGGTGATGTCAAATTGGACAAAATAAATAAATAAAATCTTTGTTACTTCCTTCCTGTTTTAAAATGATAGCATATCTCTGGGAGACACATTCCCCTCACCAGGCCAAAACTGGCTCATTTTGTTCTGCCTGATCAAGGGAGAGTAACTCCTGAAATTTAGCAAGTCAGTGTAATAAAAAGATATCACATAATAATTATATTTTTGTTTATTGATCTTTATTATCTGAAAAGTAACAAGTAGAAAAGACTGTACTCCCAGGGATTGTACATAGAGAATCTGGTGTTCTTTGTTCCAGGCCTCAGGCTGGAACATTACCTTCATGTCCTATTAGTCACTCCCTCAGTTGCTTTCTCCTCATCCTTTTGCAGAGATATCCGCCAGCATAATCTGAGTTGGTTTCTACACTGGCTCTCATCCACTGCTGGGTTGTGTGGGGCATCTTCCTAGTCTCTGGATTCAAGCAATATGGTAGCAGAATCAGATGTCCCCCTCAGTTGTGTGGAAGTCCATCACCCATATTCATACCATCAGTCATGTTGCAGCTATTTCCTGTTTCAATCACATGTCATGCTGGTTCTGCAGGATTCCCACAGGACCTCTTGTTGAGGCATGCCTGATGATAAGAACAAGGGTTGTGGACAGAGTCATAGGTGGTCAGTAACTCAGTTGATTAAGGAGGCTAAAGAGAGGTGGGGTTGGGGCAAGACTTCAGTGAGATGGGGTAGTGCTAGGATGGGGTAGGGCTGGACAAGCTAAAATTCTTGGGGTGGGGGAAAAGTGACACATTTGTTAGCAGTATATAGACAGTGGATCACTTTTGAACACAGAAACATAGAAGAATGAAGGCAGATAAAGACCATCTGGCCTATCCAGTCTGCCCATCTGTACTATCTGATATCAATTCCTCTTCCTTTGAGATCCTACATATGTATTTCTCCCAAGCTTTCCTGAATTCAGGTACAGTCTTCATCTCCACCACTTCCACCAGGAGGTCATTCCACATATCCACCACTCTTTCTGTGAAGAAATATTTCTTTAGGTTATTCTTGAGTCTGTCCACTTTCACCTTTATCCTATGCCCCCTCATTTCAGTGCTTCCTTTCAATTGAAAGAGACTTGCTTCCTGTGTATGTTGTCCGCATCATCAGGGCTGTCTTTATCTTTAGTTTTTATTAAAAATTTCTATATTGCTTACATGGATAATATATACATGTTCAAAGTGGTTTACAGTATGTCTACCCTATTGTAATGTCTATTCTGTTCGCAAAGAGACAGACCTTACCAGACAGCCTTTCTAAAATATTGCTTACAAAAATGTTAAAGAACCATGCATCCTTTGCAGCACACCACTTGCAACATCTCTTTCCTTATAATAGGCTCCATTTACCATTACCCTCTGAGGGGCATAATCGAACGGGGCCGGCCATCTATATGGGCAGCCATCTCTAAAGCTGGCCCCAGAAAGCGCCATACCCGACCATATTATCAAAACAAGATGGCCGGCCATCTTTCATTTCGACAATATGATTGGGGCCGGCCAAATCTCAACATTTGGGCCAGCGTTAGAGATGGCCGGCATTAGAGATCGCTGCCATTGGTTTCCTGCCGATAATGGAAAGTAATGGCGGCCATCTCAAACCTGGCCAAATCCAAGCCATTTGGTTGTGGGAGGAGCCAGCATTTATAGTGCACTGGTCCCCCTCACATGCCAGGACACCAACTGGGCACCCTAGGGGGCACTGCAGTGGAATTCACAAATTGCTCCCAGGTGCATAGCTCCCTTACCTTGGGTGCTGAGCCTCCCAACCCCCCCCCCCAAAACCCACTCCCCACAACTGTACACCACTACCATAGCCCTTAAAGGGTAAGGGGGACACCTACATGTGGGTACAGTGGGTTTGTGGTGGGTTTTGGAGGGCTCACATTTATCACCACAAGTGTAACAGGTAGGGGGGATATGGGCCTGGGTCCGCCTACCTGAAGAGCACTGCACCCACTAAAAACTGCTCCAGGGACCTGCATACTGCTGTCATGGAGCTGGGTATGACATTTGAGGCTGGCAAAAAATGTTTTTAAATTTTTTGGGGGTGGGAGGGGGTTGTGACCACTGGGGGAGTAAGGGGAGGTCATCCCTGATTCCCTCCGGTGGTCATCTGGTCAGTTGGGGCACTTTTTGGAGGCTTGGTCCTAAAAATAAATGGACCAAGTGAAGCCGGCGAAGTGCTCGTCAGAGCTGTCCTTTTTGTTCCCATTATAGGGCGAAGTGGCCATCTCGTAACCACGCCCCCGTCCCGCCTTCTGTACCCTGCCAACACGCCCCTTGAAGTTTGGCCGGCTCCACGACGGAAAGCAGTTCAACCCAGCCAAAATCAGCTTTCGACTATACCATTTTAGCTGGGTTTAGGAGATGGCCGACCATCTCCCGATTTGTGTTGGAAGATGGTCGGCCTTCTCGCTCAAAAATAAGCAGGTCTGTCACCTTCCACTCAACCAGTTCCTAACCCAATCAGTCACTTTCCCCTGGATTCTATATAGTGCAATTATGTTTAGGTGCCAAAATCGGTGTGGATTCTATAATATCACATTTAACTCAGGGGCCCTTTTACTAAGCTGCACCCAATGTGCCCAATGTGCGCCAAAATGGAATTACCGCCCGACTACCGTGTGGCTCTTGTGGTAATTTCATTTTTGGTGTGCGTCCGATACACACGTCTGAAAAATATTTTTTTATTTTCGGGTGCACGTAATGGAGTACGCCAAGTGGCATTTGACGCACATAGGTCATTACCGCCTGGATTCTTTACCGCTAGGTCAATGGCTGGTAGTAAGGTCTCAGACCCAAAATGGATATGCGACAATTTTGATTTTGCTGCATGTCCATTTTCGGCAAAAAGGCCTTTTTTACAGGCGCGTTAAAAAATGGATCGGTGCGCACCCAAAACCCACGCCTACGCTACTGCAAGCCATTTTTCAGTGCACCTTAGTAAAAGGACCCCTTAGTTGGCTTAGCATGCTCATGAGTGCTGATAACAGCACTTAACAATGAATAATGAGCACTAATTGGCACTGATTAGAATTTAGGCGCACAACTCACTACGCGTATTCTGTAACGATGTGCGCCAAACTTCTAACATGCAGAGCAAAAAGGGGTGCAGTTATGGGCGGGGAAATGAGCATTCCAAAATTTAGGTGCCTAGTTATAGAATATGGCCCTGTGCACCTAAATCTACATGCTGAGATTTACACCAGGTTTTCCTTGGCGTAAATGGACGCGTGTAGATATCATCGCTGAAATATCAACCAAGCATATTCTATAATTGGTGCCTAAATCTAGGTGCCAATTATAGAATATACTTAGTCCGCACTGATTTCAGTGCTGATTTTTTAGGCACCATATATAGGATCTCCTCTTTTAGGGCCAATACCGAGGGCACTCAGTTTATTTATAAGTCATTTACATAGAACTGTGTCAAATGCTTTGCTAAAATCTAAGTACACCACATTTAGCTCTCTTAATCCAACTCTCTGGTCACCTAAGGGCCAATATTCAGACTATGGGAGTTAGCCGGGCTATCTCCCATGCTCTACACTGATCCCAGATATCAATCTTCAAAATCAACCAGTCTGGTGAATCACCTTATCTCTCCCGCATGCTAATTCCATATGCAAACAGGAGAACATTGTTCTCATCTTTTCAAAATTTGCTGGTAATCCCATCTTTTCAAGAGATAGTCCGTGAACACACCAGGAAGGCTATTTTTTCAGTTCATGGTCCTGAATATTGGAACAAATTACCACAGTTCCTTCGCCAACAAACATCCCTTCAAAACTACAAAATTAATCTTAAAACATACTTTTCTTTGATGCATATTCCTAATTCTGCTGGGGAAGTACACGGAGAAGCCTGCAGGATCCATCAGACCAGATCATTTAATCAACCAGGTGCCATTTTGAATAGCGGGGGGCTAGTCAAAGAAATTAATCAGATTTGTCTGACAAGACCTGCCCCTAGTGAAATCATTCATGCTGCTTCCTGAAATGTCACTATTTTCTGTTTTAGAAGTGTCTAACAGTGGTGATTCTAGCTTGTTCACCCTTTGTGTCACTCCCCCCCCCCCGTCATGTCACCCCCCCCCCCCAAGGCACGCCATACCCCATGAAGCGCATTACCTGACCTTTCCTCCCAGCAAGGGGATGTGCAGAGCAGATGTGTGGCTGCTCTGCCTGTCTCCTGCCCCGGAACAGGAAGTAACATTAGAGGGGGCAGGGGACCACAGGCAGAGCTGACAGCTAGCAATGAACTGTACACCCCCTTGCTGCCTGCACCTGGGGTGGACCACCCCCATCACCCCGCCCTTGGTACACTACTGGTGCCTAATGCAGCTTAGTAAAAGGACCCCTTTATTCACTTACTTACTCGGTTAGCAGACTGAATATTACCACTAACTGGTTAACTAATGGCTCTGCCCAAGCAATGCTCTCAGACCAGCCCTAAACTAGCTGATTAGGAAAAGGCTGGCTAGCAGTGACATCCAGCTACACCACCTGGTTAAGTGCCACTGAATAGCGACAGCCTGGTTAAACCCCATTGAACATTGCTGATGGATTTGTTACAAATCTAAAACTAATTTTGAAGGCAATGAGTGCATATTAAAGATTTTTCTGAATTTGGAAGCCATTTTGAGCAATCGCCTGGGATTCCTAAGGCAGGGGATAAATCTAGCAGCACATTTCTGCATAAAATAAAACCACATAGGACTAAATTCTATAAATAGTGCCTAAATAATCAGAACAAGAAAAAGCATTAAACACTATTATAGAATAGCGTTTAGCGCTGAGAACTGTGATTATTTTTAGGCATGCCAAAAAACAACAAGGAAAACGATCTGCAAATTCCAACGTGGAAAACAAACCAGCACATCAATATAACATCCAAAGATTATATTAATGATACCACATACCAGAAAATTTTCTGGTATTGGTATCATTAATAAAATCTTTGGATGTTATATTGATCTTCTGGTTTGTTTTCCATATTTTTAGGCCATTTATACCTACGATCTCCCAAATTCTATAACAATGTGCATAAATTAAAGGGATATCCCTGTTCTGCCCATGATCCTCCTATAGCTGTATCCCCTTTATTGGACCCACTTGTAAAATTTACACGCAGATCCCGCACCTAAATTTATGTGTGTAATTAAATCCAATTAGCACCAATAATCATTTGCTAAAATTCCAATTATCAGCGCTAATTGGCTTGTTATTCAATTAAATTGCTCCCACAAATTGGGTGTGTGCCTAAATTTGCATGCATAATTTAAAGCACTATTTATACAGGGGCCCTTTTACCAAGGCATGTAGGTGCCTACATGTGTCCAACATGCATCAATTACTGCCCAGCTACCGCACGCCCCAGGCGGTAGTTCCATTTTTTAAGTGCGTCCGATATGCGCGGCAGAAAATATTTTTTATTTTCTACTGCATGACGCTAACTGGACGGTACTCAGCAGTGTACATGCTCTGATAATTACCGCCTGGTTAACACATGAGACCTTACCGCTAAGTCAATGGGTGGCGGTAAGGTCTCAGGCCCAAAATGGATGCACGCTGATTTTTATTTTGCCCTACGTCCATTTTTGGCCACAAAAAAAGGCCTTTTTTGAAGGACCTGTGTGCGTCCAATGCATGCGTCTACACCAGCACAGGCCATTTTTCAGCGCAACTTAGTAAAAGGACCCCAGAATTTGGGGGATAGTGTTTTAAATTTCAAAGAAAAGTATATTTTCTATTTTTCTAAATATATTTTTAATAATGATAAGAATTATGGGATGTATACAGCATACATTATCAATGGATGTTAGCTGCTATGCTCTCTGGAATAGAAATTTGCATCAGATTTTTCTTTATGAAGCTTAAAATTGTGTGACCTTGCTCATAAATTGGCTGCATTATAGGAAACTATTTATGACATTCCATGTTTACAACAGTTTATAAACAGAGAAGTCAAGAAAAGCTTCAAAGAAAAGCCAGAACATCTTCAGACAGTTTCATGTGTATCATGACCAGCATGTTTTTTCTAGAAAAAAGGTTCCGGTACTCAAATGAGAGGTCACCCTTCAGGGGTGGGGTGATCATTGAGGGACCCACCCCACAATAGCCAGGCCCCCTGCAAGCAGTCACAGAATCTATGACAAGGCAGAATTGGTATGAAGAGCCTGAGCTCTTTCATTAAAACTTGGGGACCATGGCTCAAAATTAGCAGACAATGGAAAAGGTGCCGGTACTCGGCCAAGTACCCCCTCAAAAAAAGCCCTGATCATGACACAAGGTAACTAACCTGCCTGCAATCCATACAAACAGAAGCCCAATGGCAACAAGATTTAATTAACACGTCACATCCAACTATAAATTCCAAGCTATAAATTCTACTGTAGTCCCATATCTGACTGCAATCACTAAGGGGCCCTTTTATTAAGCTGCAGTAAAAGGGGGCCTACGCTAGTGTCAGCATGTGTTTTTGACACGCACTGAGGCCCCCTTTTACCGCAGTAGGTAAAAGGCTGTCTATTTTTTTTTTTTTTTTTAGGAAAAGAAATGACCGGGCAGTAAGTGAAACACCGTGTGGCCATTTTGGAGGGGAGCCCTTACTGCCACCCATTGCGGTAGCCCGGGTGTAGTTCCAGACTGGCACACAGTAAACCCGCGGTGGGCATAGCACTGCTAAGTAAAAGGGCCCATTAACTGTGCACATCTAAAACCTTTAAATCTATACCCAGAATTTTTTTTCTCCAAATATTTGTCTTCTTTTCTGAAAAAGTAATAAGAATGCCTCTTGTGTTCAGGGCAGGATTAACTCTTTGGAGACTCCTAGGCAACGTGGAGGGGCATAATCCAACGGGGCACCCATCTATAAGGGTGCCCATCTCTAAGGACAGCTCCGTAAAGGGGCGGGGCAACCCGTATTATCGAAACAAGATGGGCGTCTTTCGTTTCGATAATACGGTTGGGGCCAGCCAAATCTCAACATTTAGGTCGACCTAAATGTTGAGATCGCCAACCTTAGAGATGGGCAGCCTCGGTTTTCTACTATAATGCAAACCGAGGACACCCATCTCAAAAATGACCAAATTCAAGGCTTTTGGTAGTGGGAGGAGTCAGCATTCGTAGGGCACTGGTCCCCCTCACATGCCAGGACACCAACCGGGCACCCTAGGGAGCACTGCAGTAGACATCACAAATTGCTCCTAGCTGCATAACTCCCTTACCTTGTGTGCTGAGCCCCCCCAAGACCCACTACCCACAACTCTACACCACTACCATAGCCCTTAGGGATGAAGGGGGGCACCTACATGTGGGTACACTGGGTTTGGGGTGGGTTTTGGAGGGCTCACATTTACCACCACAAGTGTAACAGGTGGGGGGGGATGGGCCTGGGTCTGCCTGTCTGAAGTGCACTGCACCCACTAAAAACTGCTCCAGTGACCTGCATACTGCTGTCATGGAGCTGGGTATGACATTTGAGGCTTGCATAGAAGCTGGAAAAATGTATTTTAAATTGTTTTTTTTTGGTTGGGAGGGGGTTGGTGACCACTGAGGGAGTAAGAGGAGGTCGTCCCCGATTCCCTCCGGTGGTCATCTGATCAGTTCGGGCACCTTTTTGAGGCTTGGTCATGAAACAAAAGGGACCAAGTCAGCCAAATGCTCGTCAGGGACACCTTTCTTTTTTCCATTATCGGCCGAGGATGGCCATCTCTTAACCACGCCCCATCCCGCCTTCGGTACACTGGTGACACGCCCCCTTGAACTATGGGCATCCCCGCGATGGAAAGCAGTTGAGGGCGGCCAAAATCGGTTTTCGATTATGCCAATTTGGCTGGCCCTGAGAGAAGGCCACTCATCTCCCTATTTGTGTCGGAAGATGGGCGCCCTCCTCTTTCGAAAATGAGCTGGCGAGTGCATCAGGCTCCTTTTGTAAATTTTGGGACCCTTTTCCTAAGCCGCATAAGCATCTATGCGCATCCAACACGCGCCAAAATGAAATCACCTCACAGCTACTGTGTGGCTCCTGTGGTAATTTTTGGTGTGGATCTGATATGTGCATCGGAAAAAAAAATTTTTTTGGACGCTGTATTGGGTTAATGCCAAGTGGCATTTGACATGTGTAGGTCATTACCACCCGGTTACCGTGTGAGACTTTACCACTAGGTCAATGGCTGGCGGTAAGGTCTCAGACCCAAAATGGACGCTCGGCAGTTTTCATTTTGCCACACATCCATTTTCGGCAAAAATTTAAAAAACGCCCAAAACATGTGTCTACACTACCGCATGCCATTTTTCAGCGCACTTTAGTAAAAGGACCCCTTTATGACTCAGTGGGATAAAGTTTGTGGTGAAGTTCTAGATGATATAGCTCCAGTTCAGATGAAAAGAGTTTCTGGAAAGAAAAAAAATCTGTATGGTATAATGAGAAATTGTTGGAATTGAAAACGTGTAGGAGGTTTGAGAGATTGTGGTGCAACGGGTGTTTGAATGTCCGAAGGCAGGAATGGCGTGAGGCTGTTGGTATATATAAAGCTGCCGTATGACAAGTTAAGTTAGATTATTTCTCCAATTATGTTGGGGAAGAACATCTTGACACCAAGAGACTCTATTCTCTCGTAAATACTTTGAGTACTGATGATGTATTAAACGTTAATAAGGCGGTGCCATCAGCTGATGAGCTTGTGGTACTTTTTAGAACTAAAATTGAAAAAGCCAGAAAGGAGATTTCTCCATAATTTCCCTACTGGATTTCATTCAAAATCCAGATTTAGCTAACAACATTATTCATGCTCAGTTTGGAATAATTTTTCCATTCCTGCTGGTCCTTTAGTTCAACAATGCTTGCGTGGGTACTCAAAATCTCATTGTTTATCTGATGTTTGTCCAGCAAATTTGATGTCTAAAGCACCCCCTCAATTCAATTCATGTGGTTCTTGTATCAAGGTTTGTTGGAAATGTTGGATAATTGTCAGTTTCAAAAGGAGAACGGTTTTACTTATCCTTACCCCATCCCTCAAAATCCATCAGTGCAATCTAATGTAATTTCAAACTATAGAACAGTGGCTTCCATACCACTTTTAGTAAAGGGACTTGTAGTGCAGCAATTGACAAATTACTTATATTGCTATGATATTTTACATGAATCTCAGTCGGGGATCAGGAGAGGATTTAGCATGGACAGTTTCGGCTACACTCTTATCTGAGCTTAAGTAAGAAGTTAGTATGGGTGAAAATGTTCTTTTGATGCAATATGATCTCTCTTGTGCATTTGATTTACTGGATCATTTGGTATTGTTATTTATTTTGGATTATTGGGAGTGGGAGGTGTGGTTCTTCAGTGGTTTAAAGGATTTTTGACTAACAGAATTTATAATGTAAGGATCTTACTCTTCTGAATGGATTCCGAGCTGTGGAGTCTCTAAGGGTTCTCCTTTGTCCCCCATTCTTTTTAATTTAATCATGGCACCTTTGGGTACAAAGCTAGTTGTGTTGGGTTTTAGAATTGTAATGTATACAAACTGTTTTCGTTCCTTTTGGAGGCCACCTGTCGATTGTAGTTCTTATTGCATCTAAGGTGATTAATATAATAGAAGGATGGGCAACTACCTTTAGACTTATAGGGGTCCTTTTACAAAGGAGTGCTGAACAATGGCTTGTGGTAGTGTAGGCATGGGGTTTGGGTGTGTGCTGATCTATGTTTTAGTGAGCCTGTAAAAAAAAAGGCCTTTTTTGCCGAAAATGGACATGCGGCAAAATCAAAATTGTCGTGTGCCCATTTTGGGTCTGAGACCTTACAGCCAGCCATTGACCTAGCGATAAAGAATCAGGACGGTAATGACCTACGTGCATCAAATGCCACTTGGTGCATGTCCGTTACACACGCCCAAAAATAAAAAATATTGATGCAGTTGCATTGGTTGTCTTTAAGTTGTCTTTAAGCATAAAGAGTTGTCTTTAAGCTTTGTTGCCTTGTTTTTTCAATCGTGCACAATGAAGTATGGGGGTATATGGTAAATCTGATACGATTATCACATAGAAATATTATGCCTGGATATCGATGTTTTCTACTTTTACAATATCCAGATCCAAAACAGGTGGTTTATAAACAGATTTTCTCTGGCACATTTGCTTATTTGGCAGTCAGCTACTGGAATGAATTAGCCATTGATTCTGTGTGGGAGGGGTGTAACCAGAAGAGGTACCAGTAGCACATGCAGGCAAATGGTCCTGTATGTCTTCAATTTGTTTTTGTTGCTGGTACTGCTGCCGGCTGTCCTTGCCCTGGGAAGGCTGCAAGAAGATGATTAGGAGGGAGCAGGGGAGAGAAAGGGGGTGATGCTGGATAGAGGGAGATAGATGGGGCAATGCTGGATGGGGTGGAGGAGAAAGACAAAGAGAAAGACAGGGCGATGCTGGATAGGGGAGAGAAAAGAAAGAGCATGAGTGATACTGGAAGGGGTGGGGGAAGAGAAACAAAGAGAGAGACAGGGTGATGCTGGATGGGAGAAAAAGAGAAAGACAGGGTGATGCTGGATGGGGGAAAGAGAGACAGAAAGATGGGACATAAGAACATAAGAATCGCCATACTGGGTCAGACCAATGGTCCATCCAGCCCAGTATACTATTTCCAACAGTGGCCAATCTGGGTCACAAGTACCTGGCAAAAACCCAAGTAGTAGCAACATTCCATGCTACCAATCCCAAGGCAAACAGTGGTTTCCCCATGTCTATTTCAATAGCAGACTATGGAATTTTCGGTTTCTGCCTGGGTAGATTGCGCTTGAGTGGATCGCGGCAGAGAAGGAAAGCTTCAGGACAGCTGGAGGTAGCTTGTGAGGATGGCTGCCAGGCTGGGGCCCCTCAGGAGGGAAATAAAAATTTTAAAGAAGACCGCAGATGAGGGGAAAGGAGGGAGACAGACCGTGGTGGGGAGAAAGGGAGGAGATGCCTAGACCACATAGTAGCAATGCAGATGGGGTGATCGAGGGGAGTGGAGATCAGGGATCAGGGGTCCACTCCTTAAATTCTGCACTTGAACCCCACCATGTCTAAAACTGGCCCTCCCAAAAGCTACCTATAATTGCAGATAAGCAATATTCATTTGGATACTTGGTTTCCTTTTCAGCCATAATAATATGGACTAAAAAACATTCCTAGTCAAGAATAGTATGAAGGGATTGAAAAAGCAAATAGAGAAAAGTATAGACTGGAAGAAGCCAATCATAATGAATATGCTGACCAATCTACTAGAGATTGCAGCTATATGTGTTATCATTTTTTTTTAGGTTCTTTTGAGTAACGGCAGAATCAAAAAACACACAATGCAAGGGTTTGGTTTGGGGAAACAGTGATGTGCTAGTGCAGAAAGACAGGACATAGGTATGGTTAGGAGTTCAAAAATATGCAGAATATGTGGAGGCCCCCAGTCTGCTAATCAATGGTCATAATGGGGGGGGGGGGGAAATTCTATAAATGGTCCCTAATTGGCACTGAAAAAAGTGCATTGTGGTGTTCTATAAACTATGCCTAAAGTTAGATGTGGTTATAGAATAGCGCTTAAGCCCAAGGATTGCACCTACACTTTGGCATGGCCATATGCACCAATGAAAATGTGGTGCAAATGCCCACACCTATATTTAATTGCGGAGCCCCCTTATTCTAAAACCAACATTTGCTTATTTCCGATCTGACGAAGAAGGGCAACCTTCGAAAGCTAATCAAGAAATGTATTTTTTTTTTTGTTACATTTATACCCCGCGCTTTCCCACTCATGGCAGGCTCAATGCGGCTTACATGGGACAATGGAGGGTTAAGTGACTTGCCCAGAGTCACAAGGAGCTGCCTGTGCCTGAAGTGGGAATCGAACTTAGTTCCTCAGTTCCAATAAAAAAGGTATCATCTTATTTTCTTTTCCATGTTTTATTTTGTTTTATTTCTATTGATTACCTTTAAAAGTGGACTAACACGGCTACCACACCTCTCTACAGAATTAGGGGGAATATGGTCATCTTCTCTATGAACTTTAGATGCAACTATTAGAATGACTGCGCTCTTGTTCACAGAAGGATAGACCATTGATAGAACATGGAATATCTTGATATTGCGATCCTCTCCTGAACATCTCAGTTCATTCTGGTGGCTTTCACTCTGGAGAAACTCTTAGCCTATGGATGTCACTCTGATAAACAATTGAAGCTGTGCTGAAATAACTACAGGAAGATGATGGGACTGGCCAGATGGGGGAGAGGTTGCAACTGCTGTTTGGCTTTGGCTGAATTCCTTTCTAGCACTTGTGCTTTGGATCAGTGCTAAAATTCTGTATTTTTGATACAGATCCAGTGTCAGTACAAGGAATGCAGAATCCAGAAATAAGCCAGCAAGAACTTTTGTAAATCCTGACCTAAAGTCAGCACTGTCTGAAGATCAGCAGGCAGCAGTGGCCATACCTATCACATTCCTATTAAACATACAGCTCCATTTTCAGCAGGATGGCTGGGAAAAATTTGAAATGTCTAACCTAGATGCTTGAAGTTATTCCTGTATTCAGTGGCGCTATGAGGGGAGATATGATTGAGGTCTACAAAATCCTGAGTGGTGTAGAGCGGGTAAAAAATACTCTTTCAAAAAATACAAAGACCAGGGGACACTCAATGAAACCACATGGCAATACTTTTCAAACAAATAGGAGGAAATATTTTTTTGCTCAAAGAACAGTTAAGCTCTGGAACTCATTGCTGAAGGATGTGGTAATAGCGGTTAGCATATCTAGGTTTTAAAAAGGTTTAGACATGTTCCTGGAGGAAAAGTCCATAGTCTGCTATTGAGACAGATATGTAGAAGCCACTGCTTGCCCTGGAATCGATAGCATGGAATGTTGCTGCTATTTGGGATTCTGGACTGTTGCTACTTTTTGGGATTCCGCAATGTTGCTACCATTTGGGTTTCTGGAATGTTGCTACTATTTTGATTTCTGCCAGGTACTTGTGACCTGGATTGGCCACTGTTGGAAACAGGATACTGGACTAGATGGACTCTTGGTCTGACCTAGAATGGTTTTCTTATGTTCTTATAAAGGCAATTTTATAATCTACTAGTAAAAAAAGGCCCATTTCTGACACAAATGAAATGGGTGCCAGCAAGGTTTTCCTTGGCTCCCCTGCAGCCACCCATGTCCAGCGAACCTCCTCTCTCCCCTGCCCCCCCTGCAGCCACCCATGTCCAGGGACCCTCCTCTCTCCCCCGCCCCCCTCTAGCCACCCATGTCCAGCGACCCTCCTCTCTCCCCTGCCCCCCCCTCCAGCCACCCATGTCCAGCGACCCTCCTCTGGACATGGATCAGCTGTGAGGCATGTTTCCACCCCCCCCCCCCGGGGTCTGAAGTTGACATCATAATGGCTACGGTGATGTCAGCCTGATCTACGGAGCCTAGCAGACCAATTCGGAATGAGCCACGGTCCCAGGCAAGTCAGAACGTTGGAGGTGAGAATTAATATATAGGATGTACCTGCATTTACACAGCCCTTGTGCACACAGATGAATAGAGTAACAGTACTTATTCATGCAAGTACACTTTTCTGAGAAAGAGCAAGCAGGATGCCTAAGCGCTATTCTACCATGACATGCGTAACTTCCATAGCACTTAAATGCAAGGAGGTATATACATGAATGGAGTGTGGATGGGCACAATGCAGGGATTCCACTTACATGTGTCACTTACAAAGTGCTGTAATTACGCACATCCCTGTTGGTGTGACTGTGGATAAACATCAGGTGCTCTGATACCACGTTATAGACTAGGACTCCTACCATGCATCCTCGGGGCACCTAAATGGAGGCGCTGAGCCCAGTTATAGAATGTCTCCCTATAGCTAGTGCCGCTGAATATGGCAGTAGAAATTATGTTAGAAATGCTGAATATTGGGAGCTTCAATGTATAAGCTACAGTGCTTATTTAGAAGTGCTATTTGCATTTTAGATGTGCATAAACCAGCACTTAATTATTTATCTTGCATAAACATCTAAGTGCCAAATATGCAAAGCCTAGATATAAACGTTTAAAATGTATAAATGGTAAAGGGGCGTGGTCTGAGTCTTTTTTTTTGGACTGGACTAGAGTAGACATTTTAAAAAAATGGTCATTTATTTCCCATTTCTAAAGGGGACTGATGTCCTAACAGACTGACATTGGGATTTACACCTGCTACATAGCTCATCTAGGTTTCAGAAAAGTGCTATTGAGCAGTGAGGCATTACAGGGAATAAAGGAGGTCACCCCCTGAATTTCCAAGTACCTATTGTTCCCCAAGAAAACCAAACCAGTAGGAGATATGGGACTGTGTGACAGCGTCAGGGAAAAATAAACATTTATACTGCTATTCCACAACATAAATGGTTATGTGCCCATTTTGACTCATTGATATTTTAGACATTTAGAGCTAGATTCTATATATGATGCCTACAAAATCGGTGCTGAAACATAATATGCCTAGTACTTTATAGAATAAGCCTAAATTTCCATGCAGTTTATAGAATATGCTGAGCGCCAATCCTTGCAACTAAACTTAGTCACAGACAGTTACGCCAAGTAAATCTTAATATAAATGCCAACACCCAAATTACACACAGACCGGGTGATTTTCCATAACCATGCACATAGATTATAGAAATGCCCGCAACTTGCCCATGGCCACACCCTCTTTTCAACTACGTGACGTAGAATTTACGTGCATCACATTAAAGAATACTCGTAGACAGTACTGCACATAAATTAATCCCAATTAGTGTCAATAAATGCTTGTTAATTTGCAATTATCAGCACTGATTGGCTTGTTAACTAATTAAGATATGTGAACAAATCCAGAATACAACTTAAGTCAAAATAGAATCCTGGGGATAGAGTCAGATATAATAAATGGTGCTCAAAAATGGGCAAAACCTCTAAGCATAAAGTGTTCTCTATGAAGGAAGATGCTGTCCAAAGAGTAGGGAAGGGACATGGGGCAACCAATCCAGGTGGGACACCAAATGCTGAGTAGATAAAATCTTTATTGCCAATGATCAAACATAAAAGACTCGGCACAGTTCCGTGTTTCGGCAAATGGTATGCCTGCTTCAGGAGCCAACGTATCTGTGTCAACTGTGGATTTATTTAACCAATATTCTTGGTGCTTTGCTTTTTGAGGTGTCAATGGACAACTTAGCAAAGGTAGCTTTCCAGCTACAAGATTGCTGCGTGCTGGCCGGTTACCGTTGGGTTAGTGCGGGAGCCCTTATCTCCACCTTAATGGGTGGTGGTAAAGGCCCCCCCCCCCCCTTGAAGTGGCTGTGTGGCAAGTGCTTTACTTGCCGCACAGCCATTTCCTGCAGAAAAGAAAGACCTACCTGGCTACAGTAAAAAGGGGCCTCAGTGCATGTCAAAAACACGTGTCGACACCAGCACAGGCCCCCTTTTGCCGCAGCTTGGTAAAAGGGGCCCTCGATGAAGTTACATGGAAGTACTTTTAAAACAAATAGAAGGAAATTTATTTTTCCACTCAGCAAACAGTTAAGCTCTGGAACTTGTTGCCAAAGGATATGGTAACAGTGGTTAGCATGTCTGGGTTTCAAAAAGGTTTGGACAAGTTCCTGGAGGAAAAGTCCATAGTCTGCTATTGAGACAGACATGGGGAAGTCACTATTTACTGGTGCTACTAATTGAGTTTCTGCCAGATACTTGTGACCTGGATTGGTCACTGTTGGAAACAAATATTGGGCTAGATGGACCATTGGCCTAACCCAGTATGGCTATTTTTATGTTCTTAATGCTATCAGTTAAAACTATAGTTTTCCTGCATGGCTGAAATTAGCTGGTGAGATTCTTTATGTATTGAAGACCCTTGAGACTTTCTTATAGCTTCTTTTGTGGCTTATTCAAAGATAAGGGAGGGATGATTATAATATATAGAACTGTGACTTTCACTTGCCTCCCTCCACACCTATTTGCCTCCCAGTTGCCATCCCAAATCTTTCTGTCTAGAAATGCCACTGCTAGACTGAACAACATAAGCCACAAAAAGTGGAAAGAACACTGGTATCCCATGAAGGAACACAGAAGAGAAACCAGGAGTGGAAACAGAGTCAGGTGCTTCGAGACAGACCAGAGACACTAGACGCCAAAAAATAATCATTAATGGAGGATGACTCAAGGTACCCTGTTTCGGAACGCATGAGTTCTTCTTCAGGAGTCTACATAGATAAAAATATGAACAAATGTCAATAATAAAAAATAGAAAATAATAATAAATAATAAGCAACGGATATGTATGGTAAAAACGGTACAGTATACATGTGAATGAAGGTACGAATCACATTTAAAACATAGTACAAACATTGTGAAAATAGTGAAAATATTAAACAATCATTTAAATAATATTTAACACAACATATGTGTAAAAAATGTAAGAATGAGCCAACAATGTTACACAGTTGCCCTTTTAAATTGTAAGCACTCTGGGGAAAGTAAAATACCAACTGTAACTGAAAGTAACTCACCTTGAGTTACTACTGAAAAGGCTTGGGCTACATTGAAAAACCCTTCCCTTCCCTAGGAGAGATATCTAAAATATCTAATATTACATTTTCCCCAGACAGAGAAACAGGTTATCTTGCCTTGCCTAGGTTGCTGTCTTTTTAATATTTGAGTAGATATATGCCAGAGCTGCAAGACTGTTACTGTTGTTAATCTGGAAGGTCTATGCAATGGGGATGAAAAATGCAGTTCAGCACTCTGTTTATGTCTGTTTGCAACACACAGATGTATTTAGTCTCTCACATCTCACATATTTTACAGAAGTTCTGCATTCCTATACAGAGTCTCAATAAGAAAAACACGATGCCATAGGTTTTCAGACACAGGGTAAGAGCACAATTCTGGAATGGAAATAGTCTAATCCTGGAATTATGACAGTAATAACACCACATTTTTAAAGTGCTACTGGACAAATGCAGCTCTGGACACTGGTGATAAATATTCACATACAATATGTTCCTGCTCCATAAAGCTTACAGGACTAAATCCTATGAATAGTGCTCAAAATGAGTGCTGAAAAAAATCCACACTCTTCATAGAATTGCACATAGGGCTAGATTCTATATGTTACCTAAAAAAAACAAACCTGTGCTGATTTAAGCATATTCTATAAGATTTAGGCACGCTTTATAGAATATGCTTAGTTGATGCCATAGCGTCTAAACCTCTGCACACCCATTTACGCCAATAAAAACCTGGTGTACATGCATGTGCGTATATTTAGGCGTGCTGACCCATATTCTGCAATTATGCTTGGAAATTTTGGCACGCCCATAAACATGGCCCTTTTAAACTATGTGTATTTATTTTGAACTGCGTGCTTTTCAATTTAGGCACAGTTCTTTATAGCATACGTTTAGCGATTTCAACATATAAATTCTGATAATTGCCAACTAGTGCTTGTTATTGCTTGTTAAGTGCTGTTATCAGTGCTCATTATCTTGTTAAGCCAACTAAGTTATGCACGGTGTTATAGAATATGTGCCTATTTCGGAACCTAAATCTAAGCGCACTATACAGAATCCAGGGGATAGTGCTGATTCCCATGCCCAACTTTGGGCACCAGACTTACACCCACTGAAACCTGGTGTAGATGTTGGCACCCAAGTTAAGAGCACTTACCTGGTATTCTATAACTACTATATAACTGTATGTAATATGTAAACCGCTTTGATTGTAACAGGCAAGGCAGTATATCAGTCCCATCCCCTTTCCCTTTATGCATATAATTTTTGGAAACTCCCTAGGCACTCTGCCTAATAGAAGAGCGTTCAGCCTGATGCATGTGCGAATGTTGATGAGTGCCAATTAACATCAATAAGTGGTTGTTGGTTGTGGGCAAATAATTATTGATGGTTAAGAGCTCGTTAATCAATTAATTTGTGTGCACATCTCAGCAGAGCACCCAAACTTGGCTCCAAATGTAGAATCCGGGGCAGAATGCATAACTGAGGGTATCTAAGGCAATGGCCCAATGGTGACTTGGCCAAGGTCACAGAGGGAGTCATTCTCAAAAGGTCACCTAAAGTTAGCTTCCAGGATGATCCACGCTAACTGTGAATTCTATATGAACAATTACAGGCATAATTGCCATTATAGAGCACTAGTGTAAGTCCTCAATGACGTGCCTAACTTGAGGCATAAGCACTTATGCCAGCCCAGTGGCTGGTGGAAATGATCATACCTAACTGTTGGTAGTTAGCGTGTAACTGCTAGTATTCTATAGTGCTGGGCAGACTTATACGGTCTGTGCCCTGAAAAAGACAGGTACAAATCAAGGTAAGGTATACACAAAAAGTGGCACATGTGAGTTTATCTTGTTGGGCAGACTGGATGGACCATGCAGGTCTTTTTCTGCCATCATCTACTATGTTACTATGTTTTTCTAGAACCTGTGCACATAAGTGTTAAGCATGCCCCTGACCCGCCAAGGCTCCTCCCAGGTCCACGTCCCCTTCCAGTTGTGTGCTCTAGATTTTCTGGGCAAAATTTGTAGAATACCAACTAAGTGCTGTAAAATATAATTAGATGTCAGCTTGTCACCTAGATAGGATTCTAGATAGTGCTGGGGAGGAGTCCGCTGTCTTGGTACATGTGGGTACCAATGACATAGGAAAATGTGGGAGAGAGGTTCTGGAAGCAAAATTTAGGCTCTTAGGTAGAAAGCTGAAATCCAGATCCTCCAGGGTAGCATTTTCTGAAATGCTACCTGTGCCACGCGCAGGGCCCAAGAGACAGGCAGAGCTCCAGAGTCTCAATGCGTGGATGAGACGATGGTGCAGGGAGGAGGGCTTTAGATTTGTTAGGAACTGGGCAACATTCTGGGGAAGGGGGAGCCTATTCCGAAAGGATGGGCTCCATCTTAACCAGAGTGGGACCAGGCTGCTGGCATCGGCGTTTAAGAAGGAGATAGAGCAGCTTTTAAACTAGAAATGGGGGGAAGGCCGACAGTCGCTCAAAAGAGCATGGTTCGGGATAAGGTATCTTTCAAAGATATCACCATAACAGGGAAGATAGAGTATCCTGATAGTGAGGTTGCAAAAGAGATTGTAGTAGATCGGGTATCTTTAAATAACAATAAAAATCAGACAAAAGATTGCCAATTAATACTGTCAAGTACTAAGCATGATGTACTTAGGAACAACAAACATAGTTTGAAATGTCTATATGCGAATGCCAGGAGCCTAAGAAATAAGATGGGGGAGTTAGAATATATTGCACTAAATGAAAAATTAGATATAATAGGCATCTCTGAGACCTGGTGGAAGGAGGATAACCAGTGGGACACTGTCATACCGGGGTACAAATTATATCGTAGTGATAGGGTGAATCGGATTGGTGGAGGGGTAGCATTGTATATTAACGAGAGCCTTGAATCAAATAGATTGAAAATTCTGCAGGAAGCAAAACACTCCTTGGAATCACTGTGGATTGAAATTCCATGTGCAAAGGGGAAAAGGATAGTGATAGGAGTGTACTACCGTCCGCCTGGCCAGGACGAACAGACGGATGCGGAAATGTTAAAGGAAATCAGGGACGCAAACAAACTGGGCAACACAATAATAATGGGGGATTTCAATTACCCGCATATAGACTGGGGTAATGTAACATCTGTACACGCAAGGGACATAAGATTT
The DNA here is from genome assembly GCF_901765095.1 of Microcaecilia unicolor. Lineage (NCBI taxonomy): Eukaryota > Metazoa > Chordata > Amphibia > Gymnophiona > Siphonopidae > Microcaecilia > Microcaecilia unicolor. The sequence goes on along the minus strand of NC_044034.1, from coordinate 323,842,177 downwards.
CTCGATGAAATCAAGGACAGCTTCATGGAACAGCTAGTTCAGGAGCCGACAAGAGAAGGAAAAATACTAGACTTAGTCCTTAGTGGTGCTCATGATCTAGTGCAGGGGGTAACGATACGAGGGCCGCTTGATAACAGTGATCATAATATGATCGGTTTTGATATTGGCATTGAAGGAAGTGAAACTAGGAAATCAAGTACGCTAGCGTTTAACTATAGAAAAGGTGATTACGACAAAATGAGAAAAATGGTGAAAAAAAGACTGAAAGGAGCAGCTCGCAGAGTAAAAAACTTGCATCAGGCGTGGATGCTGTTTAAAAACGCCATCCTGGAGGTTCAGGACAAATATATTCCACGTATTAGAAAAAAGGGAAAAAAGACTAAACGTCAGCCGGCGTGGCTAAACAGTAAGATAAAGGAAATCATTAGAGCCAAAAAACAATCCTTCAGAAAGTGGAGAAGAGAACCAACTGAAAGTAACAGGATAGATCATAAGGAATGCCAAGCCAAATGCAAAGCGGAGATAAGGAGGGCAAAAAAGGACTTTGAGAAGAAATTAGCGTTGGAAGCAAAAATACATAGTAAAAACTTTTTTAGATACATTAAAAGCAGGAAACCGGCCAAAGAGTCGGTTGGGCCGCTGGACGAAAATGGTGTTAAAGGGGCGATCAAGGAGGACAAAGCCGTAGCGGAGAAATTAAACGAATTCTTTGCTTCGGTCTTCACCGAGGAGGATTTGGGGGGGACACCGGTGCCGGAAAGAATATTTGAAGCGGGGGAATCGGAGAAACTAAACAAATTCTCTGTAACCTTGGAGGATGTAATGGGTCAGTTCAGCAAGCTGAAGAGTAGTAAATCACCGGGACCTGATGGTATTCATCCCAGAGTATTAATAGAACTAAAAAATGAACTTGCGGAGCTACTGTTAGAAATATGCAATCTGTCCCTAAAATCGAGTGTAGTACCGGAAGACTGGAGGGTAGCCAATGTTACTCCGATTTTTAAGAAGGGTTCCAGAGGAGATCCGGGAAATTATAGACCGGTGAGTCTGACGTCGGTGCCGGGCAAGATGGTGGAGGCTATTATTAAGAATAAAATTGCAGAGCATATACAAAAACATGGACTGATGAGACAAAGTCAGCACGGATTTAGTGAAGGGAAGTCTTGCCTCACCAATCTAATGCATTTTTTTGAGGGGGTAAGCAAACATGTGGACAATGGGGAGCCGGTTGATATTGTATATCTGGATTTTCAGAAGGCGTTTGACAAAGTGCCGCACGAAAGACTCCTGAAGAAATTGCAGAGTCATGGAATCGGAGGTAGGGTATTATTATGGATTAAGAACTGGTTGAAAGATAGGAAACAGAGAGTAGGATTGCGTGGCCAGTATTCTCAGTGGAGGAGGGTAGTTAGTGGGGTCCCGCAGGGGTCTGTGCTGGGTCCGTTGCTTTTTAATGTATTTATAAATGACCTAGAGATGGGAATAACTAGTGAGGTAATTAAATTCGCCGATGACACAAAATTATTCAGGGTCGTCAAGTCGCAGGAGGAATGTGAACGATTACAGGAGGACCTTGCGAGACTGGGAGAATGGGCGTGCAAGTGGCAGATGAAGTTCAATGTTGACAAGTGCAAAGTGATGCATGTGGGTAAGAGGAACCCGAATTATAGCTACGTCTTGCAAGGTTCCGCGTTAGGAGTTACGGATCAAGAAAGGGATCTGGGTGTCGTCGTCGATGATACGCTGAAACCTTCTGCTCAGTGTGCTGCTGCGGCTAGGAAAGCGAATAGAATGTTGGGTGTTATTAAGAAGGGTATGGAGTCCAGGTGTGCGGATGTTATAATGCCGTTGTATCGCTCCATGGTGCGACCGCACCTGGAGTATTGTGTTCAGTACTGGTCTCCGTATCTCAAAAAAGATATAGTAGAATTGGAAAAGGTACAGCGAAGGGCGACGAAAATGATAGTGGGGATGGGACGACTTTCCTATGAAGAGAGGCTGAGAAGGCTAGGGCTTTTCAGCTTGGAGAAGAGACGGCTGAGGGGAGATATGATAGAAGTGTATAAAATAATGATTGGAATGGATCGGGTGGATGTGAAGCGACTGTTCACGCTATCCAAAAATACTAGGACTAGAGGGCATGAGTTGAAGCTACAGTGTGGTAAATTTAAAACGAATCGGAGAAAATTTTTCTTCACCCAACGTGTAATTAGACTCTGGAATTCATTGCCGGAGAACGTGGTACGGGCGGTTAGCTTGACGGAGTTTAAAAAGGGGTTAGATAGATTCCTAAAGGACAAGTCCATAGACCGCTATTAAATGGACTGGAAAAATTCCTCATTTTTAGGTACAACTTGTCTGGAATGTTTTTACGTTTGGGGAGCGTGCCAGGTGCCCTTGACCTGGATTGGCCACTGTCGGTGACAGGATGCTGGGCTAGATGGACCTTTGGTCTTTCCCAGTATGGCACTACTTATGTACTTATGTACTTATGTTGAAGAAGCTCACTTTTTTTTCATCTTTGAGATTCTGGATCCCTCTTGCCCAGGGGTGTCAAACTGCAATCCTTGAGAGCAGCAAACCAATCAGGTTTTCAGGATATCCTTAATGAATATGCATTTTTAAAATTGCTGCTCCCATGAAATGAAAGGATAATGGATGATCCTAGGAAGTAGAAGTCATGGTGGATTATTATGAAGCAGTCTTTGGGAACAGAAAGTTTTTTAGCCTCTTCCTGAAGTTGAGGTAGCTGTTTTCTGTTCTGATGGGAATAAGTAGTGAGTTCCATATTTTGACTCCAAGTATGGGGAATAGAGAGCTGAAAATCTTCTGATTTTGGATTGACTTTTGAAATGGTTATGCTAGCATTAGTCATTGTTTCTTTATAACTTTTATTACTATTTTTAACTTGTCAGGGAAAAATATTTCCGCACCCGGCATAGCATCCTCATCTTTAAAAACGCTTTCATTCCCAATGAATTAAATTTGATTCTCCCATGTTTGACTAGGATCAAGAGTCACTCCTAAAATTTTTAATGAAGATTCCAAGGGATAATTACCAAGATTTATCTGTAAATGATCTAAAGTTGTTCGATTTCTACATAAATATAATTTTAAAAATGAAAATAATAAACAATAAGTTAGCGAATGCTAATTTTTAGCGTGCACTAAAAATGCTAGAGCGCCTATATGGCGGCTTAGTAAACAGGGCCCTAAAATTTAAATCTCGATTAATCACATGATTAAAAGTATGTTATTTATTTATTTATTTTTTCCCCATTGCAGCTCTTTTGACTCTGGACACGTCACTAAGGGCCCCTCTTACCAAGTAGCAGTAAAAGAGGCCCTGTAGTGGCATCAGTGTGTGGGTTTGCCGTGTGCCAAGGCCCCCTTTTACTGTCACCCAGTAAAAGGGCATTTTCAGCCGGTAAGGGAAATGGCCATGCGGTAAGCAACACACTTGCTATGCAGCCATTTCCTGGTGGAGCCGTTACTGCACCCTATTTAGGAGATGGTAAGAGCTCCTGTACTAACCCAGCAGTAACCAGGTAGCCCAAGCTCCTACCAAATTACTACCGAGTAAAACCCCGGTGCGACAAAGAAAATACCCTGACGCACTAGAAATGGCGTGCAGTGGAGTAAGACCCCAGAGGAGCGCAGTGATGTGACAGGCGAGAGGAGGAGCGGCTGCAGAGACTGCGTTGTAAGACTCGGGCATTTGCGAATGATTTGGGCTGGGTTTAAAAAGATTTATCGCTTCTTTTCTTTTTGTACCGGCCGCTGCTGCTCAACAGGAGAAGCAGCAGCGGCCAGACAGCGTTACCACTGGCAGCTGCGGGTGGCAAGGGGGTTTGATGCACCGGGGGGAGGGGAGGGTCGCTGGACATGGGTAGCTGGAGGGGGGGGAGAGGAGGGTCACTGGACATGGGTAGCTGCAGGGGGGCAGGGGGAGAGGAGGGTCGCTGGACATGGATGGCTGGAGGCGGGGCAGGGGGAGAGGGAGGTGGGGAGGGGGTCCTGAGACCAGAGAGGTGGGGAGGGGATCCTGAGACCAGAAAGGTGGGGGTGGGGAGGGGGGCCCTGCGAGAGGGGGGTGGGGCTCACACTCACTCACTCACTGTCTCTCACATACACTCTCTCTGACACACTCCCTGTCTATCACACTCTATCTCTCAGTCACACACACACAGTCTCACACACACAGACACCACATCTCTCACACACTCTCTCACACAAACACACACACACGCTGTCTCTGTCTCTGTCTCATTCTCTCTATGACACACACACTCCATCTCTCACACACACACTCTCTCAAACATACACACTCCGAGGAAAACCTTGCTAGCGCCCATTTCATTTGTGTCAGAAATGGGCCTTTTTTACTAGTCTACAATATTTGTGTAACAACTTGTTGTTTGCCCTATAGATAGATAAACATTTAAGGCATATCGAAGTTAGGGCCCTGTTTACTAAGCAGTGCTAAGGGTGCATTAGCATTTTTAGTGCGCGCTAATGATTAGCACATGCTAAACATTAGTCACCCATTGAAATATATGGGCGACTCTAGCATTTATTGAGTGCTAACAATGCTAGCATAGCTTAGTAAACAGGGCCCTTAGTATTATATGAAGTGATTAATAAGAAATAATGAATAATAATAAATAAATGAACCATAAATAATTATATCCAAAATATTTTAAAACCATGCAAATGTTAGGAATAAGATATATGAAAATGCATTTCACTGTTATGATTTATCAAACACTCTTCTATACTGCACTTACCAGTTTGTATATTCTGACCCCATATAACTAGAAAGAAGAAAGAAGGAGTTGAGGAGAAAGAGGGTTAAATTTGAGTGGTCAGAGAAACAGAGGAGAAACAAAGGATGGAAAGAGCGAAAAGGGAAATATCAATATGTCAGAGACAGATGTTGTGATGGAATGAAACAAGATAGGAGCAGAGAGAAGAAATGACAACTGGTCAGCAGCCATTAGAAAGAGAATTAGCAGAAGAAGAAAGCAGAAAAGAACAACTGGGACCAACATGATGGAAAAATAAAATTTTCAAATAACAAAGATAGAAAAAAATGCTTTATTTTGAATTTATTAACTGGAATATGTTAGCTTTGGGAAATGTACATCGTGGATTTTCTGTACAATGTTCAGTACATAAGAGAGCTGTACATCAATTAAAAGTTTTACTCGCATGATTAATCATGATTAAAATTTTTAATCACACAATTAATCACATTATTTCCTCCTGTACAGTGAAATATATATAAAGCAGATGTAAATTCTCAAAACTAACATATTTCTATTAGTAAACTAAAAATAAAATAATTGATCTTACCCTCTTTGTGTGGTGATTTTATCTTTCCAATCATCTCATTCCCTGTCTCTGGTTTTGCTTCCCTGTGCCCTGAACTCAGCCTCCAGGGCCTCCTGTCTATTCATTATTTCTTTTTTTCTCCTCTTTTTCATCCTGTCCTATTATATCTTTCATATTGAATTTTCATCTATTTTTCTTCCTCTTTATCAAATTTATCTGCTTTCCATTTCTTCCTTTCCCTTCCCCTCCATTCATTGGCACCATTTCCTCCGTTCTCTCTTCCATTCCCTGGGCACCATTTCCTCCTGTCTCTCTTCTCTCCCCTTCCCCCTCTATGGGCACCGTCTCTTCCCTTCCCTCCCCTCCACTTCATTTTCATATAGTAAATCAACTGCAACACACATGAACTTCCAGCATAAACCACATCAATCAATAGTAGATCTAAATACTGGAAATACAGGTAGAAAATCATATTTTCTAGAAACAGAGAAAATGACAGCAGATAAAGACCATTTGGCCTATCCAGTCTGTCCATTCACACCAGCTCCTGTGCATTTATTCCATGGAGCTATTTAAAAATCTATCCTGTCTGCCCTCTCTCACCTTTCTTCCAAAGTACACATATTTACGGATCTTCAAGTCTGTCCCCATATGCTTTATGATGAAGAGGACTGACCATTTAGTAGCTACTTTCTGGACTGACTCTTTAAATCTTTTCTAAGGTATGGTTTCCAAATTGCACACAATACTTCAAATGGGGTTTCACCAAAGACTTACACAGATGTACTATTGCTTTCCTTTTCCTGCTGGCCATTCCTCTCCCTAAGCATCCAAGCATCCTTCCGGTGATTGCCATTGCCTTTTCTACCTGTTTGGTCATCTTTAGATCATCAGATATAATCATTCCCAGATAGATTCCACTCTTCTTTAACACACAGTCAAGCTCTGGAACTCATTTCCAGAGTAAGTGGTAAAAGCAGTTAATATAACTGAGTTTAAAAAAGGTTTGGACAAATTCCTGGAGGAAAAGTCCATAAACTGTTATTAAGGTAGACCTGGGGAAAGTCACTGTTTATCTCTGCTACTTTTTGGAACTCTGCTAGGTACTTGTGACCTGGACTGGCCACTGTTGGAATCAGGATATTGGGATAGATGGACCCTTGGTCTGACCCAGTAGGACAACTCTTATGTTCTTGAAGAACTTCACCCCCTATACTATACTGCTCCCTTGGATTTTCATAGTCCAAATGCATGACCTTTCATTTTAAAATATTGTTTTGGCATTAAATTTTAGCTTCTAAGTTCTAGAAGATCATGCCTCAAACTTTGCTAGATCCTTCTAGTGTTATTGTATTCAGTTTTTAAGACGTTAAAAGGGTTGTGTTGGCTTGGCCACTTATGTTAATAATCCAAGTTTTCTTGTTCTCAGTGTTAGAGGTCACATCTGTTGTCACAACCTTACCAAGACAATTTAACACTGACCGTGAACAGTTTCTACAGGCTTGCAAATTTCTAAAAACATCCCCCTAGCCCCCCCACCACCTCCAAATAAAAGAAGAACAAAAACCTTTGTTTAGGAAAAGCAAACATTTGGATTTCAGATGGAATATTGTGCTAAGAAGCCTGTTTTTGGCAGCATTATTGCTCATTAAGGGGCACAAAGGAACACAAGGAAGAAATTCCACTCATCCAGATAAGCATCAGAATTCTCATGACCACAAGCTGTTTTACACAATTTATAGACCATTTAAAGAAATATGCATATAATCTCTCCCTATATGGAAATGAGAGAGCCTGAGAGCAGCTAGAAGTGGCACTTAGAAAGAGACTTTGTTAACATGTGCTGGACATGAAATCAATTACATAAACTACCTCCAATGTAGTACAACTATACCATAGATCTCAGCAGTGCCACTCACTGGATATTAATTTTGAACCAGTAAGAATTATTTATTTATTTATTTATTGGGATTTATTTACTACCTTTTTGAAGTCTTTCACTCAAGGTGGTGTACAATATGCACCCACCTCTTCATCGGTCCTTGGTATAAAGTTTTTTTTTTCTTTTTCAATTTTGTTTTCAAAATTTTCCAACTCTATTCTGACTTATTCATATTTCCAAACAATTCAATTGTAATAAAGTTAACATAGTTAGAATACTCATCTCACAATGAATTCAATATCAGTCAATCGGGAGATTTGGTATTATTATTATGACATGAAATCAAGGCATGTACCTGGCATAAACTAACTCTGACCTCTCTCATCTGGATGAAACTCCAATCTGAAGACAGTGCTGAAAAGCTGTCATCGTTGATCTGCCAATCACCATTCTTTATCATTCCACTTGTATGCATTGTGAATGTGTGCACATATTTTCTGCATTATACATATGTTTGGCTATATGCACAGCTTTTGTGACTTCTGAGCCCTTCGAAGAAACCAGCCACCAGCTATTCTTTTCAAAAGCAGTCAGAATCTATTAGCTACTGTTATGTTTATTACTGTTATTTTTTATTGATTGATTAATTTATTGGGTTTTATTAACCACTTTTGTGAAGTGGTACAGCTTGACTTAAAACTTGCAATTTAATAGATAGCAAATTGAATCCTAGTAATAGGATTAACATGATACAGTATCAGAAATACAAACATTTAATAGCACTGTGAAACAATCATATAACAGAAACATGATACATGTCAGCACAGTGTGAAAGATACCATAACAAGCAGCACGGAAGAGCATTCATATAACATAGGTATGATATTCACAATGTCAACACAATACAAATGAAGCACTTTAATAAGCATGTGTTAGAACATTCAAATAACATAGATATGATGCTTACGCTGTTTAAACAATACAATGAATCCCAGTCACTCCTGCACTGTCGGTACTGTTTCCAGAGTGGTGCCCCTATAAGTAGTCTTATGCTACTACCGCTAGGGATTACCACATCCCCACATGCTAAATTCAATTCACAGGGTGGTGTTGTACTGGCATTAGGTCATACATTGAAATAGCTTGTGCACACAAATGACTGTAATATATCTACTACTATCACTTCTACAGCACTACCAGTCGTACGCAGCGCTTTACAATCCCATTTCATTCCATTGTATTACTGCTTGTATGTTCTTGATCCCCAGTCAGATAGTTCCATTGAAGTAATTTTTTTTGTTTGTTAAGTAGAGAGGTGTGGTAGCCGTGTTAATCCACTCTTAAAGGTTATCAATAGAAATCAAACAAAATAAAAAGAAAAGAAAATAAGATGATACCTTTTTTATTGGACATAACTTAATACATTTCTTGATTAGCTTCCGAAGGTTGCCCTTCTTCGTCAGATTGGAAATAAGCAAATGTGGTAGCTGATAGTATATATAAGTGAAACATCAAAGCATTTCATTGACAGTCTAGCAGGGTGAGGGTGGGTAGGAGGTATGCATGGGGACATGTTTGTTAAAATTTATCAGCTATGATGTCTCTCAAACTGTACTGTATGGTGTACAACTTGCATACATAATTAAATAGATGCAGTCATAAACATAAAACATACATAAGTGATTAATTTACACGCCCCCCCAAGCACAAGCCCCCGATAAACCCCCTAGTCAAGTTCCCCACCTTCATTTGAGGATTCCCCTGATATATGCTCTTGGTCAAGCCTCCCCCCCCCCCACCGAGGAAGGTTGCCCCCTCTCAAGCAGGCCCACTACACACTCACCCACCCGTAGGCCCCCTTGGGCCTACATTACATTACATTTACATCACAAACATACCTTTAAAGTTTAGTGTGACTTACAATGCAAGAAGCTGGGCCTTCCCAGGAAAATGACAATAAAAATAACATTTCAAAACAGAACCTCAGCACTAGGTCAAGTACTTCCTGAAGAGAACTGTCTTCAGTAATTTCTAAAATTTAACATTATTCGACTGATGCCTAATCAGAGCTCATTCCACTAGCCTGCTGCCTGATATGCAAATGATTTTGAGAAGAACTTCCTGTAAACAACCCTTTTAGGATTAGGAAAATGAAGTATCAGAAACTCCCTTGATTCTGGATTTGAGTTCCTAACTGAAAAACGAACAAAAGGAACTAAATAACTTGGAACAGAACCATGCAAAAACAAAACACTGACCACAATTTGACTATAATATGTAGTCATACTGGTAGCCAATGCAATTGCAGCAACAGAAGCGTGACTCTTTCAAATTTAGAAACTTTGAAGATCATACAGACTGTACTACTTAGCAATGTTTAAAGTTTCTTTATGGTGGACTCATTACACCCCAGATAAATGACATTGCAATGTGAGCCAACACCAGTGTATGTCCAATCATTCTAAATACCTCTGGTGTGAAATCACCGTATTTTTCGGACTATAAGACGCACCGGACCATAAGACGCACCTAGGTTTTAGAGGAGGGAAATAGGAAACATTTTTTTTCCTTTTTCCCTTCTCTAAAACCTAGGTGCTCCGGTGCGTCTTGTCCGAGTTCGGGATCGCCCTCCCCCGGCCCTGTCACCACTTCTCCCTACTCACGTCACGCGATCTTCCCTGGTGGTCTAGTGACATCAGGGCAGGAAAGAGCCCCCTCTTTCCTGCCCAGTGCGCTGCTCTCCGTCCTCCTGTATGCTGCCTGACGGTCTCGGCGAGATTCTCTACCTTCGGACTATAAGACGCACCCCCCATTTTCCTCCCAAATTTGGGGGGAAAAAAGTGCGTCTTATAGTCCGAAAAATACGGTAGATCTAATATGTCTCAATTTCCAAAATACTACTACTACTACTTATCATTTATATAGTGCTGTAAAAACGTTGGTTGCTACTGCCTGAGTCTGGGGCTCAAATGTAAAATATCTATCAAAAATCACACCAGGATTTTCAGAGTGGTCTCTATTGGGAATGTGATTCCATGAACACACAGTTCCTTGGCATCAATCATGTTAAATGGGCTGGCAAACAATAATCCTTCGGGATCTAGTGGCGGGGTCAGGGCAGGAAACATGTCTCTAGTGATACTACTGTGAGATTGCCTCAAGGGATTACCACCAACACCATTTTGAATCTCGGTGTCACTGAAGGAAGGAGTGAGTGGGAATTGCTCCTGCCCAGACCCCCTTTCACTACCAGAGATTATGTAAAGTAGACCTGGGGGAAATACATGTGGGTGGATGAATGGGGGGGGGGGGGGGATGTGAAAGTGGGAGTATTCTGAGAGGAAGCTTATGGCTGGAGAAAGGTGCTTGGGGAAGCCTTGAAAGAACGATCTTCATGAGGGATTTGATTGGGGGACTTGGCTGGGGGCACAAGATGCGGAGACCTATGCTACTGGGGAGCTCATTAGGGGGTTGAGCCTGGAGGGGGGGGGGGTACTGTCGCTGCTCACATCATATCTGAGTGCTGTCTTTTACCACACCTCAATTTCCTACAGAAGTTTAATTTATCTTAATTATTCACTTGTAATTTAATGAGTCCCAAAGTAAAGAACATAATTCAATTTAAACTTTACAATGCCATTAAAAGCTAAAAATAATTCATGGATGCATTCTTATCATATTACTTGATGTAACATCCATAGCTAATAGACATTAAATCAGGTTACAATAAACTTGGAAAAGAATCCTTAACACACTTGAATCCTAGAAATCAGAAAAAAAAAACAGAACACAAATTAGATGAAGGGTGAGCTGGGAAACCACTTTTATGTATATGGCTTAGAAAAATGGTATAACTTCTACATATATCAGGCCCTAACTGAACACTGAACAGTGTCAGCTCAGAGATCATACACAGACACAACACAGATATATTAAAAACAGCTATTAAGTAAACAGCAAATTAAAATCAACATTTCATATTGCTTAAAGGATACAGTTCCTGGAGGAGCAGGATAAACATAAATAAAATGCAGGATAAGGTGAAAAGTTTTCTAAAGGCTGCATAATCTTCTGTTTCTTAGGTAGCCTTTGCTAGAGTTCCACACAAGGAGGTTGTAGCAGGAGACAGCAGGAGTGTGCTTGGCCTATTATCTGGGCTGAAGCCGGTAGGCGGAGCTTGTTGCCCTATCAATTACATTGGTTTGGGTGTATTAAGATGGCAGTGGCTGCATAGGGAAGAATGCAAACACCAACTTCAGCTTTGTGACATCATGCCACCTCCTGTTAATCAAACCTTCTTGGTTCCACAGAGCTAGGCCTGTTCAGGGATTTTTTTTTTTAAATTTTAATTATTATTCATTTTTTAAAATAACAAGGTTAGAATGATACTCCAGTGATTTTGCAGATGAATCATTAGCAAGGAAACAGCATACAAGGCTTCCATAGATGTTCCAGTCATAGCCAAATTCTTGAACTGATTGGATTAGAGTAATGTGGAAAGTAATGTTCACAAACAAGACATTTTAATTATCTGGAGTTTGGGTTGCTTGTAATGGGAGTGTTGAGTTTTCTGTCAGTAAATTTGTGAAGCAAGATTGTAGCCTCATAGTAATGGAGGGAAGGTAAACAGTTTGCAAATCTTGTATACAGTGAGAAGAATAACCTGGGGTAGGGTTACCATATGGCTCCAGAAAAAGGAGGACGGATTGAGCCAGCCGGGTTTTACTTCCATTGCTTTCAATGGAAAGCAATTGAGCCAACCGGGTTTTACTTCCATTGAAGCAATGGAAGTAAAACCCGGCTGAATGGAAGTAAAACCCGGTTGGCTCAATCCGTCCTCCTTTTTCTGGAGCCATATGGTAACCCTAACCTGGGGTAGGTACCCTGTCTTATTTGAGAAGAAATAAAGCTTTAAAATCAGAAAAACCCTTATACTTCAAGACCCCCCCTTGAAAAGAGTCCCAAGCCCATCTTATGAATCTTAGAGTGCACAGACTATGAGGAAAGTGGTTTGTACTGTTTTATTTCATTTCTATAGTAGTGCATTCTTAGCAGAGCAGAATGCCTATAACCCTGGTGCCTCCACAGTTTATTTATCTCATTCCTGTTTTTAATTTTCTCACGACAGCAACAGGGAAAAAAAACCAACAGCCCCCAAAGTCTTGCTTTCTTGTCTGAGATCAGAGGGAAATTAAGATTAGAATGAGTTTATTGATAGAAGACTTTTCTGGAACATGTCCCTGCTGCAGGGGAAAAGTGCCCTAACACACTGAGAGATATGGGAGCTGTTAAGATGAGAAAACTGAAAAGTGAAAGCTTTTATGTTAAGTGTTGATTATGGGATGTGTGGCATGAAGCCCGAAAAGAGATGTATAGATAAAATCATATGCAGAGGCCTTTGGTTTATTCGCTGAGTTGGATCTTCCACTCTCTGGGTAATCCAAGGATACTGCCAAGGTACTGTTCACAGCCCCCAAGAAGTGAAGGAGTCATTGATATTGCTCAAGGATGAAACCCGGGGGCAATTCTATAACTGAGCAGCACAATTTAGGCACCATCCACCCGATATTCTGAGCGATTTAAGTGGGTAGGACAGGCTCTGGGGGGGTGACTCACACTGGCTGGGGAGAATGGGAAAAAAGAAGGGGGCTTTGCATTAATTAGAATTTATGTGCAGAACTGTCTAAGCGTATTCTATAACATGATGCTTGTAAATTCCAAGTTGCATAATTGAAAAGGGGGCGGAGCCATGGGTGTGGGGTGGGCAGGTCGTGGACATTTTTAATATCTATGCGCGTAATTATAAAATACACCTGGTCCACTTGTAATTTAGGCATTGGCATTTACACCAAGTTTTACTTGGTGTAGATGCCCAGAACTAAACTATGTGGATGGCTGCTTGGCATATTCTATAAACTGCATAGAAATTTAGGCTTATTCTATATAGTACACTTAAATTTAGGTGTACTTTATAGAATATGCCTGTGTATTTCATTTTGGTGCCGATTCTTTATGCGTCATATATAGAATTTTGTCCTATATACTTGCTGAAATAAAAAAGACAAGTCCTTTCTTAAAAAGGCCATGCTCTGTTCTTTTCTTTAAAACACTAGTAAATAATTCCACCAAATTGGGCCCACAAGCCAGTGATGAAGTGGGAGAGTAAATCTTAGTGGTATGAGAGTGTGTTAGCCATGACCACCCAATATTCAACTGACGGTGACCAGTGTTCTCAGATCTACATCTCTATCCCTGAAATCTCAACCTCGATCCAGGACAAAATCTCAGCCTGCTTGTCCGACATTTCTGCTTGGATGTCTCAATGCCATCTAAAGCTCAACATGACCAAAACTGAACTTCTCATTTTTCCCTCTTCCCCCTTTCTCTGTCTCTGTTAATGGATCTCACATCCTCCCTGTCTCCTCGGCTCGTAACCTTGGAGTCATCTTTGATTCCTCTCTCTCTCCTTCTCTGCACAAATTCAACAGATCGCTAAAACCTGTCGTTTATTTATCGACAATATTAGCAAAATTCGCCCCTTCCTTTCTGAATACACTGCCAGAACCCTTATCCATACCCTTGTCACCTCTCACTTGGACTATTTCAATTTACTTCTCACTGGTCTTCCGCTCAGCCATCTCTCTCCTCTCCAATCTGTCCAAAATTCTGCGGCACAACTTATTTTCTACCAGAATTGTTATACCCACACTAGCCCACTCCTCAAGTCACTTCACTGGCTCCCTTCCGCATTCAGTTTGAACTTCTTGTACTGACCTTTAAATGCATCCACTCTGCAGCCCCCCCAATACCTCTCCACTCTCATCTCTCCCTACATTCCTCCCCGTGAACACCGCTCACTGGACAAATCTCTCTTATCGTCCCCCTTCTCCTCCACTGCTAACTCCAGGCTTCGCTCCTTTTCTCTCGCGGCATCTTATGCCTGGAATAGACTTCCTGGACCTATACGTCTAGCTCCATCTCTACCTGTTTTCAAATCTATGCTGAAAACCCACCTTTTCACTGCTGCTTTTTAGCTCCTAGCCACTACTCAATTGCCCTCCCCTTGTCCCTTCCTTCCTTCTCACCCATTACTTCCCTCACCCGTAACTGTCTTGTCTGTCTGTATTATTTAGATTGTAAGCTCTTTTGAGCAGGGGCTGTCTCTTTGTATCAGGTGTTCAGCGCTGTGTGTGTCTGGTAGCACTATACAAATGCTAATAATAATAATAAACACTGATTGTCACTGGCTAAATTATCCCCTGATATTCAGGGCACTGGCACTGAATATCAGGGGATAAATTTGGGGTAGGCTGGGTGCCAGAACTTACGTGGGCACAGCTGATATTCACTGGGGCCGCATAAGAGTTATGAGGCCCAGCTGAATATCGGGCCAGGACCCGCATAAATTTTTGAAATTTCTTTTTAAAGAGTTCCCCGGAACTCCTGCCCTCCTCTACACCCGACAATGCCCTCTCCTTCCCTCCTCCTCCCAGCCTTCGCCAATAAACAGCCCTCCCAACCGTACAGGTCCCACCCCAGGGCCTACCTGTATCCCTGGTGGTCCAGCAGTGGTCATTGGGGGCAGAAGCATAGGCCCCACACTTCTTCCCCTTGCAGTGTTGATGCAAAATGGCTGCCGTGACCTCTCGAGGCAGCTCACGGTACTACATGAAGTACCACATGCTGCCATGAAAGGTCGCAACAGCCATTTTGCATCGATACTGCAAGAAGCAGAAGTGAGGGGGCTGTGCCTCTGCCCCCAACAACTACTGCTGAAAAATCAGGGATACAGGTAGGCCCAGGGGAGGGGTGAGAAGGAGGGGAGAGAAGGAGGGGATATTGCTGGCATCCGCATTAACTTGGACTCCTCCCCAGTGCTCCCAGCACCACCCCTGACCTACCCACTTTCTATTTGGGCAGTCTGAGGGAATATTCAGTGGTACTCTCCAGTTAGGTACCACTGAATATCCTCATTTAGGCGGCGGGGAGCAATTTAAGCAGGCAGAAGAAGGTTCTTGCCAGCTTAATTGTTTTGAATATCAGTCGTGAATATTGCCACTGAGGTCCTAAATAAGTTTTGAATGTTTTCTTTGACTTGGGCATCAGGTTTACAATATGTTTTTTATTTCATGAGGACTAGTACATAAGATGTTGAATTTCATAAGGTGGACATTCCTTTGCTGCCATACAGATGTTCATGTCCCTTGTGTTGCATTCATAATTTGGACATTTCAGTCTATAAAATGGATGTTCATGATGGATGTTTCCAGCACATGGACATCCATCTCACTTGTATTTTAGAACAGTCTGTTTGAAATTACATGTGAGATGGACATCTGTGTTCAGACATTCTTATTTGGATGTCCATATTCTAAGTTTGGCCTCCTTTTTAAAAGGCCACTCCATATCACTTTAAATTACATTAAGATTACATTGTTTCATATGTTATGCATGTAAGCTGCTTAGATTGGCAGCATATAAATATTTTTAAATAAAATAAGGAAAGAAAGAAAAAGTGAGTGTCAGAATTCCTCAGGATCTACAATCAGGAAGAAACCAGGGAAGATCTCTTACATGCTAAACTTTGCCTTGCTGAAATTTAGTGCATGGAAAAAGTGAGAATAATAGTCCTTATCAGTGAGTCCCCATATTCTCAACAACGGCAGATGGGACAGAGACATAGGATGCTTCAGTGCTTTGTTTAAAAGGTGTAAAACTTCTGGTCTGACATTTATGTATGAATATATTTATTTAAAAGCTTTTCTAGCCCTTATAAGTGTGATGGAACAAGTAAGCTTTCAACTGCTTTTTAAACACTAATTCAAAGTCCTCGGCGGATTCCAACAGAACATACACAGCATTCCAAAAATCAGAAAATCACAACAGCATAAAGTTACTCACACGTTACCAGACCCATAAAGGACTACTGATTTCAACAGAGATGCACCACACATATCAAGAAGTTGATATTCAGCAGCACTTAACCAAGTTGGACCAACTTCTATCCAGTTAAATGCTTCTCACTGGAGCCAATTGCTCATTTTCAGCAGCATTATCTGGATAATTCTGCTGGAAATGATCAATGACCACTCCAGCACTAACTGGATCATGTCATGGCAACCTTTAGGGTATGGCGAGAGCAAGCAGAACCTGCACTTTTTTGAATACTGGCAATTTTCAGACTGGTACATGGATATCTCTCTGAATAAAGTTTGGACAGCAAACAGGCCTAACTTTACTAAATTACGGAACATATACATAGAAATGGATTAATGGGACAAGGCTAACAAGGATTAAGCCAGGGGAAATCTTGCCTCATCAATCTGCTATATTTCTTTGAAGGGGTGAATAAACATGTGGACAGAGGTGAGCCAGTTGACATTGGGCCAAACATTTAGACCACAGGAGATATCCCAGCTTACTCTTGCAATTGGCACTGAGCCCAGATATTCAATTCCGGGCTGTTTCCGGTGACTGGCACTGAATATCTGGTTTATTTTTTGGCCGGTTCAAACTTAACTAGCCAAGTCGATATTCAGCACTGGCCAGTTAAGTTTGAACTGGTCAAAGATAGGCCTGGTATTCACATGCCCAAATGAAATCATCAGATAGCTGGTTATGTCGCATGATATGACCAGCTAGCCACTAGTCGCTAACCATGAATTTTCAGCGAGCCATGTCCCACTGAAAGTTCACGGTTAGCCAGTTATGGGGCATTTAACTGGCCAGGTTAAATGCTTTTGAATATCGGGGTGGGGTGGGGGGGGGGGGGGGGGGGGGTGGATTGTGTATTTGGATTTTCAGAAGGCATTTGAAAAAGTACCTCATGAATAATTCCTGAGGAAATTAGAAAGTGATTGGATAGGAGGCAGTGTCATATTGTAGATTAAGAACTGGTTAAAAGATAGAAAACATCCTCACTTTAATGATAAGGTTCACAAGATTAAACTTGAATTCTCAACCAGGTCACCTCCGCCTCTCCTTCCCTTAGTCCATTATCTCAACCCTCCAACCCCTGCCTCCTTTTCTGAAATCACTGAAGAGGAAACTACACATCTTCTTTCCTCCTCGAAACTAACTACTTGTTCCTCTGATCCTATTCCCACCCATCTACTTAATACTATCTCTCCTACTGTCATCCCATTTATCTGTCATATCCTCAATCTTTCACTATCCACTGCGACTGTTCCTGATGCCTTCAAACATGCCGTAGTCACACCACTCCTTAAAAAACTTTAATCCTCACTTTAATGTGGAGTGGCCTAGTGGTTAGTGTGGTGGACTTTGGTCTTGGGGAACTGGGTTCAATTTCCACTGCAGGCACAGGCAGCTCCGTCACTTAACCCTCCATTGCCCGAGGTACAAATAAGTACCTATATATAATATGTAAGCCACATTGACCCTGCTATGAGTGGGAAAGCACAGGATACAATGAAACAAAAATGTTCCCTTATGTCTTGTTTGTCTGTCCTAATTAGATTGTAAGCTCTGTCGAGCAGGGATTGTCTCTTCATGTTCAAGTATACAGCACTGCGTACGTCTAGTAGCGCTATAGAAATGATAAGTAGTAGTAGAGTAGTGTTGAATGGTCAATATTGTGAATGGAGAAGTGTAAATAGTGGGGTTTCCCAGGGGTATGTGCTAGGACTGCTGCTTTTTAACATTTTTATAAAAGATCTGGAAATGGAAATAACGAGTGAGGTGATAACATTTGCTGATGACACAAAGTTGTTAAATCACAAGAGGATTTTGAAGAATTTCAAGAGGAACTTACAATACTGGGTGACTGGACATCCAAATGGCAGTTGACATTTAACGTGAGCAATTGCAAAGTGATGCATGTAGGGAAGAGGAACCCAACTTGTAACTACATGATGCAAGGTTCCACATTAGGAGTCACCGCCCAGGAAAAGGATATAGGTATTGTCGTGGATGATATGTTGAAACCCTTTGCTCAGTATGCAGTGGCAGCTAAGAAAACAAATAGAATGGTATGAATTATTAGAAAAGGAACAGAGAA
Organism: Microcaecilia unicolor; assembly: GCF_901765095.1. Taxonomy (NCBI): domain Eukaryota; kingdom Metazoa; phylum Chordata; class Amphibia; order Gymnophiona; family Siphonopidae; genus Microcaecilia; species Microcaecilia unicolor. The sequence continues at coordinate 323,823,941 of NC_044034.1, read as the reverse complement.
CAAAACTGAGGCTATTATAATGCCTTGCATCTCTCCATGGTGCAACCACACCTCGAATATTGTGACAATTTTGGTCACAGCATCTCAAAAAAGATATAACAGAATTAGAAAAGGTATAGAGAAGGGCGACAAAAATGATGAAGGAGATGGGACATTTTCCCTTTGAGGAAAGTCTAAAGAGGCTACGGTTATTCAGCTTGAAGAAGAGGTGGCTGAGGGGAGATGTGATAGAGGTCTATAAAATACTGACAGGTAGAGGAGAATCACTTGTTTACTGTTTCCAAAAATATTAGGACTAGGGGGCATGCAATGAAGCTACTAAATTTAAAACAAATTGGAGAAAATATTTCTTCACTCAATGTGTAATTAAACTCAGGAATTCATTGTCAGAGAACGTGGTAAAAGCAGCTAGCTTAGCAGGATTTTAAAAAAGGTTTGGATAATCTCCTAAAAGAAAAGTTAATAAGCCATTTTTAAAATGGACTTGGGAAAATCCACTGCTTATTCCTCGGATAAGCAGCACAAAATCTGTTTTTACTCTTTTTGGGATCCTGCCATATACTTGTGATCTGGATTGACTACTGTTGGAAGCAGGATACTGGGCTTGATACAGGGGCGGACTGATCATTGGAACAACAGGCCAATGCCCGAGGCCCTATAGCAGTAGGAGGCTATCTAATTTAATCACTTTTGAGAAGTGGTTAGGGGCCCATGGTCCTTATTGCCCGAGGGCCCAGAATACTGTCAGTCTGCCCCTGGCTTGATGGACCTTTGGTCTAACAACCTATTTACACAATGCTGTGGTAAGGGCAAAGTACAACTTTCAGGAATTAGGTACAATGAATTAATACAACAGCTTCTCTCCGGGGAACATGAATATTCTAAGAATTTTTTCCAAAACATTAGGTCCATTAATAGTTCATTAGCTTTTGCATCCATGGGAACTAACATTGCACCACCACCCAGATATGGCCCTTATTATTTTCGAATTAATGGTACTATTTACCATAGAACAGCAGCACTACATCCTCCAAATGACAATCAAAGACAATTTGCACAATTATATATTCTTGATCCAGATGAAGCAGCTGTTCAGAGACTACAAATCTCACCGACTGCACACATCAAACATACATTAATGAGACAATTAGGCAATTTTATAACATGGGAAAATCCATTTGCAGACGCATGTAAGATGCTGTACAAAGGGGAAAATGAATGCATATGTGAAGCTCAACAATGAAGAATAGAACCTCCAACAGTTTCAATGGCCATTGTTCAAGATCGCAAAAACAATCCAAGACGATACAATGCTCCTAGAGCCAATGAGGTGGCTTTCATTTTTCAAAATACAGATGGAGAACCAGCCTTACATAGAGATCTAACAAGCCAAATGAAGAGAACAAAACTAAGATAATCAGTGTGTTGGAACCCAATATAGAACCAATGGTATATCCATTACTCTTTCCATATGGAGATCAGAGCTGGGGGATACATATTCCTTTGTCTAAACAACCAAAATGTATAATGCACCTCCGCTGCAGATCAAACAACCCAAGACTAAGAGTTACGCAAATGCAGTACTATGGATACCGTTTGGCAATAAGAGATGAATTCAATCCTTTTCTTAGTGGAGGTAAACTAAGGCAACAATAGTTTGTTGATGCATATATTAAAACTGAGGCAAACAGACTAAATTATATTCGACAAAATCAAAAACTCTTAAGAGTTGAAAAATACTCCAGGTTAATGGACCACCTTGCAAGTGAAGCTGCAAATGGAGGAAGTACACCTGGCCAGGCATTTATTTTACTATCATCATTTGCTGGCAGCCCAAGAAATATGCATCAAAATTATCAGGATGCAATGGCAATAGTCCACAAATATGGCAAGCCAGATCTGTTCATTACTATGACCTGCAACCCAAGATGGGAAGAAATTACTCAAAATCTAAAAAAAGGTCAGGCACCAGATTTTCGACCTGACTTATTGGCAAGGGTGTTTCATTTAAAACTAAACGAGTTACTACACGATATATGCAAAAAACACATACTTGATGTGCCTCTTGCAAAGATTCATGTAATTGAATTTCAAAAGCGTGATTTACCTCATGCTCATATATTAATTATCTTGAAAGAGGAAAAGAAAGGAAATAATTGACCAAATCGTATGTGCTGAAATTCCTGAAATAAACAACTTTCAACGTCTGCATGCCCAAAGTTGGGCGTGGGAATCCACTCTAAGCATTATTCTACAAAAGGGTGCTCAGCCTGGCGTGTCCTCTATAGAATAGCACTTAATGTGAATTTTTCCCAGCCCCTAAATTTGGGTGCTATTTACTGAATCCCTCCCTAAGCGACTTTGGCACATACTTCATAGAATAGCAACTGGTACTCATTAAAAGGGACTTGGGGGAAATCCACTGCTTATTTCTGGGATAAGCAGCATAAAATGGTTCTGGGATCTTGCCAGGTACTTGTGACCTGGATTGGCCACTTTTGGAAACAGGATGCTGGGCTTGATGGACCTTTGGTCTGTCCCAGTATGGCAATACTTATGTACTTATATATAAATGCCAATTATTGGCACCTCTAACATATGTAATCACTAAGAGGGTCTCTAACTAAGCCATGGTAGCATTTTTAGCTCGCTATAGAAATCAGCTGGTGGTGAACGCTGAGACGCCCAGCTGATTTCTACTGCAAGCTAAAAATGTTACCACAGCTTAATAAAAAATCCCCTAATATTCTATAAACTAGGCATGTACTTGACACCTAATAACAGGCATCAAGTTATAGAATGAGGGAGAATGTCTCTGCTAATTAGTAGTGAAATGTTAGAAAACCATGCACTGCAAGTGTGATCCTTGCCCAGGCACTCTTTTATTTATTTATTTAGCTCACACCTTTTTCAGTAGTAGCTCAAGGTGAGTTACATTCAGGTACACTGGATATTTCTTTGTCCCAGGAGGGCTCACAATCTAAGTTTGTACTTGAGGTAATGGAGGGTTAAGTAACTTGCCTGAGACCACAAAGAGCAGCAGTGGGATTTGAACCAGCCACGTCTGGATTGCAAGACTGGTGTGCTAACCACTAGGCCACTCCTAACACTGCATTGGGTTTCTTTTTATTCTACATTTAGGGTGAATTTTGTTATCAGACAGTTATGTGACAGTTACTTTGGGGGTGATTTAGAGGGTGCTTTTTCAAACGTGACTATTAAAGAGAAAATTTTGGAATGTTATCAATGACGTGAAGACTGAGCTCCTAGTGCTAGATTGAGCTTGGAATAGCATTCCTACTAAATGCATTACTGGAGCCTTGGAGCGAAGGTAAGACTTCCTTTAAAAGGGAAGAAGCACTTCTGGTTAGCACAAGGATTTGCACAGCACTGAGTTAACTTCTCCATGTACGCAGGTTGCTAAGATGGTTTCCGAAAGGTCACATAATTCCTTTTTGTTATATGTCCAGAGTTTACATCAGCTGGTTACGTGAAATCAATCAAATAAATACCATAAAGTAAATTGTATACATAGGACTCCTTCTGAAAGAGACCAGGCATGATGCTTGTAAGCTACTCCTGCATCAGTAGTGGAATGGTGACAGTAGGGAGCACTGCTAGTGAGAATGGCAGTGATAGGGATGGTAGTAATGGGGAATGATAAGAGGTGATAGTAGTAGTTGTTTTAGGGGTGGTAGTGGTGGTAATGGTAGGAAGAGGCTGTATTGTGGTACTAATGATAGTAAAGGTTATAGAAGTCATAGACACGGGGGAGGGGTACTGTGTTATGGAGGGGACATCGATGATGGTCTGTAGGTGCTAATAGTGGTGGGGGAGATAGTTTTATAGTACAGTGGATGGCAGTGGTTACAAAGGCACAAGGTTGGGAACAGTAAGGGAAGAAACTGTGGTGTAGTAGAGAATATAAGAACATAAGCATTGCCATACTGGGACAGACCGAAGGTCCATCAAGCCCTGTATCCTGTTTCAAACAGTGGCCAATCCTGGTCACAAGTACCTGGCAAGATCCCAGAACAGTAAAACAGATTTTATGCTGTTTATCTTAGAAACAAGCAGTGGATTTTCTCAAGTCCACCTTAATAGTGGCTTATGGGCTTTTCTTTTAGGAACTTAGTCAAACGATTTTAAACCCTGCTAAGCTAACTGCTTTTACCACATTCTCTGGCAAGATGTTGATGGTGGTGGATATGATGGGATAGAAGTCAGTGGTAGTGAGGGATGGGTAGTACTTGGTGGTAAGGGGAAAGTAGATTGTAAGGGTGGGCTGTCATCTGCAATGACATGAGAACATATCCCATGTCACTGCATGTTTTTAAAACCCAAAAATGAACAGAAAAGCACAAAATGTGTCTTTTTTTTTTTCATTTCCTGATAATAGTGCACACTTTTTCAAGAGTGTGCCCTATTTAGAAAAAGTCTCCCTAAATGAACGAGCTAGAGATTAGCAAGCAGTGGAAGATATGTCACCCCCCCCCCCCCCCCACCCCGATAGAAAGATTTTTACTGCTCATGTTACACAACTTTTGTTTAATTGTTTAAACCAATATGTTTTATGATGGACCTCTACATACAAAAAAACAGAAGAAACCAGTCTTTGCAAAAAACAGATGAAAAACCAAAACAGCAAAGACGACTATGGAAAAACACGACCTTATAAAAAATCTATTTTAAAAAGTTTATTGATAATAAAAATTAAAAAGGGAAGGTGATTGGGACTCAACACAGCTGTGTTTCGGCCTTTCTGGCCAGCATCAGGAGTCTTTTCACCATACAGAAAATCTTGTGTTCATTCACGAAAACCTATATTGAAAAACTTGTACCAGAGCTTCTGCTCGGTCTATTCTTCAGGTTTCTCGTAAGAGCGTTTCTCGTTAAAGGTGCAGCAAAAGCTGTATCAATGAACTAAGTTTTACGTCTGACGTGAATGAAAACAAGAAAGGCCGAAATACAGCTGTGTCGAGTCCCAATCACCTTTCCTTTTTAATTTTTATTATCAATAAACTTTTTAAAATTGATTTTTTTGTAAGGTTGTCTTTTTCCATAGTCGTCTTTGCTGTTTTGGTTTTTTAATGATGGACTTCAGCATGGGACCCAAGCAAACAGTGAATTCAAGTGTCGCTTAGAACTATTCCCAATCTCGTCACCAGTCCATACAAATTTTATACTAAATAATTTTTACATTTATTATCTATTAACTTTAACTATAATGGATATTTGAACTTGTAGTTCAGTAAAGCAATACTTAGCTTATCAGCAATGGTGTCGGCTATAGAGGGTTTTTCAATCCGACATGGCGCATGTTTCGCCATCAAGCGGCTTTATCAAAGATAACCCCCCTCTTATGTATCTTGCATACCGACTGTTCAATTCTAAAGCCAAGATGCCAAATCCATAACAGCCTTTGGGTGCAGCTAAGCCATTGTGGAATACTATTGCCGTGATCATCTTGAAAGCAATTGTGATTTACATCTGAACTATGTGAAGATCAATGCAGTGAAACCATCAGTTAAGTAGTTAATGAATGTTCCAGTTCCTTTTGATTCTATGAGTGTTCTGTGGTTCCTGCGTGGATGAGCTGACTGGACCAGAGTGAGTTAAGTGAGCAGCAGTGCCTCTCGAGCACCCCTTCTAACCCGGGGTAGCAGGACCGGGTTACACTACTATTCTGTAATGGAATTTGATGACCAGATGCCATAGTCTGTCACCTAAAAAGAGGTGCTTACCTAGAGAATTACCTCCGCAGTGCAGCAGGAAGAGACAAAGAGTTATTGGAGAGGAGAGGGAACTCAGCATGGCTCTAATAACACATGCATGAAGGACAGGCTTCTCTGTATGAGCTTCAGTACTGACAGAGCAAGGCACAAGTGAGATGCATTGGCAGAACTGAGTGTAGGGCTGTCATACTAGAATAGCAGGGAATGTTACAGAGCAAGAGTGAAATGCATTGGTAGAGCTGTGAGTAGAGGCCATGGTACTGTTACAGCAGGGCGTACAACAGAGCAGGAGCCAGGTGTATTGGTAGAGCTATGGGGGGGGAGGGGAGGCCTACTGGAACAGCAGGGAGGTGCATTAGTATGCACATGCACATTGTGTGTAGTACCTGCATGTACTGTCTTTTGTTAGGTGACAGATGTAGTTTACTCAGTGTTTAAACACAGATAAGAAGAAACGAACAGAGCTGTATTTAAATGGTATAACTTGGAATGTGAAGTGATGCCAGAGAAACAAGTAAAGCACACAGACGAAGAGCTTTCACTCTTTGGTCTAGCGAAAAGATGCGAACACGGAATAAAATGAGACAAGCAGCATGGTAGTCGCAACTCCATTCTTACTATTGGAAATGAGCCTTTTCTGCATATTCAATCAGACATGTCCAACCATATGCAAAAGAGATGTGTCACCTGCTATTTGTAGACAACAGTTTGATAAAGGCATTTTTGGAGTTTATGAGTAAAGCAGTCAACACAAAGTAACATAGCAGCTGGCAGGTAAAGCCCTCTTGGCTCGCCTTTTCTTTCACTGCAGATTCTACATGATCTCCAGTCAGCCTCTCTCACTCTCCTACCCCAGCAGACTTGTGTTCATGTTCTAGCATTGTTTCACTTACTACTGTCTCCACTGAGAAATGATTTCAGGCAACCATCACTGTCCCTCTAGGTATATAAAAGTATTTCCTCCAAGCATCCCTCCTTCCACTTGTCCTTATATCTGCCCAAATTGCAGCATAGCAGATCATCCCAAATTGAACTCATCAGCCATCTTTATACCCATAGATAGGACAACCATGGAAGATCCTCATCCTTGACTTTGAGGGGCTGCTGAAGAAGAAACCCTCACATTTCCTCTGAGTCTCCATTCTTCCAAGGTCATATCATGAGCTACTGTCCTTGAGCTGCTTCTTTAATGGAGATTATCTTCTTCTGGAAGCTGGCCAGATTATATACAGGCATTTCTTTCTAATCACTGTTTCATTTCTTTCTTCTAGAAAACCAACTTTGCTTCAGATTTGTTATGTAGAAGAAGCTAAGGTCATCTTTCTCAAATAGCAGTAAACTTGGTGCTGAGGAAGCCAGTATTGTCTTTACTGTACTGGTATAATTTACAGTACTGAAGGTAATACATGGCTCCCTCACAACAAAAGGACAGAACAGGTCTGTAAGGTTGGCTTGTTCACTATTCATGCATGCACTTTGGAGCTCATTTTCAAAAGAGAAAACATCTTTAAAACATATAAAATGGCATTTGGATGTTTTTCTTTGAGGGTGGGAGGGGGTTAATGACCACTGGGGGAGTCAGGGGAGGTCTTTAAAAACTTTTTTTGCCAGCCTGTATGCCAGCCTCAAATGTCATACCCAGCTCCCAGACAGCAATATGCAGGTCCCTGGAGCAGTTGGTAGTGGGTGCAGTGCACTTCAGGCAGGAGGACCCAGACCCATCCCCCCCTACCTGTTCCACTTGTGGTGGTAAATGGGAGCCCTCCCAAACCCCCCAAAACCCACTGTACCCACATGTGTGTGCCCCCCTTCAGCCCTTAGGGCTATGGTAATGCTGTAGAGTTGTGGCCAGTGGGTTTTGAGGGGGGGATTTGGGGGGCTCAGCACCCAAGGGAAGGGTGCTATGCACCTGGAAGCTAATTGTTTTATTTTTTAAAAATTTTTAAAGTGCCCCCTAGGGTGCCCGGTTGGTGTCCTGGCATGTCAGGGGGGCCAGTGCACTAAAAATGCTGGCTCCTCCCACGCCCAAATGCCTTACATTTCGCCGGGTTTGAGATGGTCGACTCCGGTTTCCATTATGGCTGAAAATTGGAGTCGGCCATCTCATCTAACCCCGGTGAGCAATTTGGCCGGCGCCAAGCGTATTTTGAAAATACGCCTGGCTCCGCCCCTTCGCAGATCCGGCCCCGAAGATGGCCACCCATCAATTTGGCCAGCGCCGTTCGATTATGCCCCTCCATGTGTTTTTTAAGTGTATTTTAATTCTCATGATCTTGTTTTTGCATCTTTGATATGTTTTACAAAATGTTTTTATATATTAATTATTGATCACCTTTAGTTTATTGATTGCTTTTTGTTTGTATTATTCATGCTTTATATTTGTTTTTATAGACTCCTGAAGAAGGCGCTACGGCACCAAAACACGGCTGTGTTGAGTCAAGTTGTTGTAATAAACATCACTTTTTACTTACAACCATACGTCTTCTCCACTGTTTGGAAAGAGCCTATCTTCCCCACCCCTCCTCTGTTCCCCCCCCCCAAGTCATAAGCCTCTCTAGACCACCCCCCAAATTAAGCCCCTCCAAAAGTAAAACCCTCAACTGCACCCCCCCAACCTGATATGCCCCCCTATTAATATGGTCTTCACGGAATTCTTCCCAACCCCCCCCCCCAAAAAAAAGCTCACCCTCACCCTCCTGAAGGCCCCCCTCCAGGCCTACCATTGCAGAATCCCTGGTATTTAGTTGTTTGGGCAAGAGTAATCCCCAGTTGCTCTGGCTCTCACTGGTGCCATCATCCAATACGGTGCTGGCAACCCCTAGTGGTAGTATTTTTGAAGTACTGATAGAGTCATGAGAGTACCGCTAGGGATCACTAGTGCCATTTTGGATGATGGTGCTGGCAAGGGCAGGAGTGACTAGGGATTGCTCCTGCCCAAACCGCTAGACGTGAAAGCACATGTGTTATTTAAAGCTTACTGTATAGTTTTTAAACTTTTAGAAGGCTCATGTCCAGAGAATTGACCTCTTTAATATATTTGTTGAATAATTATAAAGACCATCATACATGTAATCATTTTATGTTAGGTGTTCCTTCTTTTAGAGGTCTCAGATCTAAAACGTTTTATGAGAATTCTTTCAGGTATCAGTCAGTGAAATTTTGGAATATATTACCAGTGGATGTTCACACATGTTCAGAATATCTTGAATTTTGGAAATTGTTAAAGGGCATATTTGTTTTCAAAACTTTTGTTATAAAACTTCATCTATTTCAATCTTGTGGGCTTATATTGTATATCTCTGATAAATTGATGTCAGTATTTTTTGTTTATCTGCTCTGAAACTGTATTTAGGGATAAGGCTATAAGTACCCATCATCATTCTACAACAGTAGGCCTTTGGGAGAGTGTGGGGGGGGGTGGAAAGGGAGGGCAGGAGACTTCTACAGAGACCTTTAGTTTAGGAGGCAGTTGAGATCTTATGGATTGGGGGGGGGGGGGCACTCTAGCCATCTCTTCCATTTAGAGATGCTGTCCCTTTAAAGGGTCTGGGATTTGATATACTGCTTTTCTGTGGTTACAATCAAAGGGGTTAACATAATATATATAGGTGCTTATTTTTGGTACCTGGGGCAATGAGGGGTAAGTGACTTACCCACAGTCACAAGGGGTTGTAGTGAGAATCAAACCAGGTTCCCTGGGTTTTCAAACTACTGTACTAACCATTAGACTACTCTTCCACTGAAGATGATCTGGCAGACGCAGGATATGGTTTGGCAGCCAGATGCTGCCGGTTGATAAAAATAACCCCAACTTTTAACTGGCATTATTTTATCAGCTATACTGTGGCTTGCGATAGCATCAGGTGCACACCACAAGCCACTGTTTAGTATATACATAATAATGAACTGTTTTACATCTCATTACTATGTAACCCGTGGTGATTTAAAAACCACTGTGTTAAAATAATACAACCTGTGTTCATTCAGTAAAGGGGTAGTCCAGTAGTTTGAGCAGCAGGCTGCACACAAGGAAGACCAGGGTTCAAATCCCACTGATTTTCCTTGTGAAGCCTTTCTTTATCTCAGATACAAAATTAGACTATGAGCCCATTGAGAACACGGAAATACCTGAATGCAACTTTCATGGAGCTGCCAATGAAAAAGCATGAGCTACATGTTAATCTACAAGACAAGAAGGCATTGTTTTACAGGTTTATCCTTTTAAGGCCCGTGAAGCTCCTTTTCTTCTTGCCTGGCTCTTTGCCTGCCTGTATGTATGGGAAAACATTGGCATTTCTTAATTGTGGAATCATTTAAGGACTCCGCATTAACACATGCCTTTAGATCTGCAAAAATCAGATGGATCAAGCTAAAGAAGATACAACAGAGAAAGAATAACATCATGAAATCCATCTCTATGATGCCATCAGCCAGGGTTTAAAACCATCTTTGGATCAGCAGGAGAGGACAGTCGATTGCTTGCAGAGAAACATCAACTGTTAAAACGGACTGGATTACTCCTGGCACCACAGAAGAACTCAGTTCAGCTATTATCTGTCTCCCACTTCCTTTGGAGATAGCAGATCTGGCAAGCAATCTGTTTGCTTCAATGGTGGAAAAAAAAAGGAAGTTCCAAGAAAAAAAATTAAAAGAGGGAAAGTTGATAACATCTAAAAGCTTTTCTCCTGACTGGCAAATGCTTTGCATTTCTCATGCCACAGCTGAGACAAGCTGTAGCTTGATGTGTCTTGACAGAAGTCTTCCGACTCTAGGTTAAAAATTATCCCCACACTTTATCATTTCTGTAGTGCTATGAGATGTGTGCAATGCAGATGGGTAGGGCAGTGACTTAATCAGGACAGGTGATGAACCCAAAGAAGACTGTGTCACTTGTACTAAAGGTTATCCTCTGGGACCATGAAAGCTAGCATATGCGATGCAACAGGGAAGCTCACATCAACACTACACTTACACCAACATTTAAAATTGTACCTGCTGTATACTGCCTTGGGTGAATCTCTTTATAAAGGTGGATCATAAATCTCAATAAATAAATAAATAAAGACTGCAAAGAAAATAATTTGAGGTAGATTTAAGCAATGAAGGAATATAAAGGGAAAGGGAAATGGGACTTGATATACTGCCTTTCTGAGGTTTTTGCAACTACATTCAAAGTGGTTTACATAATTTCAGGTACTTATTTTGTAGCAGGGGTAATGGAGGGTTAAGTGACTTGCCCAGAGTCACAAGGATCTGCAATGAGAAATGAACTCAGTTCCCCAGGATCAAAGTCCACTGCACTAACCACTAGACTACTCCTCTCCCCTCCTACCAAAAAAAAAAAGTCCTTAGCAAAATTAGAGACACTTTTCCCAAACAGCAGTAAAAGGTGGCCTTAGCACACCCTTGCACGGGTCTTCCCATGTGCTAAGGCCATTTTTACTGCAAAGGTAAAATGGCGCAATATCCTATTTTTTTGTATTAATAGTCACAGGTTAATTTTGCCCAGGGTTGTAACCAGACCTCGGGTGGGAGGGGTCCAAAGCCTGAGGTGGGGGGCACATTTTGGTCTGCCACTCCACCACTGTCACACACTCCCCATGCCACCCTGCTGCTCCCCACCCACTGCCCCAGCAAATACCTTGGCTGGTGGGGGTCCTCAACCCCTGCCAGCTGATGCCTTGTCCAGCGCCGGTCTCCGGCGCTGCCACATTGCCTGCCCTGCTCTCTATTCCCCTCACACCCTGCACACTCCTTTTAGTACAATTGAGCATTCTCAGTTTCACCAAAAGGAGCGTGCCAGATGTGAGGGGAAGACAGAGCAAGGCAGGCAATGCAGCGGCACTGGAGACCGGCACTGGACAAGGATTCAGCTGGTGGGGGTTGGGGACCCCCACCAACAAAACCAGGGGCCCAGAGAAAATTTAGGGGGGCCCAGGCCCCTGTGGCCCCCTGTAGCTATGCCACTGATTTTGCCATTACTGTGTGGCCATTAAAACAGATTAGTGCGTGGGCCCTTACCGCCACCCATTATGTGGGAGGTAACGGCTCATGCACTAAGTGGGCACTAATTAGCACATAGCAATGTAACGGTGCTAACCGATTAATGCAGACTATGCCCATTCTCTACCCCAGACACATCTCTGTGCCAAAATTTTAAACATTTTTTTAGCGTGTAGGCAGCACACATACACATGGCAAAATGACCTCGGGACGCCTCGGCGTGCCCCACAGTATGCCATTTTTTGCTGCAGTAAGCATATGTTAATGCTTACCACAGCTTTGTTAAATGGCCCCTTGATCATTCTGGGGTCGATATTCAAAGTGATTTAAAAGGCCAGGAGAGGCTCCTGGCTGTTTAAATGGCTTTTCTGAGGCTAACCAGGCCTATTCAGCAGCACTTAACTGGATAGAACGCTGAATATACCTGTTTAGTCCTAAGCCAAAACCAGCTATTTTGTGGGCAGTCCAGGGATGGAGTTGGTACTTATACAGTTAAGTGCCAATATTTAGCATAAGGTAACCACATAAAGAGGACCACATAAAACACAGTCCTAACTCTATATTTTGCACTTTATGTAGTTACGTGCTGAAAATCACACTTTACCACATATGTGTTAGCTACATATACTCAGGTATTCAGTGCCGATGCTCAGACATGGCTAAGCATTTAAAAATGGAGACAAAGCCGCAGCCAGCCAAAAGAAAAAAAAACGCTGATGGCCACTGGCTGAATATCTATCCCTTGTGTGTATGGCAAATTTTAGGTTTGAGTAAAAATGTCCAAATTTCTACCACTATGGAACAGAAGGAAAAACATTTGTGCAAAAACTCCAGTAAAGTGTGTGGCTTCTCCAGGTTTGAAACTGTGCAAGTTTTTCCCAAATCATAAACTGGATGCCAAAAGGAACCGGCCTGGATGAACCAAACACAGAGGACTAGATTCTATCAATGGTGCCTAAAGAATTGGCACCAAAAGAAAGTAACGCTTAGCACTGTTCTTAACGCCAGGGTCTGCAACTACATATAAGCGTGATAATTTACACCAATGAAAACATGGTGTAAATCCCCACATGTAAATTAGGCGCGGACTCCGCTAATTCTATAACAATACACATACATTTTAGACATGCCCCTGACCCCTCCCGTGGCCATGGCCCCTTTTCAGATCCATGCACTAAGATATACATACACCTGTTTATAGAATATACTTACAAAGATGCATGCCTAAATTCTAATTATTGCCAATTAGTGCCAATAATTGTTATTGCCCAATTATCAGCACTGATTGGCTCATTAATCAATTAAGTTGTGCACGCATGCAGGCAGCTCAAAATGCCACATATAGAATCCAGGGGAGACTGTCCTATATGATGCTTGCTTAAGTCTGCAATCCAGCCTTTGGTCTCCCACTGGAAAGTGCTGGCCCAGGGAAAAGTTTCCTTCAGGCTACATCTTTTTACTGTACTTTCTGAAGTCCTCTGCTCCTTCCCCCTTGCATCTTGCCTCCAGAGTTTTGAACAAGTAGGAGGTCATGTAATGCACACTGTTTGTTCAGAAAAATCTCTTGACACTCTCAAGCTGAACGTGTCATCTACTGTATTCTTTCTGGCTTTGTCTCTTGGCCCAGTAGTTTCTTCCTCCTTTCAGCTTCCTGCTCGTCAGAGCTGACCTCTGCTGGACTACAGAACCATGAGCCTTCATTCACAACTACCCTGTGTTTTCCCTTTCCAGTCCCCCAACTCAGTGCGACTCCCTTCAGAGAACACCAAATTTGGCCACTAGGTGTCACTATTATGCACAGGTTTAAACTCCCTCTCCAGGGCAGGCTTTCTCAACCCAGTTCCCAGGGAAACCCCAAGCCAGTCTGCTTTTCAAGATATCCACAATGAATATGCATAAGATGTATTTGCATACAATGGAGGTGGTGCATGCAAATTTATTTCATGTATATTCATTGTGAATACCTTGAAAACCAGACTGAATCAAGGTTCCCTGAGGACTGCACTCGATCTACAGCCCCTCCCTACCTCTACCCTCATCTCCCCTTACATTCCTACCCATAACCTCCGTTCTCAAGACAAATCCCTCCTGTCAGTACCCTTCTCCACCACCGCCAACTCCAGGCTCCGCCCTTTCTGCCTCGCCTCACCCCATGCCTGGAATAAACTCCCTGAGCCCATAAGCCAGGCCCCCTCCCTGCCCATCTTCAAAGCCTTGCTCAAAGCCCACCTCTTCAATGTCGCCTTCGGCACCTAACCATCATACCTCTATTCAGGAAATCTGGACTGCCCCTACTTGACATTTCGCCCATTAGATTGTAAGCTCCTTGGAGCAGGGACTGTCCTTTTTGTTAATCTGTACAGTGCTGCGTAACCCTAGTAGCGCTCTAGAAATGTTAAGTAGTAGTAGTAGTAGTAGTACTGGGTTGACAAACCCTGCTCCAGGAGGTTATAAATGCTACCTCCACAACATCCCAAACCTTTGCTGGCTTGGGAAGCAGGAGCCTGACCCAGGAATTCAGCACAGGGCCTTCACATAGTAGTGTACAGCACTGCCATTCAGCCCAGTGGCATAGCTAAGTGGGGCCACAGGGGCCTGGGCCCCCCAAATTTCCTCTGGGTCCCTGGTTTTGCTGGTGGGGGTCCACAACTCCCGCCAACTGAAACGTCCAGCGCCAGTCTCCAGCGCCGCTGCGTTGCCTGCCTTGCTCTGTCTTCCCCTCACGTCTGGCATGCTCCTTTTGGTGAAATTGAGCATGCAGAATGTGAGGGAAAGACAGAGCAGGACAGGCAATGCGGAGGCACTGGAGACCGGTGCTGGACAACGCTTCAGCTGGTAGGGGTATTTGCTGTGGCAGTGGGTGGGGAGTGGTAGGGTGACGGGGGGGGGGGGGGAGGTTGGTGGTGGTGGGGGCAGCAGACCAAAATGTGCCCCCACCTCGGGTTCTGCCCCCCCCCCCCCCCCCCCCGCTGCGAGATCTGGCTACGCCCCTGATCAGCTAAACCATTCATAGCCTTAACAAAGTGACTGTGCAGTGTTTTTCTAGGGCAGGGGTTCTCAGCCCAGTTCTTGAAACATACCCAGCCAGTCAGGTTATCCACAATGAATATACATGAGATAAATTTGAATGCATATCTATATCATGCATATTCATTGTGGGAATCCAGAAAGTCTGAGTGGCTAGATGTTTCCTGAAGACTGGGTTGAATCTATGGGGTAATTTGGTTGCCACTGAAGATAGCTGTATAGCAGGGGTTCTCAACCAATCCTAAGAACACACCTAGCCAGGCAGGTTTTCAGGGTACCCACAATTAATATGCATGAGATTTGCATAGAATGGAAGTAGTGCATGCATATTCATTGTGGGTATCCTAAAAACTTGACTGGTTGAGTATGTCCAGAGGACTGGGTTGAGAACCACTTCTGTATAGGACACAACCAGCTGTGACAAGAGATCTATGTAAGACATTAAAAGCAATATATTCAGTTCATTTTTCTTGTCCACAAATTAAGGATAATAGAAATGCTATAACCAAAATGTATCGCCATTATAACACCAACTCTTATGTATTCATTGGTATTCATGGATTTTTATTGGTAGTTAAAAGTGAGTTATAAACCTGTATTTCCCTGTCCCCAAAGTGGTTTATAATCTACCACATTTATTTACTCAGGCTCACAAGAAATGTCTGAGGGGTTAGGAACACTGGCATTCCTGCTTCTTAGCCTGCTTCCCAACCAGTAGGGTATTCCTCCACTCTAATTAAGCAGAGGCATAAGTAGACCTCAAAGTTTCGGTAGGCCGCTGGACAATCTGGGTGGGCAAATGCAATCTCCGCATCCTGCACCCCACAACTCAAAACATCAAATACCTGAGCTGACAGGGATCCCAAAACCCAGCCAGCTGAAAATCTCCTATGGAGATAATGTGCAAATAGTCAGAACACTAGCATATCCGCACATGTGTGAACATATGCACATACGTGCCAGATATACATTTATGCCCTATTCAGTAAATATGTGCTTATCTTGCATATTGCATATTTTATAGGTGGATGTGCACATGGGCGGCCTCTGGACACATTATGGGCAGGGTGCACATTTATGTGTGTAACATAGAACACTATAAGTTATGTGAATATCACCAGCACTTAGGCTGACCTATATACTGTCATGCCCCTCACCTGTTTCTAGAAGTCCTCAGTGTTTCTGCTTCATAGAACTCTGCATTTCATTTTTATAGCAAGGCGGCGCTGACTGATGACATCACATCCTACCTGGGTATTTAAGGAAGTCCTTTAGTCTCAACCAGTGCCTCAGCAACAGGATTCCTGGTGTCCTGCTGACTTTAGTGTTTCTGCTTGCCTGCTCCTGCCCTGCCTTGTTTCAGTGTCTGCCAGCCTGTTCCTACCTTGCCTTGCTCCAGTATTCCTGCCCTGCCTTGTTCCAGTATTCCTGCCAATATTCCTGTTTTGCCTTGTTCTAGTGTTCCTGCCAGCCTGTTCCTGCCTTGTCTTGCTCCAGTGCTCCTGCCCTTCCTCATTCCAGTGTTCATCCCTGCCTGTTCCTTTGTTTGCTTGTGGGCTGCTGATCTCTGGCCTGTTCCAGACCTTGTTTCCCAGCTGCTGGGCCCAACCTTTGTCACTTCTAGGTTAGTTCCACTACTGTATCCTGAACGTTTTCAGCTATAAGCATCAGCAGCCATCTGCGAGGCCCTGTGTTGCACTTGGTTCGCACAGGTGGAGCCAATCTCACTAATGCCCAAGGGCTCACTTCTCTCGAATCGTGACATATATACCCAGCTACATTAGTATTCTATAAAAGAAAGTAGGTGCCTACTTTCCTTTATAGAATATGTGTTTATCAGTGTCCTATGGACATCTATATAAAGGTGCACTTATAGAATTACCCCCTATAGGTGCACTATTCTTCAATAGGCATTAGTGCACACTATTAATTACAGGTAAAAAATAAAATTCCATTTTTCTTAGCATTTTGGGTAAAAATGATATGAAATGACACATAAAATGTCAGATGAATACCATTTCTGTCACAAAGCTGAAACTACAATGAATGATTAACATGCTTTATAAAAAGATACATATAGATGACCTAGTTTCCTTACCGAAGAGACGTCATAGCAACCAACTGAGTAAGTTGGTAGCAACAGTAGGATTGGAAACCTGGCTTCCAGGTTACATAGTTTGGTGGCCCAGCAGCCAACTGACCCTGACAACATCTACATGCATAGATCAGGCATACCAGGTTTTGTTAGAAGGAATATTATGAAGAGTTTGACTTGAAGAACATGATCTCCCTCTATGCACCTCCACGATCACTAAGTTCCTCCCAAACAGTAGTCCTAACCACTCTCTCAAAAGGAAATCATGTGATGTGACACCTACAATTGAACCTTTTCCAAAGTAGCCTTCATACTCTGGAACGTTTTCTCAGAAAGGCTTCACCTAACACAAGACTATCTTTACTTCAAGAAGCAGGTGAAAGTCTGTCTCTTCTCTCAAAAAGCAATTAACTAGCTTGTCAAACACACAGGGACTAACAGTAGTTGCACATATCCCCCTGATTCGATATAAGACGCTCAGGTTTGAGCACGATCCTGAGATGAGTGCACAACTTAATTTGGTAATGAGCCATTAGCGAGCAATAATTGGCCGCTAACAACCAATTATTGACGTTAATCGGCACCAATTAGGTTTTGCACATGTATCTGGCAGCATGATAATCTATAATGCTTGGTATCCAAATCTTATAGTGCACAACTCAAAAGGGGGCATGGCAATGGGAGAAGCATGGGCGTGTCAGGAGCATTCTGAATATTTTGTTACAGAATAATGGGTCAGAGTACTCAACTTGGGCATCAGGTTTCCGCAAGCATAAGTAGGACACCCAAAGTTAGAGCAGAGGAATCTGGTACTCATTTTTGAGCTCCATTTATATAATTCGGCTTATTGTAGCAGAACTTATCTTCTAATACTTAGCTGCACAGTTCATATAAAACACTTTAAGAAAACTGAACCGGATAGCCAGTATAGTGAACTATACCAGCCGCGGACCCTGAGGAAGTACCGAAACTCTGGCCATAGTCGGCCATGGCTAGCAAAATGTGCTAGGCATCCTGAAAAGATCAGTTTAGCAAATGTTTTTGTTCTATTATAAATACAAGAGTTTGTTTGGAGGTTTTTGCCGATGATGACAGCAAGAGCTCCCTGAAGAGATTTGGCCGTGTTGAGGCTTTTTCCTCCAATTTTTCTTAAAGCGTTCTGTATGAACTGTGCAGCTAAGTACTAGAAGATAAGGATTTATTTTGAATGAGGATTGATATGTTGCTTAATATGTATCGTGTAGACATTATAAGGAGCATAATATGCCATAATGTGTACAGTTATTTGGAACACACTGCCACGTAACCTGAAAACGGTCTACGAAATGACCAATTTCTGCAAACTCCTGAAAACTTATCTCTTCGACAAAATATATCATAAAGAACAAAACGCGTAACTCTACCTTCATTAAGATATCCAGGAACGTTCTCTAATGTCTTTTGCTTTCACACTATCCTGTACCTAATGTCTATGACTTTAATACTATCATGTATCTCACCATCATGCACCCAAACCTTCTGCTAACACAAATGTATACTCTTTTCTATTTCCAGTACTATGTATTTCACCATCATGCACCTAATACTTGCTGTAAAACCAAATGTATATTCTTTTCTAATTGTAAGCCACATTGAGCCTGCAAAAAGGTGGGATAATGTGGGATACAAATGCAATAAAATAAATAAATAAATATCACTACTACTGTACTTGTCTATTGCCTATGTCTTAGTTATACTTGTTGTACATTGTTTTTGGTGAATTTCTTTAAAAAGGTGGTAAATAAATCCTTAAACATAAATAAATAGATGATTTTACCACCTGACACAACAAGAAAGAAATGCTGTCTTGGAGGTGATTGTCCTTATGTGACAGCCAATGATGCATTTCATCCTCAAATCTAATCACTAGGCATCAGTGGCATCCAGCCAATCAAATCAGAAAATAAATAAAAAAATAATAAAACATCTATTCTTAAACACAAAGCAAAAATGTTAGAACCACCCTTTATAAGCTTCAGTATGTCTGTTGCTCTCATGCAATCTTGCTTTCATGTCCTGTTGGTAATGAGGCTGTTTTGGGCTGCTGTTTTTTAATTTGGGTATCAGCCTAAAGCATCTCCCTTTGAACTTTTCTTGGATTAACTTTCATCATGTTTCCCTGTTAGAATGTAAACACATCGCTTTACCAGCTTAACCCATAGTGGGCTGCCCAGGAAAGGAAGTGTTCTATAAACTTTTCGGCCAAAATAACACAGTGCTTCCTCTTGTCCTCCCAAGCTCTGCCCTTGTCTTTTACATTCCATAGCTTAGATGAAAGACATCTTTGTAGGACATCGGCTTAAGAAGAAAGAACATGATATTATACAGATAAGGATGGTTTTAATGTATGGGCATAAAAGTGGTATCACTTTGAATCTGGCAAGTAAGCACCCTGACATATCCAAGGTCCTGCTTAGAATAGGAGGGATTCCTAAAAGATTCATTCATGAAATCTACTTTTTGTGCCTAACTTGACTTTAAAGGGCAGGCAGGAAACAGGTAACTTGTAAAAAGAGTCAGTGGAAGAGGAAAAATAATTTTTGGAAACCAGTTTGTACACTATCCATTATTTAAGACTGGAGAAATAGGGCTGACTCGTGGTTTACACAGGTCATAATGCTCTGTGCTCTGAGACAGGGTATTCCAGCTTAGAACCTCCAATCTTTCAGGGTTAGATAGACCTGAATGCACCTCAAGGTGGTGCCCTGAAGACAGGACATGTTGGAATGACTGCTGCTCATGGTGACTCCCGATGGTCACTCCTCCAAACCTTTGACCAGCCTTAGTATACTAATGGGTTCATTTTCGTAAGAGAAAAATGTTTAAAAAGTTGCATAAACTGGCAGATGGACTTTTTTCTTGCCAAAATGTCCAGTGTTTTTCAAAACCCATTTAACAGATGTTTTTTTACACTGTTCACCTGAAGTGCATCCAAATCTCAAGGGGGTATGTCAGGGGTGTGTTAGGGTTGGTATTTGGGCATTCCATAATGGAACTAAACAAAAACATCTAGGACTAAAAGTAAGATATTTTGTGCTAGACTTCTTTTAATAATGACCAAGTGAGGAATAAAGGAATGACCCTCTTATTAAATGACCACTGGAGGAATAAAGGAATGACCCTCTTATTCCCCCAGTGGTCACTGACCCCCTTCCTCCCACCCTGAAAGATGAAAAAGAAACAGTACATACTAGTCCCTATAACAGCCTCAGATATTATAGCCAGTCCTTTTAGAGCAGGAAGCAGGTCCCAGGAGCAGCCTAGTGGTCAGCACAGTGCATTGTGGAGAAGGGGACCCAGGCCAATAATCCACTCTAACTGTTATACTTGTGGTGGAAAGTGTGAGCCCTCCAAAACCTACTGTATTTATGTATAGGTGACACCTGCAGCCGTAAGAGCTATTGTAGTGGTGCACACTTGGGTACAATAGGTTTTTGGTGGGCTGTTTTGGAGGGCACACTGTATAATATAAGGTAGCAACGGTGAGATGTGTACCTGGGAGCTTTTATGTGAATTCCACTGCAGTGCCCCACTGCTCTGCTAGGATGTCTGTGTGACCAGTCTACTAAGAATGCTGGCTCCTCCTACATCCCAATGGCTTGCTTTTGTGCATTTTTCACTGGAACTTTTTTCCCAAAAATGGACCAGAGAGCTAAAAACAGAGAGCACAAAAGTATCTAGCAAGTGACCATTTTTGTTAAAAAATATAAATGTTTTGCTGTTTCAAAAATTGCGGATATTCACTTTCAGCTTCTGGATGTTAAGATGGGCCCCTTGATGCCAATGGCCTGTGCTACCGGTTCCTTGCCAGTGCTAACCAGAGCTTTATCTCTAAGAAAGGACTTAGGCAGTTCTTAACTATGGAAGCTAGTACCGTCTGTGTTAGGGATAGGGTCCTCTTTACTCTCAGGGTGACTTCTCCACAACCCCGGTTATCCAGTCCCAACACCTCCTAGAAGGTTCTTCATGGATCTCACAAACTTCTGGTATGTCGAATGCACCCCCTGGTGCTTCTTATAAGAATAAACAAACTTGGTTAGCAGGCTTTAAATGCTATGCAAATTAGGCAACATATGCAGATCATCTCGTCCTAGCCTTCACCAACCACTGTGTTGGGGGGAATTCTTCAAACAGTTCATACCATAATCTTCCAACTGAGCCCTCTTTTACTGGAGAACTGGGTCTCAGTTAAACAGCCTCCACCCATTAGACAGGACTTTAACTTTCTCCATAACCATATGGTCCTGTCCTCCACCCCCAGCTGTTAGTCCAATTCTTAGTTCAAAAGGGCCCAGTGTTGCCTCACACTGGGATCCCCCAACATAGTTGCAGTACTTATATAGCAACTTCAAGGTAAGTACCTTTTCCTGCTCTGGGATGTGGCTTTCTGCCTCAAGCATCCCCAGGCCTTCAGTGGAAATCCTCTCAGTCACCACTCCAGCCTCCTTAGGGGTCAATGTCCTGGGATTCGCAGCCTTCTCCAACCAGCCTCTTTGGTTACCTCCAGGATGCCATCCTTCCTTCTTCAGGCCCCCTTCCCTTCTGGATACTTTCTCCAAGGAAGTATCTTTTATAGGGCTCCTGATAGTCCACCCCACCCCTTCTAGGCCCCTCCTCCTACTTCTAGAAGGGACCACAACTTTCTCTAAGGTGCTTCCTTCTTAAAGTGGAACCATCCTCATTCTTCTGCTAGTGGCCCTCCCTGTCCCTTAGCTTCCTGGCCCTTGGTTAATGCTCCCTCTGGTGGCCCCTTTCATATCATTTTACTGGCCGTTCACCATGACAGCTCCCTCTAGTGGCCTCTTCAGGGTAGGGCAAAATGTCCAAAGTCGTACTTAGACATCATATCGAAAATGTCCCTCTAACTGTGCCACTTAAGCATAACTGCTAAAATCTTGCTCTACCACAGTGATTCACAATTCAGATATTAGAATACCCCCAGCTAGTTAGGTTTTCAGGACATCCACAGTGAATATGCATGAGACAGATTTGAATACAAATGTATGAAGATTTCTCTAATACATTTATTGGGGATTTCTTGAATATCTGACTGGCTGTGTCCCAAGAACTGGGTTGAAAAGTCCTACTTTATTTGTGAACTTGTAGCACAGGGATAGACAACTTAGGTCTTCAAGTACCACAAGTCTGGTTTTCAGGATTTCCTAAATGAATATACATGAGATGCCTTTGTATGAATTGCCTCAACTATATACAAATGCATCTCATGGATATTTATTGTGGATTTCTAGTAAACCTGAATATCTTGAGCCACTTGAGGACCAGAGTTGCATAACCTTGTTTTCACATTTATCAATTTCCCATCAAGATTAGATTTAGTCAATGGAACTAAAATTTAAAAATGGGAAAGAAATACTTTGACTATTATTGATATTTAAAGGGTCCTTTTACTAAAGTTACCTCTAGTTAAGTTTATCTCTAGTTATTCCTGTCAACCTCCGAACCCACCCATTCCTAACCCTGTACCCATCATTTTGTACCTACCCTTTGTTCCATGTAAGCCACATTGAACCTACCAATTGGTGGGATAATGCGGGATACAAATGTAATAAATAAATAAATGAAGTGTGGAAAAATTGGGGCTTAGCACATTTGAACATGAGAATTTCCCGCACACTAAGCCCAGATTTACCACGGTATATTTTTTAAGGATTTTTTTTGTTTGTTTGCAGATCATTCACTCATAGAAGTCGCCACAAAAATTGTGAACTCCTCTCTTTCTAATAGGCAACTACCAACAGCATTAAAAAAGGGTAGTGGTGTACCCTTTGATAAAGAAAAACAACCTTGACCAGGATAGGCTTGAAAGTTACCGGCCAGTATCCAACATCCCATTTCTAGGAAAACTTATAGAACAAACAGCCTATGTTCAACTCAGTGATTGACTAGAAGAGAGAAACTGGCTGGATCCGTGTCAATCTGGATTGAGACCTGGTTATGGAACAGAAATGGTCCTCACATCCCTACTAGATGATCTTCACAGAAACCAAGACAGGAGATTTGCCTCATTGTTAGTACTGCTAGATTTCTCAGCAGCTTTTGACACTGTGGATCATGATATGCTAGCATGAGTGGCAGAAACAGGTATCAATGGAACAATACTTGCGTGGTTCAGATGCTATCTATCAGACAGGCAACAGTCCATGTTTGGCAGCACCTCATCGCCATCATGGGCACTGACCTGTGGGGTACCACAAGGATCAATATTGTCACCTATTCTGTTCAATATCTACTTCACGTCACTAGCCAAGCTGAATCGGTTGATGGACACTGTTCTACATCTACGCAGATGATGTGCAGCTACTCATACCTATTGAACCTGACATACCTACAGCTGATTAAACTGACTACCTGTCTAACATCAATTCAAGAATGAGCTAAACATAACAAACTTTGCCTGAACCCAAGTAAAACTTTGGAATACAGTTAGATTTGACACTTACTCTGATTCCCCAAATCCAAGCAACCTTCAAGAGCTGTTTCTACTATTTGCAACAACTACCCTGCCTCTCTCCTTACATTGAGAAGACAAATCTTATCCCAGTTGTGCATGCCATGATAACATCAAGACTGGACTACTATAATGCACTCTACACTGATCTGCACCAGCTCCAATTGATTCAGAATGCTGCAGCAAGACTAATAGAAGGTTGCAAGCGACATGACCACATCACATAATTTTTGCAAATATTTCACTGGCTCCCAGTACAAAATAGGGCTAAATTTAAAACTTTCTCTCTCTCTCTCTCTCTCTGATCTTCAAGGCCCTTAAAGGAAATGGCTCTGAGTACTTGAAGAACAGGATCACCCTCTACATACCTCCAAGGACACTAAGGTCCTCCCAAGGAGTATCCCTAACTATACCCTCTCCAAAAGACATTATATGATTTGATACCTGCAAGCAAGCCATATCCGGAGTAGCCCCCCCAGTGTGGAATGGACTCCCTGAAAGGCTCAGTTTAACACAAGACTATCTCTATTTCAGGAAGCAGGTGAAAGCTTGGCTCTTCAACCAGGCCTTTAATGGAAGAAGTAACTAACTATCCACTCCTACCCTAGCTGAGATAATATTTAGAGGGGCATAATCGACCAGAAACGCCTATCTCCATGGGCGTTAATCTCCGAGAACGGGTCCGTGAAGGGGCGGAGTGAACCGTATTTTTTAAAAAAAATAGACGCCCATGCTTTATTCGCCAAGGTGTGAGCTGGGCGTTTTTGCTTTTCACCGATAATGGAAAATGAAATCGCCCAGCTCAAAAACGAATAAATGCAAGGCATTTGTTCGTGGGAGGGGCCAGGATTCATAGTGCACTGGTCCCCCTCACATGCCAGGACACCAACCGGGCACCCTAGGGGGCACTTTTACAAAAACAAAAAAAAAAGGTAAAAGAGCTCCCAGGTGCATAGCACCCTTCCCTTGGGTGTTGAGCCCCCCAAATCCCCCTCAAAACCCACTGCCCACAAGTCTACACCAGTACTATAGCCCTAAGCGGTGAAGGGGGGCACCTACATGTGGGTACAGGGGGTTTGGGGGGGGGTTGGACGACTAGTAGCATTAAGCAGCACAATTGTAACAGGTAGGGGGGGGATGGGCCTGGGTCCACCTGCCTGACGTCCACTGCACCCCCTAACAACTGTTCCAGGGACCTGCATACTGCTGCTTGGGAGGAGGGTATGACATTTGAGGGTGAAAGTAAAAAGTTGTGAAACATCATTTGTTGTGGTGGGAGGGGGTTAGTGACCACTGGGGGAGTCAGGGGAGGTCATCCCCGACTCCCTCTGGGGGTCATCTGGTCATTTAGGGCACTTTTTGGGGCCTTATTCGTCAAAAAACAGGGTCCAGGAAAAGTGCCCTAAATTCTAGCTACAAACGCATCCATTATCGGCGAAGGGCGCCCATCTCTGTTCGGGTGATAACCACGCCCCAGTTCCGCCTTCACCACGCCTCCGACACTCCCCCGTCAACTTTGTCCGCATCCGCGACGGAGTGCAGTTGAAAGCGTCCAAAGTTCGGCTTTCGATTATGCCGCTTTATTTGTTTTTGTGAGAAGAACGCCCATCTCCCGATTTAGGTCGGAACTTGGCGTTATTCTCGTTCGATTATAAGCAGGATGGTCACCCATCTGACCTCATGTGCAACTCTCTTTAAATTAGCCCCCTTAATTTCTAACTCCTTTACTCTTTTACCTATCTATATGTTCCATCTTTGCTTACACCCTATGCTGTCTTTTAAACTGTTTTATTATATATTGTATTCACATTGTAAATAGGATACTGTGCCATACTTTGCCTTGTTGTTTAAATATTTTACTGCTGTAATTGTCTATTGCTTATGTTGGATTTATTCCTACTGTACACTATATTGAGTGAATTCCTTCAAAAAGGCAGTAAATAAATACTAATAAATAAATAAAAATAATGTTTGCATTAGTGTTTGGTACCTGTAAAAAATTAACAAGAGCACTTACTGCCTCCTATTTAGGATGTGCTAAGGGCTCCTGTGTCAACCCTGCATTATCCAGATAGGGCATGCTAATCAGAATGTACTAATTGCATAATGCTTCCATGCCCATTCCATGACCATAACATGCCTCCTCCCAAAAATAATTTTTACAAATAAATAGCGTGTGGTCAGTATGTAGAAATAGGAAATTACTACAAAATGCTTTAACACATTTTGCTGTAAACATTTTCTTGCACATTAATCCCACATTCTATGTAAGGCACGGCAGTTGCACGCATTAAATTGGACACATGCCCTATTTACGCATGCACCTTACTTGAGTAACAAGCCAATCAGTGATGATAATTGGCCAATAACAACCAATTATCATCACTAATTGGCAATAATTGGAATTTACGTGTGCTTATTTTAGGCGTATTCTAAAAAGAGGCATGTATAAATTCTAATGTGCATAGCTAAAAAGAGGGTGCAGCCATGGGAGGAGTGTGGGCGTGTCAGGGTCATTACTATAATTTACACACGTTATAGAATTCAGGGGAATATGCCTACATTTAGGTGTGGGTACTTACACCAGGGTTTTAGTGGCATACATAGTTGCACCTAAATGAAGGCTCATTCCCCGGCCATATGTGTTATTCTATAAACTGTGTGTAACTTTAAGTGCTGTTTATACAACAGCGCTAAGTGTTTTCTTGGACACGTCTATGTTTTAGACGCCATGTACAGAATCTGGCCCAGAGAGTACATTAGGGCTTAACATCCTATAATAAAAGGACCCCTAAATACTTAAAGTGCAACATAATTTTTTCAATTGAGTAGGTTTGGGGCCTCGGCCAGGGTCTCATCTTCCATATCCTAACATGTTTCTGAAGTCCGCTTATACCAATGGGCTTGAAGGAAGAAGAATTTGTGGTAATTCAACACCTTCTTGCATCTGCAGACATGGAAAAAATACTGGATTTCTGTGTGAGGGTCCAACAATAACTCTGAAGAGGAACCTTTTACTCTGATAAATACAAGTATGGACAGACCCAAAGATGAGTCCTGCAGCTGTATAATCTCTAATCAGAAGCAGCGCCAATGTTGTACTATGCAGAAAGGATATTTTTTGTGGCCTCACTTCCACCTCTCTGCAAACAGCCAAAGAGAATTGCACAATGAGACACTACTAGCCTTCCACAAGGTCTACTCTTTTTTTTGGTGTTGATTCATTTGGTTTTCCTTTATCATTACATAGTATTTAGTGCTGCTGAAATGTGCCTGAGAGACAGCTCCATTTATCTACTCAACTGCAGAGAGGAGTGGGACTTGATATACCACCTGCCTATGGTTTTTGCAACTACATTCAAAGCAGTTTACATAGTATATACAGATTCTTATTTGTACCTGGAGCAAAGGAGGGTTAAGTGACTTGTCCAAAGTCACAAGGAGTGGCAGTGGGACTTGAACCCAGTTCCCCCAGGATCAAAGTTTGCTGCACTAACCACTAGGCTACTCCTCCACTCCAAGCAGTGCAAGCTTCACCTGCATCCGTCTAACAGGAACCCCCAAGGGTCTGACTCTTTACTGAGACTAACAGACAGTGAGACACTTGATAATTTAGTCAGTAAATAAACCAATTAAACCACCTAAAACTTGCACCTCCATTTTTCAGGATACCCAAAATGCAGGCGCCAGAGGAAGACCAGACCTATAGAAATAGATTATATTTACTGAGCTGTTATTATAGGTCTCCAGACTTACTTAGCGGCAGCATCAGATCTAAATGCTCAAAAAGTGTTGGAATTTGAATGTAAATGTCCAGAATCCATCTCCATCATAAAACTTGGACAAGCATTCCAATGAATATAAGGAATAAGTGGGAACACGGGGCAAATGCTGTAGGAAATACAAAGTGTTACACCAGGAGCCATTTGCTGATAAAAACCAGACACACGGCATGGGCGTAGTTTGACATTTTCGTTTGGGGGGCAAAGGGGAGCACATTGGCATATTTATTTGCATACATACATCTTATACATATTCATTGTAGTTATTCAAAACACAAACACATACACACACACACAAGCCTAGAACACTGAATATGAAGCCAGTATATATATATATATATATATATATATATATATATATATATATATAGGACCACAAAAAAAACATTCAGACAAAAACTGAAATGGAGACACCTCCCCCCCCCCCCCCCCCTCCCCGCTCCACCCAAGAAAACCAGACTCTACAAGCAAGGCAATACTGGTAAGAGAGAAGCAGAAATGTTTTTTTCTCCTGTACTCTGTAAAATATAAAACTTAAAAAAAATAATAAAACTAAAAAAATAATGTACATTTCACAAAGCAGGCACATCTCAATCTTTAAAAAATATTAAATAAAAATAATTTTCTTTTCTACCTTTGTTGTCTGAGCACTTTATTTTTCTGATTGGGCTGGTCCCACTCTCTTCCACTTTCCATGTGTCAGTCTTCTAAATTCTTTTCCAGATTGGCTTTTCCATTTCTTCTCTCCAGGGGCGTAGCCACGGGTGGGTCTGGACAGGCCCAGGCCCAGCCACTTTTGCTCCAGGCCCAACCAGCCTCTTCTGCCTGCTCTCCCCGTCTGCGTGGTCTGCTCACTTTTACTGCCCTGAAGCGCCATTCTCCTTCCAGCACCGGCGATTCCCATAGCCAGCCTTCTGCCAGCGCACGTCGTCGGGGCCTCTTCTCAGGCACGTCCCGCCTACTCTGCAACTTCCTGCATCCCACCTTTGCGGAGAAGAGGCTCCAATGACGCGCGCTGGCAGAAGGCTGGCTATGGGAATCGCCGGTGCTGGAGGGAGAACAGCGCTTCAGGTCAGTAAAAATGACCAGAACTGATCATGTGCAGGGTGCTGTCACAGGGAGGGGGGGGGGGGGTAGCGGATGGAAAGGAAATGTGGCGGCGGGCGGGAGGGTGGTAGCGGGTGGAGAGGAAATGCGAGGCTTGTGCCCACCCAGTCCACCTCCAGGTCCATCTAAAAATTAAACTCTGGCTACGCTACTGCGTCTCTCTCCTCTTATTGTCTTCCTTCCCATTCAATCACCAAGTTCCACTCATCTTCTGCTCTGTTCCTCTTCCCCCCACACTCCTAGTCGCATCCATCTTCTTCTCCTTTTCTCTCTCCCATCCACACCCTTTAGTCCCATCCACCTTCTGTTCCCTCTCTCTCCCCCACACCCCCTAGTCCCATTCATCTTCTGCTCCCTCTCCCTTTCCCTCCCCCACACCCCCTAGTCCTATCCATCTTCTGCTCCTTCCTCATCACTCTCTCTTACTCCTCCCCGGTGGTCTCATTTCTTTTTACCCTTCCCTGCCCAGGCCCACCCCGTCTCAATCTCCTTTGAGCCCCCCTCCTCCGCCAATGCCACCACCATCACCACAGCACTGGAGTCTTCCAGTGGCAACCAGTATTGCCCCCCCCTAGTCTTCCAGTCCCCCGAGCTGCCAACAGCCTCAGCGAGAAAGCAGCACGCATGCTGCTTTAGAGCTACCCCGGAAGCCCTTCTCTCTCCTACAGCTTCCCACCTACACAGGAATAGGAAGTTGAAGGAGAAAGAAAAGCTTTCTCACTGAGGCTGCTGGCGGCTCGGGGGATTGGAGGATGGGGTGGCAGCTCATTTGGGGGGTCACTGCCCCCCCTCATCCCCCAAACTACACCCATGACACAAGGATGGTTAAAGAGTGGTGAATTAAAACCTAAGGATGAGCGACTGATAAATTGCAGCCTAGGACAGCGGATTACAGACAATGGTTACAGCAGATACAGAAAAAAATGGGAAAACAGACATGTAGATTCTATAAGAAAGAACTGAAAATGGTTATGCATCTTGTAGCTGGCTGCCAAGTTCTGATAGCAGAAAGACTCTATGCAGAAAGGTACAATAAGGTGGCACGTCTCATTCATTGGAAACGTTGCAAACATTACAACGTCTCTGAAAAAGCTTTGGTATCATGATCCTAGGAGGATTACAGAGAATGAAAATGTTATGATAAAATGGGATATCCAGATTACAACTGATAAAAAGCTGCATGTAAGGAAACTGGGTATAGTGGTAAAAGAGAAAAACACCAGAACAGCATTAATCATAGAGGTGTCAGTCCCAAGCGATTGCTCTGTCAATCATGTGGTATTTGTGACCTGGATTGGCCACTGTTGGAAATAGGATGCTGGACTTGATGGACCTCATGTACTAAGTATTAAGTAATAGAGTCAAAGACCAAGAAAATGTGGTAGAAGGATACAGAAATATTTCCTGTTGTTTTTTTTGGCTTGTTACATTTGTACCCTGCACTTTCCCACTCATGGCAGGTTCAATGCAGCTTACATGGGGCAATGGAGGGTTAAGTGACTTGCCCAGAGTCACAAGGAGCTGCCTGTGCTTGAAGTGGGAATTGAACTCAGTTCCTCAGGACCAAAGTCCACCATCCTAACCACTAGGCCACTCCTCCAGGCTTGATTAAAAAGAATTTTCAAGAACACCGAAATAGGTTTCCTCAGTGGAATAGCCAAGGAGTTGCTTGGGGAACCTTCCCCCTCCCCACTTTGGGCTCAGGCCCCCCAAAGTTGCAGCATAATTGCTATGACTGGTGGGCATCCCCAAACCCTGCCAGCTGAAGAAGGCCTGGAAACTACTACTACTTCTTATCATTTCTATAGCGCTACTAGATGTACACAGCGCTGTACACTTGAACATGAAGAGACAGTCCCCAATGCTGTAGTTGGAGGCACTGTCCATGGGCCATTGCCACTCCTCTCCCCCCCCCCCCCCCCCAGGTATTTTCAGTTCTTACGCATGTACAAAAACTGAGCTTGCATGGAGGGAGGGAAGCTGAGGTATGGCACATAGAAAGTATCACCAACCGCAAGCACTGGGGAATTTCCGGCCACCAAAGGAGGACCTCTTCAGCTGGCAGGGCTTGGTGATTCCCGCTCAGGTATTTAAAGGTTGCGTTGGGGATCACGGGGAGGGAGGGGCACTGAGAGCAGGGTGGGGTGGAGAGGGGGGCAGGGCAAACTTTTGTCTCCCCCCCTACACAGACTTTGCCCTCAGGCCCCCTCATAATTGAAAGTCTAGATATGCCACTGGGTTGCCTATATATACATATTAAATCTTATGAATTATAACAGGAAGCATTTAGCACAATGCAAGAATAATGGCAAGTATGAGCAGTAAAGGAAAGTTGAGACAATGAGATCATGCTCCATATACCCTGGCTTAGGGTCAACGAGGCTGTTTCTTCTTACAACAATACTCTATCCTCTGCCTTAGACACTCTTGCACCTTTGATGACCCGCCCTGTAAGGCGTACAAAACCCCAACCTTGGCTGACTTCTAATATCCGCTACCTACGTTCCTGTACCCGCTCCGCCGAACGCCTCTGGCGGAAATCTCGGGCCCTTGCTGATTTCTTACACTTTAAGTTCATGCTGACCTCCTTCCAATCTGCTCTTTTACGTGCCAAACAGGATTATTATATCCAACTGACCAACTCTCTTGGCTCTAATCCTCGACTTCTCTTCACCACATTGAACTCTCTCCTCAAGGTGCCCCCTCCCCCAACTCCCCCTTCACTATCTCCTCAGACCCTTGCTGAATTCTTTCACAACAAGGTTCAAAAGATAAACCTTGCTTTCTCTACCTCACCAGCTCTCCCTCCACTAGTCCGTTCCCCTCTCTCTCCTTCCCCTCATTCCCTTTCCTCCTTTCCTGAAGTTACTATTGAGGAAACTACACTTCTCCTTTCTTCCTCAAAATGTACCACCTGTTCCTCTGATCCCATTCCCACCCACCTTCTTAATGCCATCTCTCCTACTCTTATTCCTTTTATCTGTCACATTCTCAACCTCTCACTTTCCACTGCGACTGTCCCTGCTGCCTTTAAACATGCTGTGGTCACACCTCTCCTTAAGAAGCCTTCACTTGACCCTACTTGTCCCTCTAATTACCGACCCATCTCCCTCCTTCCTTTTCTCTCCAAATTACTTGAGCGTGCTGTTCACCGCCGCTGCCTTGATTTTCTCTCCTCACATGCTATTCTTGACCCATTACAATCTGGTTTTCGCCCTCTCCACTCAACCGAAACTGCGCTTACTAAAGTCTCCAATGACCTATTACTGGCTAAATCCAGAGGTCAATATTCCATCCTCATTCTTCTTGATCTTTCCGCTGCTTTTGACACTGTCGATCACAGCATACTTCTCGATACCCTGTCCTCACTTGGATTCCAGGGCTCTGTCCTTTCCTGGTTCTCGTCCTACCTCTCCCTCCGCACCTTTAGTGTTCACTCTGGTGGATCCTCTTCTACTTCTATCCCTCTGCCTGTCGGCGTACCCCAGGGTTCTGTTCTTGGTCCCCTCCTCTTTTCTATCTACACTTCTTCCCTTGGTTCATTAATCTCATCCCATGGCTTTTCCTACCACCTCTATGCTGATGACTCCCAAATCTACCTTTCTACCCCTGATATCTCACCTTGCATCCAAACCAAAGTTTCAGCGTGCTTGTCTGACATTGCTGCCTGGATGTCTCAACGCCACCTGAAATTAAATATGACCAAAACCGAGCTTCTCATTTTCCCCCCCAAACCCACCTCCCCGCTCCCCCCATTTTCTATTTCTGTTGATGGCTCTCTCATTCTCCCTGTCTCCTCAGCTCGAAACCTTGGGGTCATCTTTGACTCTTCTCTCTCCTTCTCTGCTCATATCCAGCAGACCGCCAAGACCTGTCGTTTCTTTCTTTACAACATCCGTAAAATCCGCCCCTTTCTTTCCGAGCACTCTACCAAAACCCTCATCCACACCCTTGTCACCTCTCGTTTAGACTACTGCAATCTGCTTCTTGCTGGCCTCCCACTTAGTCACCTCTCCCCTCTCCAGTCAGTTCAAAACTCTGCTGCCCGTCTCATCTTCCGCCAGGGTCGCTTTACTCATACTACCCCTCTCCTCAAGACCCTTCACTGGCTCCCTATCCGTTTTCGCATCCTGTTCAAACTTCTTCTACTAACCTATAAATGTACTCACTCTGCTGCTCCCCAGTATCTCTCCACACTCGTCCTTCCCTACACCCCTTCCCGTGCACTCCGCTCCATGGATAAATCCTTCTTATCTGTTCCCTTCTCCACTACTGCCAACTCCAGACTTCGCACCTTCTGTCTCGCTGCACCCTACGCCTGGAATAAACTTCCTGAGCCCCTACATCTTGCCCCATCCTTGGCCACCTTTAAATCTAGACTGAAAACCCACCTCTTTGACATTGCTTTTGACTCGTAACCACTTGTAACCACTCGCCTCCACCTACCCCCTCCTCTCTTCCTTCCCGTTCACATTAATTGATTTGATTTGCTTACTTTATTTATTTTTTGTCTATTAGATTGTAAGCTCTTTGAGCAGGGACTGTCTTTCTTCTATGTTTGTACAGCGCTGCGTATGCCTTGTAGCGCTATAGAAATGCTAAATAGTAGTAGTAGTAGTAGTAGGATCATTCCTGTCATGGTATGTGCAAAACATTCATTTGGAAACCTTGTCCCCGGAGCAGTTCAGGCAAATTTATCTCATGCACATTTATTGAGGATATATAAAAAGCCAGACTGGTTGGGTACATCCCAAGGACTGGGTTGAGAAACATTATAAAACCAACATAACTAATTCATCTCCTTTTAAATAATCCTGACTAGTGAACAGCTGACAAATGATAGTCTCTCCTGTTCTGGTTACAATCAGCTTCATCCCTGGTTCTTTTATATGGGTTCATACATGGTTGTAACACATTACCTTCCAATATGTTTACCATTTATTATTGAATCCATTTTGCGCAAGTTGTATACTACACATACACATTTCAACTGATTGTGCGCAGTGAACTCCAGCTTGAAGGTTTTAATCAATACAATATCACACAATTTCTTAATGGCTAATTGGATACTGGCAGCCCCCACAACTAGACCCAAGATTTCATCTCTGTCCAGCTTTAGACAGATAAAAACGCAGAACGGAAAGACATTTGTATTTGATTAAAACATACTACTTCTGAGAAATGAGCATTTTCCCAGTGAGGCTAAAGACAGAGGATACCCAGGGACCCTGTGGTCCTGCAATTATTAGGCAAAGATGAGAAAGCCTAAGGACCCTGAGTTCATTTCTGTGTCTGAGTGCAGCACACATGGGAACTGCTTATTATGCAGATTAGCTGGTTAATTACCATTTCAGTTGATTTAGGGGCAAATAGTTGAGAAGTGTCTCAGCGTGGTCCAAATTTCTCATATGTCATTAAAGTTGTAGTCTCAGTAAACAAAATGTCTAAATATAACACAGGCACACAAGGGCATTAGTGAACACATGTCTGATGAGCCCTGACCTGTCAGCATACCCTTTCAAGTTCCACTTACAACTACTTATGCCTTGGCTGGGCACTGTTGGCTCTGCCAGTCCTGGTATGATGGCAAACTCCCAGGTACAGAGCTAATCTATCCATGCTCCAGCATGTGGCAGGGTTATTTATAATTTTTTTCCAATTCTGTTCTTGTTTATTTATACTTGTCTCTCTTACATATGCAATTGCAAAAGAGGCATCCGTGAAGTGTGCACTCTCACAGACCTTGCCATTGTTCTAAGGCCTTCCAAAAGAAGATTCTCCCATCCAAGACCCCCACTAAAAAAAAGACGTCTTCTAATCCAAAGTGGATGGATATTGATTTCAGCCAATAATAGATGACCCTGTATAGTCATTGGGAGTCCCAGCTGTCACTCAATAGCTGGCTCCCTTGTGTACCTGTGCCAGGTTCAGGAGGTAGTCACACTCATGCCTTTGAACCAGAAGATTGTAGTCGCAGTGGCTGGGACAGGTAGGAGGGGTATGAGGAAATAAAAATAGAGGAAGCCTCTGATCTGATGATGTTTGACAATGAAAGCTCATGTCACTGTACCTGGAATGATCCAGAACTCTCCTCTTACTTCTTGGTGTCATGAGCATTTACTTACAACTACATGGAGACTTTTCTCTATTTTATATCTCTTCTTAACTCACCTATCCTAGTCCATCACAGCAACAGTTCTGGGCTGGAAGTCTGCAGTAGTAGATCCTAAATCCAGGCACCAGATGTTACCATTGTACAATGACTATGCCTTCCTCTCCCTAGAGGTTATGAGCACTACCTCTGCAGCATCCCTAGCCTCAGCCAACCCAGAAAGTAAAAGACTTGAAACTGAGAATCAAACCTGGATCCTTCTGCATGACAGTGCATGGAGCACTGCACCTGTGCCAACAGGGGGCAGGTTCTCATTGAAGCTGAAACCCAAAACAAACAGGAGGAATCTGCCTGAAGAAGAAAAATAAAAAAGCAGAATCAACCCACAGGCACACTGAAAGTGTTCAGAAACAAGGTACAGTTTGCAAGCATCAGCTGTCATCCTTCTCAGCCCCCTCTTCTCCCCTCCCCCCATAAACTGATAAGACAACTGCTTGTTTGATTGTGAGTAGTCTAATGGTTAGTGCAGTGGCCTGTAAACCAGCAGACCTTAGTTCAATTCCACTTCAGCTCCGTGTGACTCTGGGCAAATCACATCCTTTTATTGCCCCAGGTACAAAATAAGTACCTATATCAAACATATAAACGGCGAGTGACCGACTCACTCGCAAATGCGCAGTATAGACTTCCCTCTCTGTCCCGCCCCCGCGTCAATACGTGATGACGAGGGCGGGACAGAGAGGGAAACTGCGCCACCGAGGTTGATACCGCACCCGCCCACCCGAGGTCACCGCTACCGTTACCCCCCCCCCCCCCCCACACACACACACACACACACACCCGGCCCGGGCCCTCTCTCCGCTACTAAACTTACACATCCATTCGCCGGAACGCAGCATGCACATCAGCTGAGCTGCCATCGGCCTTCCTTCCCTGCCTGTGTCCCGCCCTTGCTGACGTTACGTCACAGGAGGGCGGGACACAGGCAGAGAAGGAAGGGCCGACGGCAGCTCAGCTGATGTGCATGCTGCGTTCCGGCGAATGGATGTGTAAGTTTAGTAGCGGAGAGAGAGAGGGCCCGGGCCGGGTGGAGGGATGGCGGTGACTCCGGGGGGGAACGGTAGCAGTGGCGACCTCGCGGGGAGGGAGGAAGGAAAACCCCAATACCAGCCCGTTTTTACGGGCTCAATTGCTAGTATAATATATAAACTGCTTTGACTGTAGCCACAGAAAGGCAGTATATCAAACCCCAATCCCCTTTCCCTTACAAGTTGATCAAGTCAATCTCTAGTGAACTCTTAAATATTTAGAGGTTGCAATTGATTATGAGGTATCATTTGCCTCAGAGGTTTCTGAAGTTAGGGGTCATGGATTTGATATATCACCTTTCTGTGGTAGATTATCAAGACAAGCATTTTTGTTTGTTTATCAACTGTGCTCTATTTGTAGTTACTTTGATGATTCCACCTTACATACTCTGTTCCATGCTCTTTTAATTTTGCATCTTGATTATTATAATATTGCTTACAAAGGTACCTCCAATGTAATTTCAAAGGTTGTCTGCCATCCAATTTAGAGTTTAATTTAACATTCTGACCCTTACTTAGAAAGTTTTGCATGATTGTAATTCACATTTTTGAGTGCCTTGACTATCCCTTACTGTATGCTTTCTTTGTAGTCACTAATCTTTGAACAAGCATTGCCTAGTTCTCACTGCTCCGTCCTACACTCATCTTCAGTCCACTAGACACAGAACTTTCTTCTTTTTGGCTCTCTGGAACAACCTCCCTTTTCCCCTGCCAGCGGAATCATATAGGAAATTCAAAACTGTACTAAAGATGCATTTCTTTCAATGTTTATCCACTCCTACCCTAGCTGAGATAATATTTAACCATCTCTTTGACCTCACGTGCAACTTTCTTCAAATCAATCACCTTACTTTCTAATTCTTCCTACTTTCTTACTCATCTATATGTTACAACTTTGCCTTACCCTTCACTACCAATTACAATGTTCTAGTACATATTGTGTTGTCATTGCAAGTAGTATACCATGCCATACTTTGTATTGTTGGTCAAATATTTTTACTGCTCTAATTGCCTATTGCTCATGTTTGATCTATTCTTACTGTACACCGCCTTGAGTGAATTCCTTCAAAAAGGTGGTAAATAAATCCTAATAAATAAAATTAATTAGTCTATAGGGACTAGTCTCTATGGGCTTGGCTTGGGGCTCTTCCTCCTCATATATACATATTTTGGATTCTATTTTGTTCCTTCGCTTCTAGTATTCTGTGGATTTTAAGGATGAATCCCGGGATTTATGCAAGTGATTAGTGGATAGAGGATACCCAAAAAAAAGTCATTAAAACAGCTTACAGATGAGCTAAATTTAATCATCATCATCTTTTATTAACACAAGGAACAGGAATTTTGATGAAGAAGGTACAATGACGTGTGTTTTAAAATTTAATTTACAGCCACTACTTCAAGGTTTGCAGCTGCAATTAGAAAGTTCTGGCATATACTGCAAATTTTGCCATCATTCTCAGGTGCTTTTTGTGGTTTGACTATAGTAGGGGCAAGAATTTTAAAAGAAATTTTAAATCCGGCAATCCTAAGGATGGGTACTGAGAAGACATGAAACCTACGGATCATGCCAGATGTGTGAGATAATGATAGTTTCATCTGTTTTTGTAGACCCAGTATCCAGTATGAAGATTAGTTTGCATTCTGTAACATCGTGCTCCCCAGATTTTGTGATTTATTGTATCCAGTGTCCCTGTAAAAAAAACCCTATGGGGTCCTTTTACAAAGGCATGCTGAAAAATGGCCTGCGGTAGTGTAGGCGTGGGTTTTTTCCGGAAAATGGACGTGCAGAAAAATCAAAATTGCCACCTGTCCATTTTGGGTCTGAAACCTCACCACCAGCCATAGACCTAGCAGTACAGAATTTGGGCGGTAATGACCTAAGCACATTAGATTCCACTTGGCACACATCCACCACATGTGCCAGAAAATAAAAAATATTTTTCAGACGCACATGTCGATCGTGCCAAAAATGAAATTACCACAAGAGCCACACAGTTGTCCTGTTGCGGTTGTTGGTGAGCCCTTAGGTTCCCTGAGGCCTGGTAAGACCTCCGAGGACCGCCGCGCACCCCGAATCTTCACCCGCGGCGACCGCCGTTCACCGAGGGTTGAGCCCCCAGCTGCAGGCGGCCAGCAGGACTGCTGGAACCGCGGGGTGACGGTCGGCTTGGCTGGTAGTCAGCAACTCAGTCTCTAAAGGGCAGCTAGCAAGGACGGCTAGCGCAGACAAGGAACACAGTCTCTGGAGGTGGCTAGCAGGGACGGCTAGCTTGAAGGGGACACAGTCTCTGAAGGTGGCTAGCAAGGACGGCTAGCTGAAAAGGACACAGTCTCTGAAGGTGGCTAGCAAGGACGGCTAGCTGAAAAGGACACAGTCTCTGAAGGTGGCTAGCAAGGACGGCTAGCTGAAGAGGACACAGTCTCTGGAGGTGGCTAGCAAGGACGGCTAGCTGAAGAGGACACAGTCTCTGAAGATGGCTAGCAAGGACGGCTAGCTGGAGAGGACACAGTCTCTGACGGTGGCTAGCAAGGACGGATAGCTGAAGAGGACACAGTCTCTGGAGGTGGCTAGCAAGGACGGCTAGCTGAAGGGGACACAGTCTCTGACGGTGGCTAGCAAGGACGGCTAGCTGAAGAGGACACAGTCTCTGGAGGTGGCTAGCAAGGACGGCTAGCTGAAGGGGACACAGTCTCTGATGGTGGCTAGCAAGGACGGCTAGCTGAAGAGGACACAGTCTCTGACGGTGGCTAGCAAGGACGGCTAGCTGAAGAGGACCCAGTCTCTGAAGGTGGCTAGCAAGGCCGGCTAGCTGAAGAGGACCCAGTCTCTGAAGGTGGCTAGCAAGGCCGGCTAGCTGAAGAGGACCCGGTCTCTGAAGGTGGCTAGCAAGGACGGCTAGCTGAAGAGGACCCAGTCTCTGAAGGTGGCTAGCAAGGACGGCTAGCTGAAGAGGACACAGTCTCGGAAGGTGACTAGCCTTCCAATCCACCGTGGGGGCTTCTGACAATTGAAACGGAAGCGCTGAGCCCTTCTTGTTCCGGGGTTTAAATCCCCCGCCCGTCCATCCCCTCCCTGGAGAGGAGCCAATTCCTTCAGCCCTGACAGGCAAGGAGGGCCGGGATTGGTGGACCCGCCTCGCAGGCGGAGTTCCTCCTTCCATGCGCCAATCTGGCGCAAGTGGGCGGGACTTGCTTGCTGCTTAGCTCTGGCCGGGGAGACAACGACGCCGGCGCCACCATCTTGGCCAGCGTCCTCCCTTCCCTGAGGCCGGCGTTCGTTCCCGCGGGTCGCCAGCCTCAGGCTGGCCCCGTCGGCGGCTTGTCTCTGCTGCACCGGAGCCCGCGGCCCCCGTTGATCATCGCTCCCCGCCGCGGGAGCACAGGTAAGGACCCGGAACGGGACAACAGTAGTCATTTTGGCACACATTGGGCACACGTAGGCACCTACGCGGCTTAGTAAAAGGGGCCCTCTGTGTTGGCCAAACTTCCAGGAAGCTGTCAGTTTGTTTGGTTGAACATAAGAGTACTATCAATACAGGGAAGATTTCGTCTCCACTGGCAATGCACTGTATCACGATGAACAACAACAAGGAGAGTCCAAATCTCCCGCAAAAAACACACAAGAAAACAACAAATCGAGCGGAAGATATCCAGAAAGACCAGACTGAAGTCATACATGTTAAAAGCCAAAATGATTTATTAGGACCCTATACGGTCTGTGTTTCGGCCAAAAAGGCCTTCCTCAGGGGTCTTCAAATTGGCATATATGGATAATCCTTCCAAAAGGTTTTTATGAAATGAGACGATCTGGACAAAACACATGCTGCATTTGGATAGCACTAGCGCATGTGTTTTGTCCAGATCGTCTGGACTAAAATGGGCCCTGCTGCAGATAACTCGGGCTAAGCTTTAGTAAAAGATCCCCCAAGAGATCACACTATCACCAACCCTGTTACATATGTGCATGAGCACACAATCAGAGTAGAGAGTGGTACATCAGGACAGTTCACACAAATAATGAGACACAACATAGTGTGCTAGAAAGGAGTGGAGGAGTGGCCTAGTGGTCAGAGCACCATACTTGACATCCAGAGGTGGTGGTTCAGATCCCACTGCTGCTCTTTGTGAGCTTGGATAAGTCACTTAACCCTCATTACCTCAAGTACAAACTTAGATTGTGAGCTCTCCAGGGACAGGGAAGTACCCAGTGTACCTGAACATAAGTCACCTTGAGCTACTACCAAAAAGGTGTGAACAAAATCCAAATAAATAAAATACATTTTCCCATTGTTTTTTGCTTCCTTGTGGTTGTTCTAGCAAGATTTTTATGATAGGTTGGGCACTATACATTTCCTCATGTGAAGATCTTATCAGTAGTAGGAAAGGTTCTGCTGACCCCTGCCTCTGTTGGTTTTCACTTTCCTGTTGTCATTTTGTGTGACAAAATTATTCACTGCTCAACATTTGTCTGTAAACTGAAGCCTTCTGTCAGGGCAACATCTCCAAATGAGTTACTGTTGTATATACCGTGACAGTAATGATTCACATCCCTAAGCCAGGGTATGTTGGGTATGATCTCAGCCTCTCAAAATGAATGCTAGTGCATACTGTAATACTTGATACTTGTATTGTGCCAAATAAAGTTGCCTTCTGGTGTTCACAGGAAGTACTATGTATGGGCAAATTATCATGATGTGTTTAAAAATAATTAGACCTGCTGCACGCAATATAATGACAAATATGCCACTTTTTAGGTATTTCTTCAAACTTAAAAATCTCTCTATATATTAAGAACAGAATAATCAACTAGCACTGACACTTCTGTAGAGTGAGGCAAAAATTTAACCCCCTAGAGTTTTCTGCCATTTTCTCAGCAGCCATTTTGAATTTCAATGAGAAATTTTATGCACTTTTATAGTCATCACACTTACATATTACTATTAAACAACATTTAATAATCTTAAGCTATGTTGATGTAACTGTCATTTTAGCATTACTATCTAGCGATTGTTGCATGTTAAAAATGTTCAAGCTAAAACATAGTAAAATAACATCATGAGTTCTGCGATTATTTAGGGCTTTAAGTGGAAATTGTGATAGGCCTCCAACATTACTCCCCAGACAAAAGTCTATATCACTGTGACATCATCAACAGTAAGCTGGTACCCCCTTTTGTTTTTTTCAAAAAATGGTAGTTTTACATTTTTTGAACTCGTCAAAATCTCTGGGTGGTCATGCTACAAAGTCTATAAGTTCACCATTTAAAGATAATCTCATTCCACTCAGCACATAAATGTAGACAGTAACAACAAATAAAGTTGTGAAATTTCACTTTGGAATGCCAAGCGGTTGCTGAGAAAACAGCCAAAAAAATCTAGGATGTTACTTTTGTTTTTGGGTTTTTTTTGCCTCACCCTGAGTAATTGATGCTGTTCTTATGTTTTTCTCCTTTATCACTATATCTGGTTTTCTTGCATTAAGCTTTTTATCTGTTGGAATGCAAATGTCCCCAGGCGATCACAACCTCTTCATTTTGCAAAGTTCTCCCAGTGCTTTTCTGGGACAGCAAAGTTCTAGGGTTTGCCCACTTTCTAGTGGATGAGTTGTGCCTTTTTGTATATAGCTTTTCTGACATTAGCCAGAATTCAGATGAGTAACTGTATATACTTCTTTCTTATAAAACCTGCATTTATCTGTTTCCCCAGTTTTTATTTTGGTGCATGTGAAGTCTCTCATCCAAAATCCACAGTCTGATCTGATCGGATGTGCCATAAAACTAAACATGAAAAATACTCTTTCTGTATTCCTATAAAAGACTGATATCAGAGAGAGAACAAAATAATAACAAATATTTGATAATTGAGTCCTCAGTGTAATAATTCAAACTGAGATAAAGAGACAGTGCTCTTCTCAGATAAATAGCCATGCGCGAGAATGCCCACTACCACAGCTGAAACTTCACAGCATCATCGGATGCAACTGTGTGCTTTAATAGTGAAAGTGCACCAAAATAAAAGTACGAATAACAGTGAATAAGCAAGTCTCTCTGTGATCTAGTCAATATGAATTAAACTCCATGTCTCTATAGGCTGTGACCATGCCAGTTCATAATGTCAATCAATGTTTGTCCATATGCCAATGTTTGTTCATACATATTTCTATACATCCTGCTTTTTATTAAAGCTCCTGGGGGGGGGGGGGGGGGGAATCTAAATTGTACCAATCATATGATACATTTTATTCTGGGAATAAGTATTTACTGGCTGTCCTTTTATATCTTCTCTTGAACTTGCACTCTTCCCACACTCCCTCTATGTTGGGAGCTGTAGGATTCCGACTCATAATATGTTTTTAATCTTTCTGAAGATCGTTATTAAGAGCATTGCCTGCTAACATAGGGTTCCTATCCTAAAGTTTCTAAGCAGTACAATGTGTGTGCACTCCGCATTGCCACAGGCAATATTTCTTACATATGGATGGGATCTGCTACTGGTACCTGAGAAATTTCCCTTCCATTTGCTTTGAGTGTGATACCAAAGATTATTTGTATTTGAGGGCCCCAGACGACAATTTGGGGTGTGGCCCTTACTTTTTTTAAGGGGACGATATAATTATTTAGAGGGGATCCTTTTAAAAAAAAATCAAAGGTGCTAAGGTGAATTTTAGTTTGAGTGAATTTCTATTCCCTAGAATATTGTAGAAAATAGTTACACACACATACACGCATATTATAGAAACGATGTCCGCATTAGGATCTGCTGGGTCAAGTGCCGCCATTTTTCAAGATGGAAGCACAGAGACAGAAGTTTGTGGCATTGCTCCTGACACCCATCTTAAAGGTACAAGGGGGGGATCTGGAGGGGCATGCGAGATGGCAGAGGATCCACTAGACAACCAGGGATTTTAGTTTGCATGTTGAGGGTTGGGCACAGAGGGTCCATGAGACCTCCAGGGATTTTGTTTCGGGAGAAAGGATCAGGTCCACTAGACCACCAGGATAATTCTGGAATGTTGGGGGGAGAGGGGATGCGGAATCTGGTGGACTGTTTTTCTTTTCTAATGGCTCCTTTTCTGTGAACGTATGAGTGGGGACAGGCTTACACACTAACAGAAAGGGAGATATTTTTACTATCTGATGCAGCAAACAGCTGCATATTTCAGTGGCAGTGTGAACTGGGAGAGGTGGCCTTTATCTAAGATAAGTGAAATATACTTGAACTTTGAAAATTATGAAAATGTAATGAATTCCCATTTGAATATATATATATATATATATATATATATATATATATATATATATATATATATGCATGAGTTTGTCAAAATGTATTGGCCCAATGAAGAATTTGACTTATCATGAGCTTTTCATCATACCTATGTTAGTCATCTGAGGATTCATTATATACATAAATATTTTTTGTTCAGTAGTGGATTCAGTTTGATATTGTGATTATGTTTTGATATATTACCATGCTTCTGTAGTACTGTTTATTCACAGCACACACTTAACACAGTGGTAATTTGCATGCTGTTTGTTTAGAGTGCTGAGGAACTAAAATTTGAGGTTAGGAGGCCCAAACTTCAGTGCGTTACTGGGCATATAGTTATAGACTAGGGACAGTTATGTGCATAACACAATTACCTAATTGGCACTAAATTGGCATGTAACTGGTGTTAAATACCAATAATTAGCTCTTTCAAGCACTAATTGGCACTAATTTGCAGTTGTGCGTGTAATAGACTTACACCCCTACTCTATAAACAGCACGCCTAACTTTTCTCACGTGCAAATGCAAAAGGGGTGTTAATTTGGGAGGGGTGTGGGCATGTCAGGGTCATTCCAACTATTCTTGCGCACACTTTATAAAATAGTTGTGTTTATCTGCGTAACTACTGCATACTTCAGGAAGCAGGTGAAAGCCTGGCTTTTCTCTCAAGCCTTTAATACATAGGGTGTCTGTGACATATACTCATTCTGCACATGGACTAGATTGCTACACCCACTGTAGCTTAGACCAGTTTCTTATATCTTGTTTAACTGTACAAAAAACTTGCCTTGAGTTTAGCTAACCATCTAATCCAGTGAGCCTTCTCAGGAGTAGTCCCACACTCTGGAATTTACTCCCTGAGGGGCTACTATAACTCAAGATTACTCTACTTCAGGAAGCAGGTGAAAGCCTGGCTCTTCTCCCAAGCCTTTAATACATAGGGTGACTGTTACATATACCATTCTGCACCTGGACTAGATTGCTACACCCACTGTACTTAGACCAGTTTCCTTATCTGTAACTATACAAAAAACTTGCCTTGCATTTTAGCTAACCATCAAATTATTCTAATTGACTCTGTACTCGATATTGTATTCCCATCTATATATCGACTCTTGGGGCCCTCAGCTATATGGTAAGCCCGTATTGTAGACAAATCGTTAGTAATCATATTATCTAATGGGGCGGGGGGGTTAGTTGAATTCTCTAATGGCATACTTAATAGGTGTATCATTAGTATTATCCGAACATTGTATTATATCACTGAATCTTTGAATTCCAGTGCTGTTAAATGTGTATATTTTATACAGTTTCACGGTAGTTCTACTATTAGGTTTCAATTTACTGTTTTCAAGTTTACCTTTGTTTATTATGTTTATGTTTATACTTGGTTATTTACTATTCTTATGCTGTTAACACATTTTTAAGTTTTATTTTACACTGCCTTGAGTGAATCTCTTCATAAAGGCGGTTAATAATCCCAATAAATATATTTTGGCGCCAAAAGTAATAAATGTAAACTGCTGGTGGCTGTACCACAGAAAGGTGGTACATCAAATCCAGAACCCTTTACGGAGCCACAGAAATGGCGTAAGTACTCCTGCCTAAAATTCGGTGCGTACTCTGCTGTTATCGAATACCGGCTTAGCGCCCAATTTTTTGTGCCTAGCTTTTAATGACCCCAAGTGTGAGCTCATGGCTCTAATAGCAGGTTACTGGATTGATCACTCAGCCTGGGCATTGCTGGAGACCAAATGCAGGGCTGGATGGATCACTGATCACTCTCAGCATCGTGCTTTTCATATTCTTGTGATTTTCTTCTCACACCCCTTCCCATATCTTATTTTTCTGTTAGGATACACAGCACATGACTTTTTAGCTCAAGGCAAATTATATCCAGATGCATTAGCTATTTCCCTGTCTGTGAAGGGCTTGTAATCTGAGAAACCCTTTTACTAAAGGGTTGGCACACGGCAACAGGTTTGTCACTGAGCTACCACAGGAGCCTGGTGGTAGTCAGGGCCGCCGAGAGACTGGGCCAGGCCCGGGACAAGGCCACCCCCGGGCCCCCCACCACCACTCGTGATCGCCGGGTCCCCCCTCCACCCGCCACCGGGCCCTCTCTCCACCCACGGGCCCTCTGCACTGACCTTCAGCATCTCAC
This sequence comes from Microcaecilia unicolor, assembly GCF_901765095.1. Lineage (NCBI taxonomy): Eukaryota > Metazoa > Chordata > Amphibia > Gymnophiona > Siphonopidae > Microcaecilia > Microcaecilia unicolor. Next base: position 323,779,049 of record NC_044034.1, on the reverse strand, counting down.
CTTCGAAAGCGCAGCAAGCAGCAGCAGACCACTCCTTCCTTCCGTGTCCTGCCCTCGCGGACGTTACGTCAGGCGAGGGCGGGACAAGGAAGGAAGGAGTGGTCTGCTGCTGCTTGTTGCGCTTTCAAAGGTGAGGCGCTTAAGTTCAATGCCAGGGAGCGACCGAGGGCGGGTGGGCCGGACTGCGGCACCAGGCCCCCCCCCCTGGAGGCCTGGACCTGGGGAATTTTGTCCCCCCCCATCTCGGCGGCCCTGGAGGTAGTTCCCACCCCCAGTGAGCGCCATTTCCAGTGCTACAAAAATATTAGTGCGGGAGTCCTTACCGCCACCTTATTAGGTGATGGTAAATGCTCCCCCCCAAAATGGCCACGTGGCAAGTGGTTCACTTACCACATGGCCATTTCCTTTTCTGAAAAAACACAGCCTGTTACACGCTGCGGTAAACGGAGAACTCAGCACACATCAGAAACACATGCTGACGCTAGTGCAGGCCCCCTTTTACCACAGCTTAATAAAAGGACTCCTAAGTTGCACCAGAGGCAATAGTGGGTTAAGTATTTTAAGTAACATCACAAGGACTTGAACTTGGTTTTCCTGGTTCTCAGCCCACTGCTTTAATAGGCCACCCCTCAAGCTCATATCTGACCCCCCCCCCCCCCCCCCCCCCCCCCCCCCCCGCTGTCTCTTTTCCCCTGTAAAGAGAGCTTCCGCATTAAGGAAGCAAATTAATGCAGTCATTGCCTAAGAGTTAACACATGCTAGCGTGGTTAATTCACGTTATTTATTATTTTAAACAATGGGCCATGCAGTAAATAACAGACATTAACCATTAGTAAATGACCCTGTGAACACACTGTAGAACTCTAGAGCAGATTATTTACCAGATAGCATCTGTTTCCCCATGAGACAGAGATTCAGTAACAAGTATTTAGTGCCCCTGCCAGGAATGTTTCAGCCAATGCAATAATATACAAGGCCTGATATACCAGTAGCTGAGCTGTCATTATTTACAGCTTACTCACTGGTAAAGAAGAAAACGTGCCACTTCTTTACAAGGCAGTCTGGCTAGTACAATTTGGCCATCACCCATCAGGGCATTTCATGATTTTTTCTTTGACTGGGAAGGCAGAATCTCCCAGTAACTAAGGTGTTTACTAAACACAGTGGTACAGAAGTCTGCGATAGACCGTGTAGTGTGTAAGAGGAATACTAACACTAGAAACTTTTTTGCTGGTAAAGTGAATGGAGGAGGGAAAATGTATGCTAGGGAAGGCTGTTACTATCCTTACAGTGAGGGATACCATCCTTAAGCAGAGTTGAGAGCGCTACAGAACACAAGTCGACCTAGTTCCAGGGCCGCCGAGAGACTGAGCTGTGCCCGGGGCAGGGCCATTGCTGCCGGGCCCCGGGCAGGGCCGCTCCCTCCCCCCACTAATCGTCCCCCCCTGATTTCCATTGTTCCCCGTATTGTCGCCGCTCCTGCCCCCCCCCCCCCCTCAGGATCGCCTGCTGCTGCAACTGAGGTACCTTGGGGCTGACGGGGATTCCGAGGCCCCGTCAGCAGAAGAATTCAGTGCTGCTCTTCAATCCATGCCTGCCCTGCCCCTGTGGCTGCTTTTTTCTCTCGTTGTGCATGCTCGGTTTCAAAACCGAGTATGCGCCTGAGGTGGAAAAGCAGCCACTCAGCACAGCGGTAGAAGCAAGTGAAGAGCAGCGCTGGAGGGGGGTCCGGTGCCAGAACTTTCTCTCTCCTGCTCCTGTCGGGACCCGATCACTTGGGGCCCATCAGGAGCAGGAGAGAGAGAGAGAGGCTGGGCCCAGGGAATTTTTGCCCCCCCCCCTGCCCCCCCTCTCTGTGGCCCTGCCTAGTTCTGAGAGTTGTTCACACTAATACAGTCTCTAGAAAGTGTAGGAGCCTAGGCTGATATATCTGAACTTGTAAATTGGCAAATTTTCAGTGTTACTGGTACATTGTGCTCCTTTGGGAAAGCTACACCTTCTGAGGGTTTAAGCGTTAGGGAGATAATTCTATAACTTGGCAGCTCAAATTTAGTGCCACAATGGGTGTGATGAGTGCCAATTCTACAGTGGTTCTTAGGCATTCCTAAGGTGTTACAGAACCTAGCATAAACATGTTTTGATGCACCAAGGTTAGGTGCATTCACTTACACTGGGTCAATAGCTGCATCATGCAATGAACTCAACTAATAGTGTTGTATAATATGCATTCATTGCTTGGCACCATGCCCATGGTCCACCCATGCATATGCCCCCTTTGCAGTTATGCACCACCGCATTTATGTGCTACTTTACATAGTAGCACATAGTGCATTTAATGCATCTCAATCAGTGGGTGGCAGAGCCACCACCAGCCCCGCCTCCCATCACCGATTGGGTGGCAGAGCCGGTGGTGGGGGAGGCGGGGCTGATGGTTGGGAGGCGGGGCTAGTGCTGGGCAGACTTCTACAGTCTGTGTCCTGAAAATGGCAGATACAAATCAAGGTAAGGTATACACAAAAAGTAGCACATATGAGTTTATCTTGTTGGGCAGACTGGATGGACCGTGCAGGTCTTTTTCTGCCGTCATCTACTACTAATGATGGCAGCACTTACACATGCTCCAATTTATAAAATTGCCTCCTAGATGTGTACGGCGGGCTGCTTTGATAAAGGAGGTCCATCTCTGTAGTTTTGGTGCAATCAGCATTCCTTTCAGGGTTATCTGTGCGTCTCTGGCAAATCACACCTTCATAGAGGCCCTTTGCTAAGCCGCGTAAGTGCCTACATGCACCCAACGTGCGTCATTTGAGTTACCACCCGGCTACCACGTGGCCCTTGCGGTAATTTCATTTTGAAGCTCGTCCACTACGCGTGCCGTAAATCATTTTTATTTCTGGCGGTAATTGTCATTCTACGCGCATAGATGATTACCGCACGGTTACCGCGTTAGACCTTCCCGCTAAGTCAATGGCTTGGTGGTAAGGTCTCAGACCCAAAATGGACGCACACCAATTTTTATTTGGCCGCACGTCCATTTTCAGCAAAAATTTTTAAAAAGGCCTTTTTTACAGGCATGCTGAAAAATGGATCTGCACACGCCCAAACTTGCCTCTACACTAGTGCAGCCCATTTTTCAGCGCACCTTAGTAAAAGGACCCTATAGTGTTCGTAATTCAGTAGGTGCTTCTGTGGTTAAATAAGCACCTTCTCGGGGTCATCGGAATGTGTGCATCCTTTTTTAAATCAGGCAGCTTCTCAGGGTTACAGGTGCAATGTCCATCCCTTGGTTAAATCAGCTACTTTCTCAGTGTGTGCTTTGGTTACATGGGCACCTTCTCAGGCTCATCGGTATGGTGTGCATCCCTTCTCACTGTTGGTGCAAAATTGACACCTTCTCAGTGCAATGGCTTTCTTGACAGGAGGGCTTCCCTACGGTATCTGGGGACCCCTCTACCCTGTCTGATCTTCTTGCTGGTTGTGTATATCCTGAAAACCTGATTGGCTGTTGGCTCCCCAGAGAAGGTTTGCAAAGTCCTCCTCAGCCCTAGGTAAAAATTAACATCCAGACTTATCTGTACTGGAAAATCCTGTTCTCTCTGTAACTGTTAAAAAGTATCTCCATGAAGACACCATCAGTCAGAACTCTGCTTCCATTTTGAGGGAGTCTCTGCAAACAACAAGTGAGATCACACTGAGTAAACATGCAGAGCAGAGTATGCTTGGGTCAACTCCAGAAGGAAATGTAGTACTGGTTTTCTGTCTTGCTTTGACTAAAAGCCATAATTTCCATGATTATGTGATAAAGAGAAGGGACACTCTGTCCCACATAGGGGTGGCTCTGGGACAGTCTCCCTAAGGGCTCACCTCCTTGAGAATCTTTGGTGCTGGAGCTCTGGGATTTTGGACACTGTAATGCCTACATATGTCTAGACCGCCCCAAGCCCCACAATGCCAGAGCAGCCTCTTCACAGAGTTTTCAGTGAATAAAGCCTCCTTTGATATATTATGTAAATAAGTTTTCCCAAAAGCCTCAAAAACAGCAGAATGTTCTCTTGCAACACTTTGGAACTGAGATTTGCTAAAGCATCACCAGCTTCTGCAATGCTAATCCTTGTTTTGTTTTACTGTTTTTATAACCTGATTTTATTGTTTATTTCTATTCATTCTTTTTACTCTAATGTATTATATTGTATTTGTACATCACTTTGCTATCCTTCCTGATGAAAGGTGGTTTATTAAATATCAATAAACTAGAAACCACTAGTTCCAGAAGAGAGAGAAATATAGGATTAAATTGAAGAGCTTAAACTGAGGTGTACATTTATTTATTTGGATTTAGCTCAGGCTTTTACAGTACTACCTCAAGGCAAGATACAGTGGGGATTTCCCTATGTCCAGGGGGGTTTTACAGTCTAAGGGGTTTGATGAACACATACTGCGCACAGCAGATTAATACCCGTGATAAGAAGCAAGTAGCTATTCAGAATGGATACAGAGAAGAGTGCAGAAGACCAAAAGGCTGAGCTCAATGCTGGAGCTTTAATGCCTGGTCTAAAGAAGTATAAAAGTTTAGATCAGAACTTCTGTGGTAGTGTTAGGGAGAAATACATGTCTCCTCTTTTTACTGTGAGCATGATCGACAGTTTTTTTAGAGGACATGGGAGGTGTGCTGGTATAAAGTGCATAAGTGCCAGACTGTGCGCAGACACACAAAATTGCATTGGCATCCGCGGTTCATGCACATACATCTATGCATGTACTGAAATGCTATTCTGTGCATTAGTATTGCTATTGCACAGAATAGCATTCCAGCTCAGAAACAGATGCAGCTCTAGGTCCTAATTTGTGAGCTAAACATAGATTCTGCTAGCATAGACCCGTGTGTGCATTTGTTTAGTGTGCACATATTTTTTTGTGAAGGGCTGATTTGCATGTTATTTGGTTAGAGACCCTTTTACTAAGCCGCGTAGGCACCTATGCGCGCCTAACACGCGCCAAAATGGAGTTACCGCATGGCTCTTGAGGTAATTTCATTTTTAGCGCAGGTCTGCAAAAGAATTTTTATTTTCTGGCACGCGTAGCGGACGCGTGCCAAGTGGCATCTGATGCACGTAGGTCATTACCGCCCAAATTCTTTACCGCTAGGTTTATGGCTGGTGGTAAGGTCTCAGACCCAAAAAGGATGTGCTGCAATTTTGATTTTGCCGCATATCCATTTTCGGCAAAAAAGGCCTTTTTTACAGGTGCGCTGAAAAATGATTCTACGTGCACCCAAAACCCGCGCCTATACTACTGCAGGCCATTTTTCAGCGCGCCATTGTAAAAGGACCCCTTACTGCAATGAGGAGCAAAACTTATTACAAGGTCTCTGTATTAGCCCCTAGGTTTGTATCTGAGGCAATTAAATAACTAACCCAAGATCACAACAAGCAGCAGTGGGAATTGAACCCTCGTTTACCCTGGGTTTCAGCCCATTGCGTCAAGCACTAGGCTTCTACTCCATGCAAAATGAGTGCCTTGGCTATATTGTTGGTACAATGTGCAGTCCTTTGATAGATTAAATCTTTGGTAGTGTTCTCTGTGCATATGTCGGTCAGGCATTTTGCAGAATTAAAACCATGGGTTGAAAATTCCCTGGGGAACAGATATTTCTGCCTTCATATGAAGTCTGTGCAGGGTCTGAAATCCGTCATTGAACCAACACTGAAGAATCATCCAGAGAAGATGTTAAGTACATGAGCCCTGGACATCTCCTAGGACCCTCCTTCCAGAAGATGATCTATATAATCTTCTCTGAAGAATTCTTGCTAGTCTTATTAAAGGTACCAGAGTCAATGAAAGCCAGCACTCACCAAGACCAGCACAGCTACCGGATCATTATTTTAACCCTTTGTGTGCTTTGTGACACCTCGCTATATATATTTCAAAATAAAATGCAGAAAACAATGATGTAGATTTAGTACAGAAGGAACAAAATTATTGAAAACACTTTTAATGTGAGCGAGGGAATGGTAGATAAATGATTTACAGCTTTTTTTTTTTGTTTGTTTTGCCTATGAAGAACCCAAGGGAACAGGTTTCTCCGTTTTTCCCACTAATGATCCACTATACCGTTCCGAGTCCTCTATAACAAACACAAGCTCATCCTGTGCTTCCTTCCTTCCAACAAACTGCCACTGTGGGTCTGTTTCCTGCTGTTTACATTTGTGGCTCGGTCCCTTTTCCAGTGGCATTGGGGCAGAAATACCCAGTAAGGATGTACAGATATTTCTAGCCCTACTCCTGGCTCCAAGAATATTAATTTATGTTATCCCAGGACCCTAATTCATTTGAAAAAAAAAATCTTGTTTCTTTCTTCTGTATTATGGGAAAAATGTTTAAACAGAATTCAATATATCAGAGGAGATTTTGTCAGTAAAGGCTTTTTCCCTATAGGCATAGCAGGAGAGAGAAGCCTTTTTCAATAAGACCCTTTTTTATCCATCCATGTGAATATACTGGTGAGAAGTTATTGAAGATCCTGCATATAGCTTTGGTCTCTTGGGAAATGATCACTTTTTTTTTTAACCCTCTTGATACTAATTCCTCATAAAGCATCAGAGCTGTCAAGAGACCCAGTTCCAGGAGGGAGGCTTTTGGCTAGTCCTAGTTTTTTTTGTTTTTTAAATTGTACTCCAGTGCGTTGTGGTATTTGCAGACCATGTGTGAGCTCAGCATCGCTGGCCAAGCCAGGATTTAGGCATAGGTAACTGCATCCAGTGCCAAGGTTTGACAAGTACCGGAGTGTTGCTGCTGTTTGCATGTCTTAATCTGGGTCTGAGTACTGTGGCAGATCCTGAGAGGCAGAGATTAGTACAAGGTTTGTGAGTTTTCTGGCACTGATACAGCCTGTGGTGCCATGTCCCCTCCACTTGCACAGGCATCCTGTTACCATGGAAACCTATGTGCAGGGAGAGAAGACCCTGAAAGTCCCATACATTCATGAGCCTTATCATATTAAATCTTGCAAGGCAACCAAAGTAGCTGAAACAAAAGTAGAGTCACCCTCTTCCTCACTGAGCAGCTTAAAATAAGTCTGGCTGACATGTTTTGCAAAAGTCGCCACTGCCTACATTGCATGGCAGGCAATCCCAAATATAAGAGATTACAACAGTCAGTTTGGAACTCAATAAATGCCTGCACCAGCACCCTAAAATATTTTGGATAAAGATGCAACCTAAGCTGACGCAAATGACATAGCTTTAAAAACACCTTTTGGACCATGCTAGAAATATGGTGCTCCATGGATAACGTAGAATCCAACCCCACATCTAACATTTTTAACTACGTCTTATAAGGATATCCACACCACCTAATCCTGGGACCTAAGATGGCAAAAGTTCCATTGACCAACTCACCCATAAAAGATTAGGGCTCCTTTTACTAAGGTGCGCTGAACAATGGCCTGCGGTAGTGTAGTCGCGGGTTTTGGGCGAGCACAGAATCATTTTTCAGTGCACCTGTAAAAAATGGCTTTTTTAAAAATTTTTACCAAAAATGGACGTGTGGCAAAATGAAAATTGCCATGCATCCATTTTGGGTCTGAGATCTTACCGCCAGCCATTGACCTAGCAGTAAAGTCTCATGTGGTAACCGGGCGGTAATGACCTATGCATGCCAAATGCCACTCAGCACGTGTCCAATATACACGGCCAAAAATAAAAAAAATATTTTTCAGCCACACTTATCGGACGAGTGCAAAAATGAAATAACCTTAAGAGGCACGTGGTAGCTGTGCAGTAACTCCATTTTGGCGCTCGTTGGGCGCACATAGACGCTTATATGGCTTAGTAAAAGGGCCCCTTAGTTTTTTCTGGATTTATCTGAGTTATCATCCATTCTTGAATCAAGTAAAAACATCTACTCAGTAACAACAATGTACTATCCAGAAATCTTGAGAAGGGATATATCATCTGCATTAAAAATAAATAAATAAATAAATAACCTGCTTATTTTCGAAGGAGAAGGGCGGCCATCTTCCGACACAAATCGGGAGACGGCCGGCCTTCTCCTAAGTCCGGCCAAATTGGTATAATCAAAAGCCGATTTTGGTCGGCTTCAACTGCTTTCCGTCGCAGGGCCGGCCTAAGTTCAAGGGGGCGTGTCGGCACTGTACCGAAGGCGGGACGGGGCGTGGTTAAGAGATGGCCGTCCTCGGCCGATAATGGAAAAAAGAAGGCCAGCCCTGATGAGCATTTGGCTGGCTTTACTTGGTCCCTTTTTGTTCACGACCAAGCCTTGAAAAGGTGCCCAAACTGACCAGATGACCACCGGAGGGAATCAGGGATCACCTCCCCTTACTCCCCCAGTGGTCAACAACCCCCTCCCACCCCCCCCAAAAAATTAAAAAAACATTTTTTTGCCAGCCTCTATGCCAGCCTCAAATGTCATACCCAGCTCCATCACAGCACTATGCAGGTCCCTGGAACAGTTTTTAGTGGGTACTGCAGTGCACTTCAGGCAGGCAGACCCAGGCCCACCCCCATCTCCCCCCTACCTGTTACAATTGTGGTGGTAAATGGGAGTCCTCCAAAACCCACCAGAAACCCACTGTACCCACATGTAGGTGCCCCACTTCACCCATAAGGGCTATGGCAGTGGTGTACAGTTGTGGGGAGTGGGTTTCAGGGGGCTCAGCACACAAGGGAAGGGAGCTATGGACTTGGGAGCAATTTTTAAGTCCATTGCAGTGACCCCTAGGGTGCCCGGTGGTTTCCTGGCATGTGAGGGGGACCAGTGCAGTACAAATGCTGGCTCCTCCCACGACCAAATGGCTTGGATTTGGCCGGGTTTGAGATGGCCGCCATTAGTTTCCATTCTCGGCGAAAACCAATGTCGGCCATCTCTAAGGGCGGCTCAAATGTTGAGATTTGGCCAGCCCCAACCGTATTATCAAAACAAAAGATGGCCGCCCATCTTTTTCGATAATACGGTCGGGTACGCCGCTTTATGGGGCCGTCATTAGAGATGGCCGCCCTTATAGATTATGCCCCACGTGACTCCCAATGCTTGCAGACTCAATCTCAAAGAACTCAAATAAACATTGATAATAGGAAATAATGAGGGACTTTGAGGAACTCTGCAACCTGCACTCTGGGAAACAGAGCACTGCCCTTGAAATTTCACACACCAAGTCCAATGCCTCAAAAAACTCCCAACCGATGAAGAACTACCCCCATTAAGCCTAAAGCACTCTGGTGAGCCACAAGTTGCACATGATCTTCCAAATCAAAGGTAACAGACAAGTCCAACTGCACCAAAATAGCTTGCCTACCACTATTTACAGTAGCAGGAACCTTAATTCAAAGATCAAACCTGTCAAGTTTTGGTGCTGTATGAAGAACGTAACCCTGACTGAGAGGGATGCAAAAGGCAGAACATCCAAACACTGCCCTGGTTGAATAGCCACCACTGCCTCCAGTAGCTTTGCCAATTAAGGCAAGTTAGCTATAGGCATATAACAAGCTGACAAACAGGGATCCAAGGACTTTCTCTTAAGAATCAGTGTCAATACAATTCCTAATGGATCTTGAAAAAGAGTCTATTTTCAATGCTCCTGCCACAAACAAAACCAACCATGGAAGTATTTCAATTGGTAGCTGAACAATTTCCATACCCTATCAATCTCCACTGGTACAAAAAATACCCACCCTATTAAATCCCCTAATCCTGGTCATTAAATTCTTTGCCACCTAACACACATACCCCTAGATTCTATATATGGTGACTAAATTTGCACTCACAAGTCAGCGTGCATTGACAATTTGCATGTGCAAATTAATTGATTAATGAGCCAATCAGTGCCAATAATTGACTGCTAACAACCAATTATTGGCATTAATTGGCCTTAATTGGGATTTCTATACATATCGTATTCTATAGCGCATAAATTCAAGAGAGCATGTTGGAGAAAATTTGGGGGGTGGTCTCCGAATTTATGTGCATTGTTACAGAATAGACCCGATCAGCACCTAACTTGCTTTCAGGAAGCGTAATTGCCGACACCTTAAATTAGGTGCCATAAGTACATAAGCATCGCCATACTGGGACAGACCAAGGGTCCATCAAGCCCAGCATTCTGTCACCGACAGCGGCCAAAAGAACAAGCAATTTGTCCTGCCCATCCTAGAAATACTGTATTCCCTTGTCCATTCAACAGCATTCTATGGCTTTTTCCTCCAGGAAGCCGTCCAACCCTTTTTTGAAGTCCGCTAAGTTAACCACCTTAACCACCTTTTCCGGCAGCGAATTCCAGAGTTTAACTACGCATTGAGTGAAGAAAATTTTCCTCCGATTCATTTTAAATTTACCACACTGCAGCTTCATCGCATGCCCCCTTGTCCTAGTATTTTTGGAAAGTGTAAACAGACGCTCCACATCGACTTATTATCTTATAGACCTCTATCATATCTCCCTTCAGCCGCCTTTTCTCCAAGCTGAAGAGCCCCAGCCTCTTCAGCCTATCCTGATAGGGAAGCCGTATCATCTTTGTCGCCCTTCTCTGCACCTTTTCGAATTCCACTATGTCTTTTTTGAGGTGCGGTGACCAGAATTGAACACAATACTCAAGGTGCAGTCACACCATCGAGCAATACAATGGCAGAATAATATCCTTATTTTTGTTTTCCATCCCTTTCCTAATGATACACAACATTCCATTTGCTTTCTAGCCACAGCCATCTATGCTCTTAGCTGCTATTCTATAAAGAGCATGGATCCTTTATAGAATAGCATTCAAGGCTAGATTCTACATATGGTGCCTGAAAATTCCACATGGAAAAAAACACGCCTAGGCATATTCTGTAAAGTACACCTAAATTTCATAGAATAGGCTTAGATTTCCATGCAGTATATAGAATACACCGAGTGCCAGTCCACATGACTAAATTTAGTCACGGTGAATTACGCCAGCTAAAACCTGATGTAAATTCTAATGCCTAAATTAGGCACAGAGCGGGTGTAGGCTATAACAATGCTCATAGATTTTAGAAACGCCCATGACACACCCATTCCACACCCATAAGCACACCCATTTTTGAACTATGCGACTTAGAATTTATGCGCATTATGTTACAGAATACACTTAGACAGTAGTGTGCGTCAATTCTAATTAATGCCACTTAATGCTGATAATTGCTTGTTAACATCCAATTATCAGCACTGATTAACTTGTTAAATAATTAAGTTATGTGCATGGGTGCACCTAAATGTATCAATTATGTGCAGAACACATCCTATATAATAATTTGCACCTCCAACGTTCCATCGCTGTCTAGCTGCCTGGGTTTGTAACATCAAATGACGTTAGCCAGCCTCCAGCATTCCGTTCCCCCTCACTGCCCTGCCCTTGTGTCAAAAATTTCTGCATACTCTTTAGCTTTTTGGAAATCTACTATAAATAAAAATTAAAACAAAACACAAAGATTTTAAAAAAAGAAAATAATCCACACAAAAAAAAGAAAACAATCCACATGTCATACCCCTGGACCATATTACTCATTATACACCCTTCCCAATTATTCTTTATCATCACAGCACTTTCTTCCTAACAGTTCCCTTAAAAACATAATCGCCATTAGATGATAACCTTGCTAGCACCCGTTTCATTGGTTTGAAAAACAGGCCTTTTTTACTAGTTATTCTATATGTTGCCACAAAGCTATTGGACACATCTATGGCCCACCATGCTCCCCTCCTGTGACCCCCCCCCCCCCCCTTGCATTTACACACTATGCAAGTTGCACACCTACATTATAGAATATTGCTGAAGCAGTTGCTGTTTACATGGGTAAGTCTATACTTATGCATGTAAATTTATTTACACCTTTTTCAGTAGTAGCTCAAGGTGAGTTACATTAGGGTACTCTGGTTATTTCTCTGTCCCAGGAGGGCTCACAATCTAAGTTTGTACCTGAGGCAATGGAAGGTTAAGTGACTTGCCCAAGATCACAAGGAGCAGCAGCAGAATTTGAACCAGCCACCTCTGGATTGCAAGACCAGTGCTCTAACCACTAGGCCACTTCTCCACTCTATTCTTTAAATTTAGGTATGTAAATAGCATCTACATTTAGGTGACCAATTATATGAGAGGGATAGTTGTAGAAGTCTTAAATCAGCCACCAAAGTAGGGACTTCAGTTCAAATAAAAATAGCTACATTTTTGTGCTGAAACCATCAGCTAATCAAACCTCAGCTCAGGTGTAATTTGAGGAAGGGACAACACCTTAGCAGCCACTTTAAACATTTTCATATCATTCTTACTTCCCTGAATAATTGCAGAATAATATGTTTTTTTCTTACTCTCAGCAAGTACAGATTTATACCTCCAGGCAACCCTACTTTTTTATCTACAATATTAGACCTGCTTCTTCACTCATATGTGAGCTACTGTACAATTAGACCAAAAGGTCTTTTGTCTTCTATTCTAAAGTGCAGATTTGTTCAGAAAAGTACTGTGTTTTTGGTCAGACAAGCCATCATGTGAGTGTCTCTGACAGTTTATTATCCAGAATACTTTTTCCTTCATCAGCAAATATTTTCCCTGCTGAATAATACTGTTATCACTCTTCTCTTTCTTTGGAAACAGTTCCTCAAAATCCCTTTAACAGAGGCCTCCGTCGGCAAGCATGTTTAATCCCTACCAGAAAGTGACTCCAGAAGGATCCTGTTCAAGGCTGAGAACTCCCCTTACCAGGTCCCCTTCTCTTCACCGCCCCTCCCCCCTGTTTTTAAAGGACCTCTTCTCCCTAACAATTCCTGATGCATCTAAGAACGTGAATTGAGTATTTAATGCAGATAGAGGGGAGGATCATCATTTTTCTAACTTCATTCCCCTTTAAATCAATCTTAGTTAAATGCTAGACCTCTAATCAACCCCCAATAACATCCTCCCCATGTTTCCATCTTTCTCAAGCTGAGTAGAGCATTTTTATTTCTACTGCTTTTCTCAGAGGAGGTCAATGCAGGATACTGAGCCATGTATAGAATAACACTGCAGGACTGGGACCCTACCAAGCACTCATCTAATCCCCAAAGTATCTGTCATCCACTGCCCAAATCTCGGGTCCTTTCGCTAATTTCTTCACTTTCTTCCTCCATGATGTGGCCAAGAGGAGAAGGAGGGGGTAGCTAGTGGCAGTAACTTCTGTTTTTTCTTGTTGCAGCTCTCACTGATGTTTCTTCCTCCCATGCAGTTCAATTAACTGTTTGCACTGCACATACTGCTAGAGAGAATTATGTGATTCAAAGTAGAGAATGACACAGGGACAAAGTTTGTCCCTATCCCCGTGGGTTCTGTCTCCATCCCCACCCCATCCCCACAGGTTCTGTCTCCATCCCCACCCTGTCACCACAGACCTTGTCTCCGTTCCCACCTGTCCCCGCAGGTTTTGTCCCCATCCACGCCCTGTCCCCATGGTCTTTATCCTCATCTCCCCTTACGTTCCCACCCGAAACCTCCGCTCACAGGACAGATCCCTCCTCTCAGTACCCTTCTCCACCACAGCCAACTCCAGGCTCCGCCCTTTCTGCCTCACCTCACCCTATGCTTGGAATAAACTTCCTGAACCCTTGCGCCAAGCCCCCTCCCTACCCATCTTCAAATCCTTGCTCAAAGCCCACCTCTTCAATGTTGCCTTCGACACCTAACCTTTATACCTATTCATGAAATCTAGACTGCCCCTATTTGACTGACTGTACACTTGTCCTTTAGATTGTAAGCTCCTTGAGCAGGGACTGTCCTTCTATGTTAAACTGTACAGCGCTGCGTAACCCTAGTAGCGCTTTAGAAATGTTAAGTAGTAGCAGTAGTAATCTGCAGAAGCCTTGAACACTTATGATTTTATATTTAAATCTTTTTATTGAAGTATAAAAAGGGACAATATGCTGTGCAACTGTTGTGTGTAAATTACAAATAGAAAACAATAATAACAACGAGCAGTTATAATAACCCTCCTTCCCACACCACTCTTTACCCTTCCAATCCCAACAATTTCTACTGATTTCTACTACACCAAGGAATCCAAATTCACACTGTTAAAATGTCCAGGGGTATAAAATACAACCTGTTCTGTATGCCCTAGAGGGGAAAAATATGCCCTATAAAGCACTGTTATGATTTTTTAAATCTGTGGATGAATAAGAAGTCACCAACAATCTCAGGATTCAATCTAGCTCTCCTGTCTTCCACAGTCCTTCCTGCAATAGAAGATGTCTTCTTAGAAGATGTGATAGTAGCAGAATGTACAGGATCCTCCATGCAAATTTTACTAGTTGTGGCCAGCATGTTTGCTTGTTTTTCCAAAAAATCAAAATATCATTGTCTGCATCACTCAAACATAAATAACAGTCCAGTTCATTAACAGGCTTCAAAGTACAAAATGACACGGAGACAAAGTTTGTACATGTCCCCGTGGGCTCTGTCCCCATCCCCGCCCTGTCCCCGTGGGATCTGTCTCCGCCCTGTCCCCATGAGCTCTGTCCCTGTCCCCACCCCCCACGGTTACTGTGGGTCCCCGTGTCATTCTGTAATTCAAAGAACTCACTGAACTGCATGGGAAGAGGAAGTGCTGGCATATGTTGCAGCATAAAGAAGTTAAAAGTGCCAGGACTGGGGTGGCACAGGGTCAGGGTCCTGGCAGAGTGGGGTTGTGTGCAAAAAAACATTCCTGTTCTTGCATAGGGCTGGTCCTGAACCTGTACTGTGCTTTCCAAGGCATGACCTATGCACCTTGATCAGCATTACAGAATATGTATGCAGAGTAATGCACATGCGTGGTCTGATCCTAGGAGGTCATTTAAAGCAGGCATCTGCACAGAGATAAGCCTCAGTAAATGAAAATGGACAGGTGCTGCTCATTCCTGTTTGTTAATTTGTTAACTTTTGAAAATTGGAGTACACATGCTATAAACAGTGTAACAAGTGAGTTCTAAAGGGGAAAAAAACCCTAGGTGCATATTGTTTTATAACTTTCTGATAATCTCTGGTCAGCTTATTTCTGTAAACGTTACACCTGGCTGGTTAAATATTCTTAAACTGGCTATGCACTAATATTCAGTGCAGGACAGCCAGCTATCTCGGCTGAATATTAGCACTTAGGACCAGATTCTATATAAGGCACCTAAAAAATCCGCAAGGTAAACATTTCCGCCTAAGCATATTCTATAAGCAGTGCCTAGATTTCTTTCTTTCTTTATTTGTTACATTTGCACCCTGCAAACAGCGAGTGTTGAATAGCAATTGTGAAACAGTACATGAGAAACAGAGGAGGAGAGGACCTCAGACCAGTGCCACCTTTTTAATCAATAAAATGATATTCATGTGGCCGTAATCATATAATCACTGGTCCTCTACCAACCTCCTCCCTCAATATTCGTTTGTGTGCTGCTACTCTGTGACGGTGCTAATATCACACACGTCTTTGACAAATATTAAACACCACAGCTACTTAGCTTGTTGCTGCTCCAACCAGGGGCTCCCCAACGGTCCCGTTTCGTCACCTGGGGCTTCGTCAGGGGAAGAGCTCCCTGCAACGCCAAACTGTGGTAAGTATCTAAAAAACAAACACACAACAAACATCCAATATCTTACATGTCTCACAACAATCCTACAAACACCTTAAGAACTGAATGAACCGCTCTAATGAAGCTTACCGGGCAAGCCAGTAAAGCCACCAAAGGAATGTGCGCCAAGATTTCCCACGAACCCCTGGGCATTTAAACCCTGCTAAGGGGAACAGCTGATTAGACGTCATCGGACATCACATTCGATACGTACCAAAATCTTTTTAATAAAACAGAGTGGGAAATCTGACACGCCAGTGCAGCTTTTCTCAGAGGGGTTTAGCATTTTCGAAACGTGTTTTACCAAATATCAGCCTGACTGCTGTGTTTTGGGCGGTCTGGAGTTTTTTTGAGTTGTTCTTTGCATCGGCACAGTATATAGAATATGCTTAGTTGATATCCCAGCACCCAAAACTACACACTTCCATTTGCACCAACGAAAACATGGCTTAAATCCCCCACAAGTAGATTTACGTGCAGTGGGCCATATTCTATACCTATGTGTTTAAATTTGGGAGCGCCCATGGAATGCCCATTTCCCCACCCATAGCCATGCCCCTTTTGAACTGTGTACATTAGAATTTAGGCACAGTTGATTACAGAATATGCTTAGCGAGTTATGCATGTAAATTCTAATTATTGCCAATTAGTGCTCATTATTGCTTGTTAAGTGCTGCTATCAATGCTGATTAGCTTGTTAAACCAATTAAGTTATATACGTTGTTTAGAATATGCCTGGATTTTGGTGCAGATTTTTAGGCGCGCTATATAGAATCCGGCAGTTAATGTCTAGCGCATTCACCGGCTATGTCACATAGCCGGTTAGTGCCAACATTCCCCGGCTGATCAGCTAAGTTTAGTGGCCAGATAGACCTGCATAAATAGCAGGTCTATTTTTGTTTGCTATAACTTAGCCAGTCAGCCGATCAATATCAGATTAACTGGCTATGTTCATAGCAGCCAAAATAAACGCCCAGAAATTCAATGCCACTCGCTGGATACGGCCCTGCATTGAATTTTCAGGTTCGCCACCAACCACAGGAGTTAGCCGGGTTGCTTCCCGCAGTCTGAATATCGGCCCACTATTTTTTATTCACACAGAGCCTGATATTCAGAAAATGCTGAGCTCCTGTTTATGCTCCTGGTTTGTGCCCTATTTTAAGCCAGACTTTGGAGCATAACTTTGCAATTGAAAATTCATTTTAATTTAGGAGTTTAAAAGTTATGCTCCTAAATTTGTCTGCCATTTGTTTGCTTAGATTTATGATCCTAATTTATGAACCCAGTGCTCAAGCTCATGACTTCATTTCCCCGCCCTAAATCCGCCTCTGTTACCACCCACTTTTTATGCTCCTAAATTTAAGAGTTCAGTGAAATTTTGATTAAAAGTTAACGTTCTCAGCCCTAGTAAATTTTCAAAGAGGCCGATTTATGAGCATAACTCCATGAATATCAGGCCCACAGTTTCCAGGAGCAGTCGTTGCCAGGCTATACAAAGCATTAAAGCCTCTTAGACAGTAGGGTTAGGGGTGAAATACCAGGAATGTTTCACAGACTGGAGGTACATTGGCAGAAGGGATCATTGCCCCCTAAATGGAGGAGGATGAAGCAGAAGGATTCTCAGATGTGTAGACAGCAACCTGCGGGATTGTTATATCACAGGTTGCTGATTACTGATAATATCATTATCTTCTTTCACTTTTCACTTTTAGTGTAAACAATGACAGCACACTGATATCATTTTTGCATGGTAGAAAAAGTAAGTGAGTAGTGAGTTTTGGCGGTTAGTTATGCAAAGTTTTGCTTGATGTTTATTTTGATACAAATTACCCAAATTTGCTTGAATTACTCTGTTAACGAAGTAAGATGTCAAAATCTAGAGGTTCCCTTTTATTTCCAATCATATATTTATTTATTTATTGCACTTGTATCCCACATTTTCCCACCTATTTGCAGGCTCAATGTGGCTTACAGAGTTTTGTTATGATATTGTCATTCCAGGATATCAGATACAATTAGTAATGAACAGAGATTAAGCATGGGAAGAAAAAGGAAAGTGATAGGCGGGTAAGTATAGAAGGTGGACTTTCATGGCTGGGTGGATTGGCAAGGTAGTTTAGTAAGGCTATGGGTTCTCTTTGTAGGCCTTGTTGAAGAGATATGTCTTCAGAGATTTGCGAAAGTTAGTTGTTTTGTCAATAGTTTTCAGGGCTGTAGGTAGTGCGTTCCACAACTGCGTGCTTATGTAAGAGAAGGTAGAAGCATGCATCAGTTTGTATTTTAGTCCTTTACAGCTGGGGAAGTGCAGATTGAGAAATTTGCGGGATGATATTATGGCGTTTCTGGGAGGTAGGTCCACGAGGTTTAGCATGTAGATTGGGGCATCTGCGTGAATGACTTTGTGCACAATCGTGCAGATCTTGATTATATATATATATATCTATATATATCTATATAGATATATATAGATATATATAGATATATATAGATATATATAGATATATAATCTAAAACCATCCAAGTTAGAGATTCAAATTACATAGTTTCCATGCGGCTGAATATTGACCCTTTATGTTTCTGTTCAAAGTAACTGAGGGGTCTTTTACAAAGCAGTAGTAAGCCCAACACAGGCTTACCGCTCGCTAATCTAGAATTACTGCAGCAGTCTGGTGGTAGTTCCCATCTCCAGCACACGCCACTTCTGGCAGTGCTACACGCTGCCCAGTTACTGCCAGGTTAGTGTGGGAGCCCTTTCTGCCACCTCAATGGCTGGTGGTAAGTTCCCCCCCCCCCCCCCCCCCCCCGAAATGGCCGCACAGCAAGTGCTTCACTTTCCACACAGCCATTTCTTTAAAAAAAAAAAAAAGACAGCCTTTTACCCGCTGTGGTAAAAGGGGGACTCAGCCCGCATCAAAAATTCGTGCTTTTACCGCAACTTGGTAAAAGGACCCCTGAATGCTGTACTAAAGGTAAAGTTTCTTAATGGAAAATACAGTGCTGTTTAGATTTTTTAGAGAAGATACAACGTGCTTTGGATATCATATCAAACATAACCATATCGAAACACAACTGAAAATACTAGGATTTATTCTAGATATACATCTATCAATGAACAATCAAATATCAGCAGTAACATCAAAATGCTTCAGAACACTATGGAAACTGGCAGAAAGACTACTGTCCCGGACAATCACTTATATACATGCAAGATATGATCGAGCGAACTATCTCCAAGAAATGCAAGCCCAGAAACCAGAAGCTACCTACTTCTTCACCTACCCAACTGGAGAAACATAATCTACAAAAACATATACACAGCAGGATTCAGCTACCTGGGCTCCAAATGGATGAACTCAATTCCAAAAGCCAAATTCTATAGCTAACCACATAAGCTACAAATGATCTCTTTAAGTCACAACTGTAAAACACTACTGTAATTTTACTGTAAACTGTAAGCCACTTTGAACCAAAACTTGTTTTTGGATAACAGCGGAACTACAGTTATTCAATTAAGCATTTTTGAAGTTGCATGCAAATACTGTTAAGTAAACAGGAAGTTAGCTTTGCCATGTTCTCTAAGTGTACCATCATGTGCTTTGTTTAGAACTGTTGAAAGAGCTTTGTGCCAATGACAACATCTCCTAACAAAGTTAAGTGCTCTTATGTCGCAAAAACATCTTGTTAGAGTCCTGTCCTTTCTTCCTTCCTAAAGGACTCTTTTTTTTTTTTTTGCAAGAACATTCTGTTTGGAAGACCATCCATTAGAAGTTCTAACACATTTCTTCCCAAGGAAGTAATTCCTGTTGAATGAACATTCAGCTGGCAAGAATATTTTTGTCTGGCCCCAAGGGTGTCTTTAAAAGAAAATATATATTGTATAGTGTTTGAATGAATTCACTTTTGTGAAGGCCCCATCTGTTTCTAGCTGTACAAGAAAGAAATCCTAAATTATATTTTTATATAATCAAATCAGAGAAGAAAACCATCTAGCACATCCAGATCATATTGCACAGCTCTGGTGAAGACTGTTGCCTCTATGGAGGTAGTTTTATCCAGTCATTCAGTTCTAGATCTGAGATTCTGTATCCCTGTGGCCATCTTCCGAATAATCCAGTCCTAGGGGTAACAGGCTCTGAATCCTTGTGCAATTTTCATGTGCAAACAAGTTGATTTGCATAAAGAATATGGTGCCTTATACAAGTTTCACACCCATGTTTGCTTTTCACGTTTGCAGTCTAAAATAATACAATTGAAAATATATCAAAGTTAAAGCTTGTTTCATTGATCTGCAATATATATCTACACTTTCAATTTGAAAAAATTGCAGAAATAGTCAAAAAGTAATTAAGAATAAGAAACCAAATATCCTGATTGCGTTAGACCACTCATGAAAGAGGCCCACTGGTTCCCATGCTTTTAATGAGAGAAATTTAAGATGTTAGTCTTAGTACATAGAACATTGTACTTGGTCTTCCTTAGTATTTAGATAATTTATTGATTCCATATTGTTCCCTACATACTTTAAGATTTCAGAATCAGAACATTTTGTTATCCCACCTCTCATGGACTTTACTTGGTAATCTGCATTCTTCTACCAGACACCTGCCACGTGGAATTCTCTACCCCAGCATTTAGGGTTAGAGTGCCATCTAGATTGTTTAAACAAGAATTTTAAAACTTATATTTTTTCATTAGCATTTCTAGGGTCCTGATATAGCAATGGTGTTTAATACAAATGTCAATGGAATAGACTCCATTATCTAGGTTGTCCTGTCAGCTTACCTAAATGTATTATTTATTGTCATTTGTTGAGACAAATCTTGCTATTTCATGAATTTTGTTCTTTTGTATCTTTTCTGGATTAACTATTATTGTAAAACACTCTCTTTTTTAAAGAAAATAACAGAAAGGCAGTGTATTAAGTATAACAAATAAATAAATAAAGTAAGTAAGTAAGTAAGTCTTTATACCCCCAGACACAGCCCTCAGTCATTTAGGGTAAGCGTCCAGCAGCTTTACACAATAGGATGGTACAAGTTTTGCCATTTTTTTGGCAGAATATTTTGAGTTCTTTCATGTTGGCTGAGGGTCATATGTGGACTGCAGTCTTCAAATCTTATCACAGATTGTCTGTTGGATTCAGATCTGGGCTTTGATTGAGCCACTTGAGAATATTCACTTTCTTCTTGTTGAGCCACTCCATTTGACTTTCGCTTTGTGCTTAGGATTATTGTCATCCTGAAAGGTGAATCTTCTCCCAGTATCAGATTCTTGATAGGGATGAGCTTTCATTTGCAATGACATGGGAAATGTTATGACCTGCTCCTGGCCAGATCAAAGGTCACTGTTCTACCCTCATCTTTCTTGATCTATCTGCTGCTGTTGACACTGTTGATCACCATCTACAGTGTCACCATCTATGCTGTCTTCACTTGGATTTCAGGGCTTTTTTTCTTCTTATCTCTCCCATCTCATTTTTAGTGTATGCTCTGGTGGATCCTCCTCCACTTCTATCCAACTATCAGTTGGTGTACCTAAGTGCTCTTTCCTGGAACCTCTTCTTTTCGCCATCTTATTCTTATTCCCTTGGTGCTCTGATCTCCTACCATGGTTTTCAGTATCACCTTTGTGCTGATTACTCCCAGATCTACCTCTCCACACCAGAAATTTCAGCAGGAATCCAGGCCCAAGTCTCAGCCCGCCTGTCTGACATTGCTGCCTGGATGTCTCACTGCTATTTGAAACTTCCCCAATTCTCTATCTCTGTAGATAACGCTCTCATCTTCCCTATCTCATCAGCTCATAATTTTGGGGTCATCTTTGACTCCTCTTTCTCTCTTTTTCTGCACATATCCAACAGTCTGCGAAAACCTGTCATTTTGTTTTCTATAATATCGCCAAACGTTGTCCCTTCCTTTCTAAGCACACTACCAAAACCCTTATCCACACTCTTATCACTTCACATTTACACTACTGCAACTTGCTTCTCACAGGTCTCCCACTAAGCCATCTCTCTTCCTTTCAATCCGTTCAAAATTCTGCTACATGACATATTCTGCCAGTGTTGCTATGCTCATATTAGCCCTCTCTTCAAATAATTTCATTGGCTTCATATCCATTTCTGCATACAGTTCAAACTCCTACAAGTGCATTCATTCAGCAGCTCCTCAGTATCTCTCCACTCTTTTCTCTCCTTACATTCCTCCCTGGAAACTCCATTCATCGGGTAAATCTCTTTTATCTGTACACTTCTTATCCACTGCCAACTCTGGACTCCGCTCCCTTTACCTTCCTACACCGTACACCTTTAATAGACTTCCTGAGTACATCAAGCTCCATCTCTGGCTGTATTCAAAACTAGGCTGAAAGCCCACCTTTGTGAGGCTGCTTTTAACTCCTAACTCTATTCTAAGACACAGATAGGAAAAGGGGGTGTGGCCATAGACGTGCGATGAGTGGGTTGTGCACATTTCTAAAATGCGTGCTGTTACAGAATACACCTGATCCAGGCCTTGTTACGGGAAAGTGCCTATGACATATCTAGCACTTTTTCCAAAGCTATGCTTTTTACCCATAGGTGGTATAAAAGAGACTGTTCTCTGAAAATTAGAACTTTTATTCAGGCATCAGTTAGATAGAATCACAATGTAAAATTACTGTTACAAGAGTAAAGGTTTGCAATGTAGCAGGAAGCACGTCTGGATCAGTAAAGATCATAATTTCTTTTAGCTAAGCTTGCAGTACACATTAATCATTCGTAGAGTTAATCTTAGCCAAACTAAAGAGAACATCAATTTCTTCATCATAGTGATTATTTACTTAACTAACCATACAATCACCAAGCCTGTTACTCCGAGACAAGGACAAAATTTAAGCCAATAACACAGAAATGAGAGCTTATCTGCTTTTCCCTAGATGCAAGAAAGTCAGTCAATGAGACTTTCTTCCCTCATCTACTCACCATCATGCAGGATCTCAGCATCCAAAAGAATCTCTTTCCAGTTCTCATCTTTTATAATAAACTTAGATTATAGACGTCAATGGGAAGCTCCACCCCTTTTCTATGTGTCCTAAGGCCTCTGAAGATGTGGCGGTAAATAGTCCAATGAAAGTTCCAGGGAAAGTCCAGGGAGAAAAGTTTATTCTGACATCTTGTCAGTTTACCATTAATCACTTCCAATGGGTTCACTTTGCAACCCCCCTTTCAGAACCCTATTAGATCATTTTATTACTCTCATTAACTTATCTGGGTTGACATGATCTCCCTCAAGGAGAATGTCTGCTTGTCCAGAACATCTCTAAATATTGTTGCCCAACTACAAACACTGGCCCTGGTTTTTCCAGGTGAGCCTTTCTGTGTCCATCTCAAATAATATGACTTAAAAATAACATCCAAAGGTGAATTAACAGAACTCTCTAGCCTGTGGCCTAATACTGTATAATCATCTCAGAGTAAAATGGCTTCCCTGTCTTCCATTTTAAAGTCCTAGCTCAGCCTAAAGTTCCCCCTGTTATATCCCATGAACGCTGTAATAAATTTCATTCCTAACAGCTTAACTTAGGTGTAGGCATTTACACCAAGTTTTACTTGGTGTAAATGCCTGTGACTAAATTTAGTTGCACGGATAGGCACTAGGCGTATTCTATAAACCGCTCCTAACTTTAGGTGTAGTTTATAGAATACACCTAGGTGTACTTTTTTACGCCAGTTTTTAAGGCATCATATATATAGAATCTAGCCCCATATACTTCCTATTTCAGCAGTGGTTTCCTTCTTGCTGCTTTCCCATATCCAGTCTTGAAACTGTTGACCGGTCAGCATATTCCCTTGTCTCAGACCTCTGTAGTTCTTTCAAACTAATCATAGGCCTTAAGTGTCCTTCCTGAGCAGTTTCGTTGACCCACGGCTACTAACTTTGGAGTGATGGCCTTATCAAGTCAGTATCTTAGTAGTACCTGTTTCCAGTATATAAAGATATATTGACAGTGGCTCAAAGGATATTATTTATTTCTTATTTATTTATTTGGATTTTGCTCAAACCTTTTTCAGTAGTAGCTCAAGGTGAGTTACATTCCAATGGCCAGGTCGGTTGCTGGCGGACCCAAAAAACTGGCACTGCAAAAGCAGGTTTTTTTAAATCATTGACCTTTCTCTCTCCCTCTCTGTGCATCAGCGGCTGGCAGCAATTAAAACACTCTGCTTCCGGCTGGGCTCAGGCACATTCTTGTTCCTCTCCCACCCTTGTGGAGACTGGAAATTGCATCAGAGGAGGTGGAACATTGGAGAGGAACAGGAATGTGCCTGAGCTTGGCCGGAGGCATAGTGCTTTAATCGTTACCGGCTGCTGATGCACCAAGTTCGGAGAACCCGGGTGGGGAGTGTTGGACAAATGCTGCATCCATGCGGGGGGGAGCTGGAGATATGCTGACTTGGGTGGGGTGGGGACAGAGAGGGAGAGGAAGCTATGCTGGGTGGAGGGGAGGGGAGTTGGAACTTGGAAGATGATGTGCTGGACCTGATTGGGAAGGGTAGAGGAGGAGACAGAGATATGCTGGACCTGGGATGGGGGAGGGAATGGATATATTTTGGACCTGGGATGAAGGAGAGATGGAGATATGCTGGACCTGGGATTGGGAGGGGGGAGATGGAGATATGCTGGACCAGGGTTTTTCTGTGGTGGTGGGGGGGGGGGGGAGATGGAGATAAGCAGGACCTGGGATGGGAGGGAAATGAAGATAAGCAGGAGCTGGAATGAGGAGGGGAGATGGAGATGTGCTGGACCCTCTGAGAAGAGGGGGGAGAGAGAGACTAGGTTACACTAGCATAGACATAAGGATACAAAGGAGACAGCTGAATATAAAGGGAGGATAGGGACACTAAAAAGACAGATGCTAAGCATGTGGGGAGGATAGGAATAGGTACACAGAGGACAGATGATAAAGAGGACAAATAAGGATGCAGAGAGAAGATGAATGGTGGACAGGAGAGAGAAGAAATGTCAAGTGGATAGGACATCCTGGAAAGACAGGAAAAACAGAGAAAAACACAAGGGACAAAATCAAATGGAAAAATAAAATGCTCCGTCTACAATGGTAGAAGAAAGTATTTTATTTTATATTTATTAATTGACTAGTAAAAGAAGCCCGTTTCAGAGCAAATGAAATGGGCGCTAGCAAGGTTTTCGTCGCCAACACCCCCCTCCGTCCCTGGGCAACCCCTTCGTTGTTCTGGCATTGCTCCGCCCTCGAGGGCGGGGCCCGGAGCGATTCCCCCCCCCCCCGCCTTCCTGCCTCCCTCCCTGCCAACCCCTTTGTTGTTCTGCCATTGCTCCGCCCTCGAGGGCGGGGCCTGGAGCGATTTTGGTGGCTTCACCACTAAGAACCTTCGAACCTTTTGAAGGAAGTCAGAGCTTGGCTTCACTGACGTCAGTGTCCTCAGAACGTTGAGGGTGAGTTTTATTATAGTAGAAATGTATCACCTTTGGAAAAAGTGCATCTCTGATATTTTCCACTTCAGTTTCTCTGTCTCTAGTATTGCTGTATATGCAAGTCTGATTTCTTCAGGTTTACAATTTTTTTTCCTTCATATCTTTATTACTAATGTGTAGTCCCTTGTTTCATATTTGCTGAGGATCTGCCTGTGTTTTTATGTGTGATCAAAGTGTGGTATTCTGCTAGCATGTAGTTTCTATGCAGAGAGCTGTAGCAGTCCTGTTTGTTCTGTTTTTTTCACTAGGGACTGTATTGGTGTTTTAGGGCCCATGTAATATTTATAGTGCTGCCTTTTCATGGATAAAGTTGTTGCTTTTTGAGTCCTGAAAGTTAGTGCTATTATGATATGGTAAGGTGTTTCTAGATAGTGTTTTTCAGTGGAGGTATTGTGTGTTAGTTTTACTGAGGGGACATCAAAACATTAACGTAATTTTGCTTAGTCATAGCATCAGAGAGAATTTGTGAAATAATCGGAGAATATTTGTATGTGTAATTTTTCTTCTGAGATGGCAACCCTAGTGCGGACGGTTGGGTCAGGTGTAGATGGGGAGGCATGGATAAGGTAGGTGAGGCAAGGGACATTGGGCAGGGGCATAGAACACGGCAGGTTTTTCTCTGTCAAAAAGTTGGCAACCCAATTCAGGTACATCAGCTGTCCCTGGAGGGCTCACAGTCTAATTTTGTGTCTGAGGCAATGGAGAGTTAGGTAACTTGTACCTTTGAA
The DNA here is from genome assembly GCF_901765095.1 of Microcaecilia unicolor. Classification (NCBI taxonomy): domain Eukaryota; kingdom Metazoa; phylum Chordata; class Amphibia; order Gymnophiona; family Siphonopidae; genus Microcaecilia; species Microcaecilia unicolor. Next base: position 323,753,233 of record NC_044034.1, on the reverse strand, counting down.
TAACTGAATCCTAGAGTTCTTTCAGCAGCTCTACATTCAGCATGTGTAAATCTTTACTCAAACTAATTTCATAGAACAGAAACAACATGATTCTTTATCCAGGAGTGTTTGAGTCAGCTCAGCTACTGTAATTGGACACAGATGGGCTCTACTTAACATATTATGTGGGTCTTTTACTAAAGATTAGCTGGAGTTATCTGCAGCAGGGCCCATAGGAATAAAGTGGGGCCTGCTGCAGGTAACTCGAGCTAACCTTCAGTACAAGACCCCTATGAGTCTTGCTAAGGCAATTTTTGGAAATGAAGCTAATTTGAATTTGTTCTATCAAATGGTCTGAAGACTTTTGCAGCCAAAAATATTTGGTTTCTTGTTCTTAATTATTATTTTTTTAATATTTCTATTATAGTTCTTGCACATTGAAAGTACAGAGCATGTTATGCAGATTAATGAAATTCCTACTTTAAAGCACTTTGAATTGTATTTTGTAGAAAGCAGAATATGAAAAATGTAGAGGGTTATGAAGACTTTCGTAACATACTGTATTCACATTCCATAGAAATACAAAAGTGTGGATAATGCAAATTTGTATGCTACAGAAAATAGTCTACATGCCAGCTGCATATCTGGCTTGTAAATCTCCTGTTCTGTCTATCCTATGTGGATATTGACATCAGTGCCTGGGCTGTTCTGTTCCAATCCATGAGTTTCTTCTGCTGTTTTCTTTTTTATACGAATAGATTTTTTTTGCTATTATTGTGATTATTATCATCATCATTATTATTAAACACTCTCATGTTTTATATGTCTCTCTGCCAGTTTTCTTTTCCATGGGAATAATTTGTGTCCATGGGATAGCCTCTTTCATGGCACGGCTTCCATGCTGGAAACAGATGAATAACTGGTGACAGTCTTAAAATTTATTGCTCGTATGAAATCTCCTTTCCACTGAGAAAAATATACACTACTCCAGCTATGAAGATTATAATTAAAGCATGATGGGACTTTTTGCTGTTTTTCATAAAAATCAAGTTGCAACCATTTTGATAAGAATGAAATTCACTTGCTACATTTAGACTATCGAATATAAAGTATGGCAAATCACAAATTATGTTTTATTGAAATGAATCAGTGTAAATAATGGACATTTTTACAATGATAGCTTAATAAGAGGCACAAAAAAACTGCATGTTTAATGTTTTCTCAAATTTTGAAATCCTAGCACTCAAGTGCAGCTGACCTGGTAACACATTCCACATAAGTGGTCCAGCAATTGAAAAAGCTGAAACTCTGGGCACAGCATGCATGGTAGTAACTAAATCCAAAGCTAATTGTTTAGTAAAGTCAGAGCTTAACACTCCATCAGAAAAAGACAAAAATAATAGCAGTTTTAAAATATCTTGGCATCTTGGAATACAAAACTTGGTGGATAAGAGTCAACACTTTATACTGCACCCTGCATTTTACTAGCAGCCAATGGAGGTCTCTCAACACTGGTGTAATGTGCTCAAACTTTGAGTCACCAATAACTAACCTTGCAGCAGAACTCTGTACAATTTGTAATGCTTTAATCCTATATTCTTGGCTACCCAAATAAAGGGCATTACAATAATATATTCTTGATAAAACCATAGCTTGTATCACACTCCTAAAAATCAGCTAAACATAACATAGGCTTCAATCAAAACAACAGGCAGAACTGATGAAAAGCTGACTGAACTACATGTACAATCCGTTCTTTCATTGTAAATTGAGCATCCAAGATCACAATCGTCAACTTTATTTCCTTTTTCAGAAGTACATCAATTTCACCAACACGGATAAACTGAGGCCAACAATCATCAAATACTTTCCCCAAAAGGAGAATCTCTGTCTTCTTAACATTCAAAACAAGTTCATTAGAGGTCATCCATTTACCAATCTTATTCATATACGTAATTGCACAGACAGTTTCTTTCCCCTTTATCAAGGCAAGTCAGGTACAGTAGATATTTGCCTGTTCCTACTGGGATTGCAATCTAAGGGCCCTGTTTATTAAGCCGCGAGAGAGGCGCTTTAGCGTTTTTAGCATATGGTATCCTTTAACGCGCTAACCATGTAGATGCATTTAGTATTCCTATTGTTGCATACACGGTTAGCGTGCACTCATTTTTAGCTCGTGCTAAAAACGCTAGCACGCCTTAGTAAACAGCGCCCTAAGTTTATACCTGAGGCAATGGAGGGTTAAATTACTTGCCCAGAATCAGAAAAAATATCAGTGGGATTTGAACCCTGACTTCCATGGTGCTCAGCCCACTACTATCATCTTTATGATACTCCTCCACAACTACCACCTACCTGCAAGGATTTCTTTAAAAATAAAATAAAAACTGAAATAGGCACATTCTGTGAATGAGACCTTTGGTGATATCACTTGACCAATCTCAAACAGCCCTTATGGCAGTGCTTATCAATCATTTCTGGCCATGTCCCCATACTCACAACCATATAAAACTGTGAGTTAATTGGATGCTAACAAGTAATTGACAGCACTAATTGGCATTAATTGAGATTTACATGCACAACTCGCTAAGTGTATTCTAGAATGTGGTGAACCTAAATTCCAAGTCACACAGTTGAAAAGGGGTGTGACCAAGGGTGGGGCATGGGCACTTCTAAAATCTATGTACATTATTATAGAATAAACCCACTCTGCACCTAATTTAGGCATTGGGATTTACACCAAATAAAATGTGATTACATAGATGCAACCAAATTTGGTCTCATGGAGAGCCTCTCGGTGTATTCTATTTACTGTGTGAAACTTTAAACCTATTCTATAAAATTTAGACGTAATGTAGAAAATACGCCTAGGAGTAATTTTTTTCTGACTGGATTTTTCAGGTGCCACCTATAGAATCTAGTCCGCTATCAGGCTTATTTTTGAAAGAGAAGGGCGCCCATCTTCCGACACAAATCGGGAGATGGGCATCCTTCTCTCAGGGTCACCCAAATCAGCATAATCGAAAGCCGATTTTGGGCATACTCAACTGCTTCCCATCGCGGGGACGACCAAAGTTCATGGGGGCATGTCGGCACCGTAGCGAAGGCAGGACTGGGACGTGATTAAGACATGGGCGTCCTCGGCCGATAATGGAAAAAAAGAAGGGTGTCCCTGATGAGCACTTGACCGACTTTACTTGGTCCAGTGGCGTAGGAAGGGGGGGGCGGTGTGGCGGTCCACCCCGGGTGCACGCCGCTGGGGGGTGTCGACGCCTCGCTGGTTCCTTGCTCTCTCTGCCCCGGAACATTTGGGGCAGAGAGAGCAGGAAACCAGCGAGGCGCCGACACCCCCCAGCGGCGTGCACTCGGCGGATTGGCTCTCCCGCCCGCCCCTCACCACCTTCCAGGTATGTTCTCGGGGGGGGGGGGTTGCGCTCCGGAGGGGGGAGGTTGCGCCGCGCTGCACCCGGGGGGGGGTGCGCAGCGGCGACCCGCCCCGGGTGTCAGCTGCCTTCGCGACGCCACTGACTTGGTCCATTTTCTCTTGCGACCAAGCTGTGAAAAGGTGTCCAAACTGACCAGATGACTACCAGAGGGTATCGGGGATGACCTCCCCTTACTCCCCCAGTGGTCACCAACCCCCCCCCCTCCCACCCAAAAAAAAATTTAAAAACATTTTTTGCCAGCCTCTATGCCAGTCTCAAATGTCATACCCAGCTCCATCACAGCAGTATGCAGGTCCCTGGAGCAGTTTTAGTGGGTGCAGTGCACTGCAGGCAGGTGGACCCAGGCTCATCCCCTCCTACTTGTTACACTTGTGGTGGTAAATGTGAGGCCTCCAAAACACACCCAAAATCCGCTGTACCCACATGTAGGTGCCCCCCTTCACCCCTTAGGGCTATGGTAGTGGTGTACATTTGTGGGGAGTGGGTTTTGGGGGGCTCAACACCTAGGGTTACCATACGTCCGGATTTCCCCGGACATGTCCTCTTTTTGAGGGCGCTGTGGGGATTTTCGCATTTCCCCGATTTGTCCGGGTTTCGTCGGGACGAATGGTAACCCTACCGCGATCCTGTAACGCGGCCGTTGCCGAGAGGTCCGCCGACTCCGCCCTTCACTTACCATGAAAAACGGGTCGGTATCCTTCCCCTGTTCTTGCGCCCTCCCTGGCTCCAACAGTGTATAGCTGTCGCGTCCGTTACCAGCACTGCAATCGGAAGCGTTGCTATGGGACACACGTCATCTCCTTGAAGCTCAAACGAGGCAGGGCAGCAAATCAATCCCCGATCCTAGTGGAGAGGGTGGTGGACGGGCAGTGCACAGTCTATGCACAGCACTGGGTTCCTGCTGGCACCTAGCGATGTCTGCAGCCGATCAGCGCTTCCTGGTGGTGGCCGGCACCAGAGCAGCAGCTCACATCGATGACGAGTGGAGCAGCCAGGGCTTCTTCGAGGACAACGACTTCGTCTTCGTGGTGCAGGTGCTGGAGCAGACGGTGGATGGAAGATGGAGCAGAGAGAGGGGGAGAGAGGGAGGCAGGCAGACTCTGGATGGAAGGGAGAGAAAGGACAGATGGTGGATAGAAGGGAGGAGAGAGAGGACATATCCTGGATGGAAGGGAGAAAGAGGGAGAGCAGACCCTGGATGGATGGATGGATGGGAGAGAAAGGGCCCATGGTAGATGGAAGGGGCAGAGAGAGAAAGGGCACATTCTGGTTGGAAGGGAAAGGAAGGACAGATGGAAGGGGGCAGAAACAGAGAGAGGACAGATCCTGGAGGGAAGGGAGAGGGTGGGATGGCAGACCATGGATGGATGAGAGAGAGACAGGGCAGATAGTGGATGGATTGGGCAGAGAGAGAAAGGGCAGACCCTGGATGGAAGATAGAGAAATGGCAGAGGATGGAATGGCAGAGACAAAGAGGGGAGGTCCAGGATGGAAGCAAGAGAGAAGGCATACAATGGTTGGAAGGGGGGGGGGGCAGACAGGGGCATATGGTGGATGGAATGGGCAGAGACAGAGCAGACACTGGATGGAAGGGAAAGAGGCGGCAGATAGTGGTTGGAAGGGGCAGACACTGGATGGAAGGGAAAGAGGGCAGATGCTGGATGGAGGGGCAGAAAGAGAGAAGTCAGACACTGGATTGCAGGGGCAGGGAGGGAGAGAGAGAAGGCAGACACTGGATGGAAGGGGCAGATGGTGGATGGAAGGGGGAGAGTGAAGAGAAGATGAGGAAAGCAGAAACTAGTGACAGCAAAGGTAAATAAAAGATTTTTATTTTTTCTGCTCTAAGTTAAAGTACTATTGTAGCAGTGTTAATACATGTTTATAAATAGAAAATGGAAATAAGGTAATTTTTTATTGGACTAATTTTAATACATTTTGATTAACGTTCAGAGACCAAAACCCCCTTCCTCAGGTCAGAACAGGATACTGTAATAGCAGTATACGGTATTGACCTGAGGAAGGAGGTTTTGGCCTCTGAATGCTAAATGTATTAGTCCAATAAAATGGTATTGTCTTGTTTTCCTTATTTGTTTTATTTCTATTTGTTAATTTGTAAAGTGGGGATTGGTATTTGCTAGTTTTTTCAAATTTACATCTGCTATCTTTATATTTTGCACAGTACTAGGGAACATGCATCACTATCACTGTTTCTGTTTCTGTGGTGTTGCACTGTATGCAGACTCTGCCTTCTTGGGGTTCAGTTTAATTTTTGTCTAAATATTTATATTGTTTATATTTTATTTAAAATTTTCTATACTGCTAATGCTCACTAGCAGGTCTTGGCGTTCACAATGATTAAAACCAGTTTGTGGTTACTTATTCTATAGTGGATTAGGGTGTATCTGTGTCTGTGAAAAAGACATGGTTTTCTGTTGGCATTGACTATACAGGATCGATGATCTGTACTATTCTTGCTGGTTTAGTTTTACAATAGATGTTTGATGTTCTGCTGCTCACTGCAATGTTTAAGATGCTGCCTTTTCCTAGGTACACTCTTGTGTGACTCGTAGAAGTTACTGCTTAAGATATGGTAGAATTGCAATGTAGGTCCTGAATGACATTTGTTATGTTTTGTATTCTCAGTATGTATAATACTGGATTTTGGAGGGGGTGTTAAAAGAGGATCGGCCCCGGGTGTCAAATACCCCAGGTACGCCACTGGGAATATGTGACGGGGCGAAATGAGGATTCAAAAGGGACGTGGTGTGGGTGGGGCAGGGGGCATGGTGTGGGTGGGGCAGGGGGCGTGGTATGGGTGGGGCAGGGGGCGTGACATGTGTCCTCTTTTTCAGAGGACAAAATATGGTAACCCTATCAACACCCAAGGTAAGGGAGCTATGCACCTAGGAGCAATTTCTGAAGTCCACTGCAGTGCCCCCTAGGGTGCTCATTTGGTGTCCTGGCATGTCAGGGGGAACCAGTGCACTATGAATTCTGGCTCCTCCCACGAACACAGGGCTTGAATTTAGTTGTTTTTGAGATAGGCGTCCTCGGTTTCCATTATGGCTGAAAACCGGGGACGACCATCTCTAAGGTCGACCATCTCAACATTTAGGTCAACCATCTCTAAGGTCAACCTAAATGTTGAGATTTGGGCGTCCCTGACCGTATTATCGAAATGAAAGATGGGCGCCCATCTTGTTTCGATAATACAGGTTTCCCCACCCCTTCGCGGGGACGTCCTTCTAGGACGCCCTCATGAAAACTTGGGCGCCCCATTCGATTATGGCCCTCCACGAGACTCATTTTCAAAGCACATAGACCAACAAGGTTCCATAGGTTACTATGGAACTTTGTAAGTCTAAGAGCTTTGAAAATATGCCTCATATTATATCTATTACCTATCAACCTTCCAGTATCTGGAACTCCTTACCAAATAGAGTTTGATTAGAATCTAACTATTTAAAGTTTAGGAAGAAACTGAAAATGTGTTTATTCACTCGGTTTTGGGGAAATTGAATTTTGTTTCTATTGTATTTTATAATAATCTAATGTGCTGAACATTTTTGTATGTACTTTCCCAGGTTGATTGACTGTTTTTTGTTTACTGTCAACCGTATTGAACTTTTGGGTAATTGTAGAATATAGATGCAAATGTAATGTAATTGACAAAGTATATTTCCCACATACAACTGAGAAAAGGGCACATAATAACATACACCACTTTCATGGTAGAGCAGTCCAAAACTAAATGCAACACAAAAATATTTTTTCTAACTGGATGAACCAATTAAGTAAATGATAAAGACTTTTGAGAGGATAGTTAATGGCCACAAAGATGATATCTTCCATGGGAAACCAACTATGGTATAGTCCAGGATATATCCGAGTGTACCAGTGTCACTAAGGCCCTCATGTTCAAAAGCAAACTCCGGCACTAGAGGCTGTTAACGCCATACTAGCGCCGGAGTTTGCAAACCACCCATGATCAGAGCCCTCGAGCGCCTGCAACAACGCACTTGAGGGCTCTTAGCGCAAGTAGCATGCAAATGCATGCTAAACAGGGCTTCCAGCATTCATCCCCAATGATCAGCGGCCAGCGCGCCAAAGATTGGGTCACTGGCTGCAGCAAAATCAACACCAGCTCTGAGCTGGGGTTAGACTTTGCGGATCACTGGGGAGAAATGGTGAGCCCTGTCCAGCATGCAGTTGCATGCTGACAGGCCCCCGTTCCCCCCCAAAGCAAACAGGGGACTGGAGGTCCGGTGGACCTCCGGTCCCCCTGACAATTCGAGCCCCTCCATGCCCAGGGAGGGCTGGAGATCCGGTGGGTCTCCAGGCCCCCCCCCCCCGAACCCCCATAACTCGTGGTGGCCGCCTCCGGCCAAACGCTATCCCACCCTCCTTCCCACTCAGCGACGGGGGGGCTGGAGGTTTGGTGGGTCTCCAGCCCACCCCAACTCCTCCCCCCCAAGTGTTCTGAATCCATGGTCCCCCCAGCGTTCTGATTCCCTGGTGGTCCGTGGTCACCCACCCTCCCTGCCGGCCCCCCCACCTTTTGTTGGAGGAGGGACGCAGCCTGTCTGCCTCCCTCCTCTTTCTGTCGACGCCGCTGCAAAATGGCGGCGCCCAGCCCTGCCCATTGCATCCTGGGATGCGGTGGGCGGGGCTACAGACCATGTAAGGGAGTGATTCCCTTACAAACAGGGCATACCTGGTTTAAAAAAAAAATTGGCCTATGACCTATGCATGGTCCTTAAAATTATCCACAGAGGCACAAAGGCAGAAACATCTAAGAAATTCTTTAACAAGTAGATTACTTCTGAGCATAGGCGGTCGGTGGCCCAACTGTTTGGGGAGGCTAAAGGGGGCGGGGTTAGGGGTGGAGCCAGGGGCGGAGCTTATAGCCACAATTAACACAGGAAAAAAATAAGTAAAAATAAAATAGTCACAATACCTTTTATTAAATTTAGATATTAGATATGTATCATATGTCAAATAATAAAGTGGTTGCTCAAAGCATATACTAACCACAATCGCTCAACTGCAAAACACTATGCACACATTTGTGCAAAAACACACTCAGAACCTTACTGTACCATAACACTAGGCAGACCCTAATACACCAATATACCACCCATATAGAAAATGCAGACCGTCAACAATATGAAACAAGGGATCATAATATCACAATTCTCATGTAGAGCCACAAAACACCCTTTTAGGGTGGATAGTGTTCACAATGAGCTCCTTTTATTAACAACTATATGTAGATCCTTCAAGAGGTAGTGTGTCATGATTTAGGCTCCCTTTCCGATGTTTTGGTGCCACCTCAGTAATGCCAATACACAATCTCTCCACTGCAAAACACTATACACAAACTTGTGCAAAAACACACTCATAACCTTAGCAAACCATAACAGCACTAATTCCAAGGACAGGATGAGCTACAACCTTATGCGTGGAAAAGCAGCACTGTAATTACACCAGGCTCTAAAACACCAGTACACAACCTATTGAAACAAACAAAAAAAAAGGGCTGTAAATACTACACACTAGTAGAATACTGCACCTTGATTACACATGAAAAACACATGACAACAGATATGAAGGCAAAACTGGAAAGTTACCTCAAGAAGTCAGACTCAGCATGCAGCAATACTAGAAAAATTGAAACTTACAAGCAAAATATCACAGATGCACATTTCCAAAAGCTGACATATTCCAGTTAATAAATTCTGAATAAAATACTTTTTTCTACCTTTGTTGTCTGATCATTTAGTTTTTCTATTCTTTGGTCCCAGTGTCTTCTTTCCATTTGATAGGCCTTAAGTGTCCTTCCTGAGCAGTTTCGTTGACCCACGGCTACTAACTTTGGAGTGATGGCCTTATCAAGTCAGTATATAAAGATATATTGACAGTGGCTCAAAGGATATTATTTATTTCTTATTTATTTATTTGGATTTTGCTCAAACCTTTTTCAGTAGTAGCTCAAGGTGAGTTACATTCCAATGGCCAGGTCGGTTGCTGGCGGACCCAAAAAACTGGCACTGCAAAAGCAGGTTTTTTTAAATCATTGACCTTTCTCTCTCCCTCTCTGTGCATCAGCGGCTGGCAGCAATTAAAACACTCTGCTTCCGGCTGGGCTCAGGCACATTCTTGTTCCTCTCCCACCCTTGTGGAGACTGGAAATTGCATCAGAGGAGGTGGAACATTGGAGAGGAACAGGAATGTGCCTGAGCTTGGCCGGAGGCATAGTGCTTTAATCGTTACCGGCTGCTGATGCACCAAGTTCGGAGAACCCGGGTGGGGAGTGTTGGACAAATGCTGCATCCATGCGGGGGGGGGGGAGCTGGAGATATGCTGACTTGGGTGGGGTGGGGACAGAGAGGGAGAGGAAGCTATGCTGGGTGGAGGGGAGGGGAGTTGGAACTTGGAAGATGATGTGCTGGACCTGATTGGGAAGGGTAGAGGAGGAGACAGAGATATGCTGGACCTGGGATGGGGGAGGGAATGGATATATTTTGGACCTGGGATGAAGGAGAGATGGAGATATGCTGGACCTGGGATTGGGAGGGGGGAGATGGAGATATGCTGGACCAGGGTTTTTCTGTGGTGGTGGGGGGGGGGGGGGGGGGGAGATGGAGATAAGCAGGACCTGGGATGGGAGGGAAATGAAGATAAGCAGGAGCTGGAATGAGGAGGGGAGATGGAGATGTGCTGGACCCTCTGAGAAGAGGGGGGAGAGAGAGACTAGGTTACACTAGCATAGACATAAGGATACAAAGGAGACAGCTGAATATAAAGGGAGGATAGGGACACTAAAAAGACAGATGCTAAACATGTGGGGAGGATAGGAACAGGTACACAGAGGACAGATGATAAAGAGGACAAATAAGGATGCAGAGAGAAGATGAATGGTGGACAGGAGAGAGAAGAAATGTCAAGTGGATAGGACATCCTGGAAAGACAGGAAAAACAGAGAAAAACACAAGGGACAAAATCAAATAGAAAAATAAAATGCTCCGTCTACAATGGTAGAAGAAAGTATTTTATTTTATATTTATTAATTGACTAGTAAAAGAAGCCCGTTTCAGAGCAAATGAAATGGGCGCTAGCAAGGTTTTCGTCGCCAACACCCCCCTCCGTCCCTGGGCAACCCCTTCGTTGTTCTGGCATTGCTCCGCCCTCGAGGGCGGGGCCCGGAGCGATTCCCCCCCCCCCGCCTCCCTGCCTCCCTCCCTGCCAACCCCTTTGTTGTTCTGCCATTGCTCCGCCCTCGAGGGCGGGGCCTGGAGCGATTTTGGTGGCTTCACCACTAAGAACCTTCGAACCTTTTTGAAGGAAGTCAGAGCTTGGCTTCACTGACGTCAGTGTCCTCAGAACGTTGAGGGTGAGTTTTATTATAGTAGAAATATATCACCTTTGGAAAAAGTGCATCTCTGATATTTTCCACTTCAGTTTCTCTGTCTCTAGTATTGCTGTATATGCAAGTCTGATTTCTTCAGGTTTACAATTTTTTTCCTTCATATCTTTATTACTAATGTGTAGTCCCTTGTTTCATATTTGCTGAGGATCTGCCTGTGTTTTTATGTGTGATCAAAGTGTGGTATTCTGCTAGCATGTAGTTTCTATGCAGAGAGCTGTAGCAGTCCTGTTTGTTCTGTTTTTTTCACTAGGGACTGTATTGGTGTTTTAGGGCCCATGTAATATTTATAGTGCTGCCTTTTCATGGATAAAGTTGTTGCTTTTTGAGTCCTGAAAGTTAGTGCTATTATGATATGGTAAGGTGTTTCTAGATAGTGTTTTTCAGTGGAGGTATTGTGTGTTAGTTTTACTGAGGGGACATCAAAACATTAACGTAATTTTGCTTAGTCATAGCATCAGAGAGAATTTGTGAAATAATCGGAGAATATTTGTATGTGTAATTTTTCTTCTGAGATGGCAACCCTAGTGCGGACGGTTGGGTCAGGTGTAGATGGGGAGGCATGGATAAGGTAGGTGAGGCAAGGGACATTGGGCAGGGGCATAGAACACGTCAGGTTTTTCTCTGTCAAAAAGTTGGCAACCCAATTCAGGTACATCAGCTGTCCCTGGAGGGCTCACAGTCTAATTTTGTGTCTGAGGCAATGGAGAGTTAGGTAACTTGTACCTTTGAATAACTGAATCCTAGAGTTCTTTCAGCAGCTCTACATTCAGCATGTGTAAATCTTTACTCAAACTAATTTCATAGAACAGAAACAACATGATTCTTTATCCAGGAGTGTTTGAGTCAGCTCAGCTACTGTAATTGGACACAGATGGGCTCTACTTAACATATTATGTGGGTCTTTTACTAAAGATTAGCTGGAGTTATCTGCAGCAGGGCCCATAGGAATAAAGTGGGGCCTGCTGCAGGTAACTCGAGCTAACCTTCAGTACAAGACCCCTATGAGTCTTGCTAAGGCAATTTTTGGAAATGAAGCTAATTTGAATTTGTTCTATCAAATGGTCTGAAGACTTTTGCAGCCAAAAATATTTGGTTTCTTGTTCTTATGCGTGGAAAAGCAGCACTGTAATTACACCAGGCTCTAAAACACCAGTACACAACCTATTGAAACAAAACAAAAAAAAAAGGGCTGTAAATACTACACACTAGTAGAATACTGCACCTTGATTACACATGAAAAACACATGACAACAGATATGAAGGCAAAACTGGAAAGTTACCTCAAGAAGTCAGACTCAGCATGCAGCAATACTAGAAAAATTGAAACTTACAAGCAAAATATCACAGATGCACATTTCCAAAAGCTGACATATTCCAGTTAATAAATTCTGAATAAAATACTTTTTTCTACCTTTGTTGTCTGATCATTTAGTTTTTCTATTCTTTGGTCCCAGTGTCTTCTTTCCATTTGATATTTTTTCTCTCAACATGTCCACCATCCTCCTGTGTCCTTATGCGTCCTGTCTACTTTCTGTAGCCCTGTCCCTATCCTTTCTCCAGTTTCAGCATCTGCCCTCAAAGTGTTCCAATCCAGCCCTTAAAGTCAGCAATTTCCCCTCCATCCAAATCCAGCATGTCTCCCCTCCATCCATGTGCATGAACTTCCTCTGTCTTTCCTCCCCTCCATCCATGTCCAGCATTTCTCCTCTCTCCCTTCCACTCCATCCGTGTGCATCTCCTTCCTTTGTCTTTCCTTCCCTCCATCCTTGTCCAACATTTCTCCTCTCTTCCCTCCCCTCCATCCATCCATGTCTACCCTTCCATCCAGAGTAATCCCTCTTTCTCTCTCCATCCTTCTACCCATTACCCTCTCCCAATCCTTCCGTCTATTGTCTCCCTCTCCTTCCATCCATTGTCTCCCTCTATCTCCCCTTCCTTCTAAACAGTTCTCTCTCTCTCGACCCTTTTCCATTCAGCATGTCCTCTCTATCCCCATCCTTCCAGTGTCTTTCCTCTTTCCCTCCCTACCCTTACGTCCAGTGTCTTCCCTCTTTCTGCCCCCTTCTTCCAGCATTTTCCCTCTTTCTCCCTCCTTTCATTCAGCATTTCTCCGTCTGACAGCTAGGGTCTCCCCCAGTTTCTCCCCAGCAGCTTCTCTCTCTCTCTCCTGCCCATGTCCCCTCTTTCTCTCCCCATCTTTCCACTAATCTCTCTCTCTCCTCTTCCATCCAGCATCTTCTCTCTGGCTCTCCCATGCTCTCTTCCATGTCCCCCTCTTTCTCTCCCCATCTCTCTCTGGCTCTCCCCTGCTCTCTTCCATGTCCCCTCTTTCGCTCCCCATCTCTCTCTGCCTGTCCCCTGCTCTCTTCCATGTCCCCTCGTTCTCTCCCCATCTCTCTCTGACTCTTCCCTGCTCTTTTCCACTTTCTTTCTCTCTCCTCCAGCATCCTCATGCATCCCACCTTTCTCTTCCCTCCCCTTCTTGCTCCCATCACACTCACTCCTTTCTCCACCCCCCTTTTCCCATTCCCTGCCATTGCTTTCCTTCCTCCCTCTTCCCCTTAGATGTGGCACCTCACATCCTCCTCTCTCCACCCCCTTTCCCTTTGGTCTGGCAGCTGGCTGGCATGATGCATCGCTCCCCCCCCCCCCCAGACTAGTTCGGTATCGCTCTCCCCCTCCACTCCTGTCATGTCTTTGAACGTCGAGGATTCCTTCCGGTAGCAGCAGAATTGGCAATGATGTAAGCGCTGCTTTCAGCCTGCCCCAGAAGCCTTCTCTGGACAGCGTCCCTCTTACGCGGGAAACTGTACAGAGAGTGCTTCTGGGGCAGGCTGAAAGCAGCGCTTACATCATTGCCGATTCTGCTGCTACCGGAAGGAATCCTCGACGTTCAAAGACGTCGTGACAGGACAGGAGCGGAGGGGGAGAGCGATACTGCAGTAGTCGGAGGGGGGGTGTGGCAGTAATGATCGCGTGGTCCACGGGAGGGAGGGAGGGAGAGAGATGTTCAAGGCAGCAGGAGCTGCACCCGGGGCGGTCCGGTCCGCCCCGCCCTTGCTCCACTTCTGGCTGGGGAGGCTTAGCCTCCCCAAGCCTCTTATACCGGGCGCCTATGCTTCTGAGCTTTTTTCAGATGGTTACTGTTATAGAAGAAGGTGTTAAATAGAACATGGAGAGAGGAATTCACACATCCAAGTTAGCATGCGTGGAATTCTCACACTATTTTACAATATGCTCTTGTAAAATAGAAGGAGGCCACACATCTCAGCCCCTTCATGTTCAGAGGGAGCAGTGATTTTACAAATGTGCATGTGGGGAAAACAAAAATAGATCACCCACACATAGAAATGGGAGCAGCTTTGTAAAATTACTGATTCCTTGGGAAACTGCCCCCTGTGGTATCTGTCCCTCTCTTGGCACCATCTCCCAATATCATCAAACCCCCTGCATGGCAGGAGAACCTCCTGTATATGGAAACATGACTCCCTAGTGGTAGGTGTCTGTAAATGACAAACCACTAGCCTTGAACAACCAACATACAACACAATTCAGTAGTCCAGCTGACTTAGAAGTAGTGCTTGTACTACTACACCAAAATTATCTTCAAATTATTTTTAATAGCCTTAGCTTCCAATAGGTTTTTTGGGTTAAATAGTTCTCAAATGATAACATAGGGTCAAGTAGTACCCCAAGCACTCTCAGACTTGACTCATTCTTCAAGCTAAAAAATGTTTAATAAAAGGTGTTATTATTAAGCAATAGTGTTGCAGTTCCCAGTCACATCATTTTAATCTTTTCAGCATTTAGCTTCAAGCGAAAATTATAAGAACATGCTTCTACCACATCCATAAAGTCCTGAATTAACATAATTGGAACTAACTCCTTATTGTCCACTGGGATAAGTAGTGTGAAGTCATCTGCATAGATGCAATAATTTATTTTCAAATTGCAGAATTATCTATCTATCTGAAGAACACATCAACATATTAAACAAAATTAGGGACAGTGGGGAACCCCAGTGATAGCTCTCCACAAGCCAGATGTTTCACTCTATAAGATCTATTCAGGTAACCTTGCAACCAAGAAAAAACTCTAGCAGAAATACCTATCTGGTCTAGCATGTCCGTTGATATAGCATGATCTACTACATCAAATGCTGCTGATAGATCAAACCGGAGAATCATAGTTTTGTTGCCCTACACTCCATAGTCTCCTTAGTATCATTGACAAGTAGACCTAGTAATGATTCCTAACGCCAAACTGTAATGGAAGCAGAACATTATGCTGGATAGCAGACTACTGTTTCTGCATTTAACAGAGCTCTGGTAGAAAGTGAACCCATAGGAACATGGGAGTGGTAGTTCCTGAAAGTCCTGAAGTAACAGGAAGCCAACTCACAGAAGCAAGTTACAAATGAAAGCAATTAGGCACCTGTTGCTAGTTAGGAAGTCTGCTGGTACATGCAAAAGAAGTCAGATAGCAGAGAGTTAAGACAGGCAAGAAAAGCTAAGACTGGAGAGCTCCAACAACCAAGCTTGAAAGATTGTTTTGGGGGTAAAATCCTTAGGCGGTGAATGCTTGAGGCTTAGTTGTCAGAATCTGAAATAAGCAGGAACTTAAATGCTATTCTAAGTTTATGTTTAAGGAATTCAGAAATTGTCAATGCTCCGGAGTAATGCCAAAGGGCAATGTGTTTGCTGTATGATATATTCTGACTACAAGTCACAAGAAAGTATTCACCAGGTATTTTAACAGGCAGCCAAGCTGGGATTGGGCTTTATTGTGTCATAGGAAATGTATCCTGGTTTAGGGCCAGATGCAGCTTACCATGCTATTAACGTTTGCTTTAGACTGGTTCTAACAAGTCTAAACAAAAGTTTATGTAGCTAGTAATACACAAAGGGGTTTTCTATGGCTTGTGTGCCATTAGCAGCCACCGAGAACCCCATGCAAATATATTACAAGGTGCTCATTTGTATTCTTCTGTGTATTCCGTGGGATGCACAGCTCCAAAGCAGCCATAATTTAATGAACACGTTTTAGGGCTGCTCTGGAGCTGTCAGGAGAGGAGGGAAACACAAGCAGGCAACAGCAAAAGCTGCCTGCTTATGCTTCCTACCTCTCACCTCCTGGCGCCCCCCCCCCCCCCCCAGATGAATATATATATTTTTTAATTTCCATGGTGATCCAATGGACCCCAACATTCTCCTAAAACATTTTTTAAAAACTTTTCCTGCTGGTCCAAAAACCAGACCCCTTCCCTGCACACACACCCCTCTTCTAATCCCCCTTTACCTTTACAAGAGGTGGAGGCAGGAGGGCAAGAGCAACAGCTTCTTCCTCTAGCCTTGGACTCACCAGGAAAAAAATGGTGATGCCCAGACCCTGCCCAGTTCATTTTGGGATGTATTGGGCAGGGCTAAGTACCATATAAGGAAAAAACCTCCTTATATGGTGTTTAGCCCTGCAAAGTGCATCCCAGAATGCACTGGGCAGGGCCTGGGCACCACCATTTTGTTCTGAGCAGGCCTGAGACAGGAGAGAGCAGCTGTTTATTCTTCCTCCTGCCTCTACTTCTTGTAAAGGTACAGGGAGAGATGTGGGGGATCGGGAGGGTGTGCAGGGAAGGGGTCCAGTTCACTGGACCGCCAGGGAAGATTTTTTTTTAATGATTCTGGGAGGGCAGTAGGGGGGGGGGGGGTAATAGTCCATTGGACCACCAGAGAATTTAAAAAAAAAAGGATTGGGGAGGGTTACTGGAGAGGGGGGTCAAGAAGGAGATGTGTCATTGGTGGGTCAAGAGGCCAGGAGGCGAGTCGGGGAGAATCCAACAAGGACGCTGTTGGGAGACGCAGGGTGCATAGGAAAAATTACTTTAACTATGAGTTTCCTGTTAAAGCTACCCTATAATTTTGTTGTTTAAAGCCACAGGCACAGTCTGTATTGGAGAGGATGCAGTAAGTGGTATGGTTTGAGGAAAACACTTTGGATTAAGTCATGCAAGTGGCTATATAAGTGGCTGTATGTTAAGTGTAGAAAGTTGTTAGTAAGAAGCTCTAGAGAAGCTTCCCAAATAAACTTGTAAGTAGTAAAATAGTACACCAGTGTCCTGCTCATTCATGATAAAGATGATTTCCTGTCCCAGAGAACCAATCCAGCAGGGATCTTTACCACACAAGACACATATTTTTGATCACTGTAGTAGTATTAGGTAATATTGTTTGGACTCACTTTAGTGGCTCATTGATTCAAGCATCAACAAACCATTGTAGATTTATGCTTATTTGTAATGGAAGTTATAAAGCCATGCCATCAGGAAACGTTTTTCTGGAATTAGTTCAAAGAAAGCAATGATGGATCTACACATTGAACTCATTACATTCACAAAGACTGAATTGTGACATTAAGTGCTCTGATTGTTTTTGTTTAAGATATGTACTTTGCACATGCTTTTGTATAAATTTACATATGTTTACTCTATTGCTACTCATTTATAAAATGTCATATATTAATTTTTGCATACATACATAATCCAAAATATAGTTTGCTAGAGACTGCCTATAAATAAGGACCAACTGTTTTTAAAAATTTCTTTAAACAAGGTAACCACCCCAAAAGGAAGCTTCTATCACTGGTTTCGTTAGTGAACCCAAAAAAAGGAATAGAAATAAACAACTCCCAAAGGGATAAAAAAAACTCGATGTTCCCCAAAAAACGTAAGATCACTAAAATCACTAACAGTATAGTGTTTATTTCAATAGGCATTCAATAACCCCCCTCTCCCAACTTTTCATTATTGAGTTCAGAAAAAGCATATAAAGTGAAAAAAAAATCTTGTACATAATGAACTTATCTCCACAGCTGTGAGGCAAAACATCAACTCTGAAATTTCAGCAGGCAATTCCAGACAAAGTCATCATCCACAAGTACATAAGTATTGCCATACTGGGACAGACCAAAGATCCATCAAGCCCAGCATCCTATTTCCAACAGTGGCCAATCCAGGTCACAAATACCTGGCAAGATCCCCAAAAAGTACAAAGCATTTTATGCTGCTTATCCCAGAAATAAGCAGTGGGTTTCCCCCAAATCCATTTTAATAATGGTCTATGGACTTTTCCTTTAGGAAGCCGTCCAAACCTTTTAAAACCCTGCTAAACTAACCGCATTTACCACATTCTCTGGCAATGAATTCCAGAGTTTAATTAAACGTTGAATGAAGAACATTTTTCTCTGATTTGTTTTAAATTTACTACATTGTAGCTTCATTGAATGCCCCCTAGTCCTAGTAATTTTGGAAAAAGTACCAGACCCTTCATGTCTAGCCTTTCTACTCCACTCATTATTTTATAGACCTCTATCATATCTCCCCTTAGCCGTCTTTTTTCCAAGCTGAAGAGCCCTAGCCACTTCAGCCTTTCCTCATAGGGAAGTCATCACATCCCCTTTATCATTATCGTCGTCCTTCTCTTCACCTTTTCTAATTCCACTATATCTTTTTTGAGATGTGGTGACCACAATTGAACACAATATTCGAGGTGCGGTCGTACCATGGAGCGGTTCAAGGGCATTATAACATCCTCATTTTTGTTTTCTATTCCTTTCCTAATAATACCTAACATTCTATTTGCTTTCTTAGCCGCCGCAGCACACTGAGCAGAAGGTTTCAAAGTATCATTGACAACACCTAAATCCCTTTCTTGGTCAGTAACTCCTAACGTACCTAAACCAACATTGTTGCACAGATGGTTTTGGTATAGTTTGGCATGAGCATGTGTCGAGTTGTGATGTACATGCATGTATCTATAGAGTATGCATACACACATAATGTACATGCACATATCTACACCTACCTTGGAGCAGGTGTAAATTTTTGAGTTTGAATTTGTACACTGTTGGCATTGTTTCTGTATATTTATTGTTTAGAGGTGCCTTGGAGGCTTATTTTCAAAGCACTTAGCCTCCCAAAGTTCCATAGAAACATATGGAACTTAGCCTCCCAAAGTGCTTTGAAAATATGCCTCTTGGTGTCTATGCTGCCTATCATGCTTATTTTCGAAAGAGAAGGACGCCCATCTTTCTACACAAATTGGGAGATGGGCGTCCTTCTCGCAAGGTCATCCAAATCGGCATAATTGAAAGCCGATTTTTTGACACCCTTCACTGCTTTCCGTCGCGGGGACGACCAAAGTTCAGGGGGCGTGTCGGCAAGGTAACGAAGGCAGGACTGGGGCGTGATTAGGAGATGGCCGTCCTCGGCCGATAGTAGAAAAAAGAAGAGCATCCCTGACGAGCACTTGGCCGACTTTACTTGGTCCATTTTTTTTCACGACCAAGCCTCAAAAAGGTGCCCCAACTGACCAGATGACCACTGGAGGAAATCGGGGATGACCTCCCCTTACTCCCCCAGTGGTCACTAACCCCCTCCCACCATAAAAATCAAGTTTAAAAATACTTTTTTGCCAGCCTCAAATGCCATACTCAGGTCCATCACAGCAGTATACAGGTCCCTGGAGCAGTTGTAGTGGGTGCAGTGTACTTCAGGCAGGTGGACCTGGGGGGGGGGGGGAGGTTGGGGGGGTTCAGCACCCAAGGTAAGGGAGCTATGCACCTGGGAGCAATTTCTGAAGTCCACTGCAGTGCCCCCTAGGGTGCCCGGTTGGTGTCCTGGCATGTGAGGGGGACCAGTGCACTACAAATGCTGGCTTCTCCCATGACCAAAGGGCTTGGATTTGGACGTTTTTGAGATAGATGTCTTTGGTTTCCATTATCGCCGAAAACCGGGGATGACCATCTCTAAGGTCGACTAAATGTCAAGATTTGGGCGTCCCCGACCATATTATCGAAACGAAAGATGGACGTCCATCTTGTTTCGATAATACGCGTTGCCCCGCCCCTTTGCGGCACCGTCCTCAGAGTTGGGCGCCCTTAGAGATGGACATCCCCATTTGAAAATGCCCCTCTATATAAACTTAAACATAAAATTTCATATAAATAATATAAAGTTAATTGCCCACAAGTGCATTACAATTTTTTCAAGATTTAAATTTTTATTTAGACCTCAGTGGTACTTCTGCCACAGTCTTAAACTTCACCGAGGAGAATTGTGCACCTCAATCATCACAGGTAAAATGAAGCTCAAAACATTATTCATATCTTCTATCTTAAATCATTCTTAAAAAGCCTAAAGAAAAATTACTCATCTGATTTTGAAAAGAAGTCAGTTAGGGGATAATGGTCCGACATGGCTCATGTTTCGCAAGTGCTGCCTCAAGCAACACCACTTATGTAGCTGAACCCAACTGTCTCCTGTTTACTCTGCAGCCAATATTGCTGAGGTTAAAATAAAAATTTAAATCTTGAAAAAATTGTAATGCACTTGTGAGCAATTAACTTTACATTAGTTATATGAAGTTTTCTGGTTTGATATGTCAATGCCCATTAGTTTATTGATTGTTTAGTGACGGGGAGTAGTTTCAGCTTATAAACTAAAAATAAAATAGGCAAGTTGTTCCTAAACTTTCCTCATATTTTGTGTCAGTGGAGTCTTTACTTTAGCACTGAATTTTGTTCATGTACTTTATGAGCATAGTTTGGGTGGGCCCAAAAAGTATATATGCATTTCCTATTTTACAATAGCAATACATATACATGCATACTTAAACAAATCTAGACAATGGCATTTACACTTGCTCTGAGGCAGAAAGGTCAGCAAAGTGTTCATTTGAATCTGGAGTGCAACTCTGCTAGTTTTGGAGTGAACATGCCTTTTCTGGGTCTATTTTTTGCCAATCAGAGAAGCTGAAGATTTAACAGTGTTTGTACATCTTATATTAATAAGGGGCCCTTTTACTAAGCCACGTAAGCATCTATGCGTGCCCAATGCATGCCAAAATGGAGTTACCACATGGCTACCGCGTGACCCTTCTGGTCATTTCATTTTTGGTGCACGTCCACTACGCACGCCCAAAAAAAAATATTTGTTATTTTCTGGCGCTCGTCAGCTACGCATCCAAGTGGCATTTGGTGCGTGTAGGTCATTACTGCCCGGTTACCGCATGAGACTTTACTGCTAGGTCAATGGCTGGCAGTAAAGTCTCAGACCCAAGATGAATGTGCGGCAAATTTGATTTTGCCGTATGTCCATTTTCGTCAAAAAGTTTTTAGAAGGGCTTTTTTACAGGCGCGCTGAAAAATGGATTGGCGCACACCAAAAACCCGCGCCTACACTTTCGCAAGTCATTTTTTCGTGCACCTTAGTAAAAGGACCCCTAAATCTCTCTTTATATCCAATTACAATTGTAGGAAAAAAAGACTTCAAATATCCCATCATGGCAGCAAGCAATAAAAACTTCATGCCAGCATATATCGGACTCCAATCATATCATTGGATATTGCAAGAAGATTGAGTGTATGATATACAATATAAATATTACAAAAAAATCACAAAAAAATTGATAAATTTTACAAGGAGGTTTTTTAGACCAATGATATGATTGGAGTCCGATATATTTATATGCTTGCTGCCATGCTGGGACATTTGAGGACTTTTTTCCTCCATTTGTAATTTGATATAAAAAGAGATTTAATAATATAAGATGTATAAACATTGTTAAATCTTCAGCTTCTGTGATTGTTTATACATTTTTGTTTCTTGAGTTTTTGCCTAGATTTTTGTTTGAGTAAAGTCTATTTTCTGCCAGCCAGAAGCAAGCAGTGTTAAGGCTTGTTGAGGCAGGGCCCTTGATACAACTATGGTCTCAGGGTAATTGAAAAGGAAATTTACTTGGCGTTAATGAGAGTAACAGAGATACCAAGTTCCTGCCTCCCAATTAATCTGAACTCTAAACAGGGAAGGGAGCTTCAGCCTCTATAAGGAACTTCCCCTTGATACCCACAGAGAAAAGGGACTAGATGCAAAGGCTACCCAGTGGAGTTTCCAAGGTGGCACAGGAGCTCCGAGTACAGGGGAGTCATTCAGTATTTGACTGGAACCCAGAATTCCAGAGAGGAATGTGATAAGTTGGAGGCTTTTTCCCCAGCAACAATTTCTGTTGCCAAGAACAGTGAGGAGCCCAATGGTTCTGGACTGAAGCCAAGATGGAAGGGGAGGGGGCATGGGAAGCTTGTACAGCTGTGGGTAGGGCTCTTCACAAGGACTGAAGAAAAGTTTCATGTGAATACATGAGAGAGAATTGTATGTCCTATACATTTATGTGCATCTACTCAAAGAGAGAAAGGAAATTATCTGTATCATTTGACTGAACTAAATATTTTGTCAAATATCTTCCAGGACAGTACCATATAAAGTTGCAGCTGCCTGATGTTATTAGTAAGGTTTGAGTTTCACTGTGTATTGTGATGGTTATTTAAATAAAGTGGTTGGAGGAAGTGAAGCGTTCTGGGTAAGGCACAGGAGAGGACTCTTTCACCTGTGCCCTTAGGACCTCCAAAACCAAAACTTGTTCTGTAGCCCGCAAATCTGCCTCTACAACCCAGGGCTTACCAAGGGTCCGACTATACATATAAGTGTTGGCATTTACATGTGTAAGTTGTAAAACTGACCCACATTCAAAACCCCAAGTGATGCTGCTTGTTTTTGAGCAAGTTCCTTTCCAAAATAGCTGTTCCCACTGGATATCCTGCAAGCTATGCAGGTATTTCTCCATGTCCTTATATGGGTTTTACAAAAGGTTCTGTATTCAGCAAGCCTTTTCATAAAATACTTGGGAAATTGTGTATTTTATTTTATTTATTTGAATTTTGCTCACACTTTTTCAGTAGTAGCTCAAGGTGAGTTACATTTGGGTATGTCCTGATTAGGATGTCACATTTCCTACCTAGATACCTTCTCCCTAATTCTATACACATATGCCCAAATTTAGGTTTAATGCATAGAAAACAGACAAATTATTGGCTTTAATCCATGCTAATTGGCACAAATTAGCAGTTGTGCATGCAATTACCCTGAATCACTATTCTAGAAGCTGTGCATGCAAATTCTATCACCAAAACCTCTAGGTGGACATGGATGTGAGAGGGGCATGGGCAGGAGACGGACATGCCTAGGAGTTAGATGCACAGATTATATAGTACTAGGAGTTTTGCACAAGAGATAGGTATGAGTACCTACATCAGGTTTTGACATGGTGTAAGTTATCGCACCTAAAGTTAGGCACAAAATTGCAGACTTAGGCTAGTATTCCATAATGGCAATTCCATGCAGAAGTGCCGTTATAGAATTTGCACTTACCACCGGATTCTATGGCACCAGAAAATCCACGCGGAAACTGAAGCATATTCTACAGGGGCAGACTGACCATTCGGGCAACCGGGCAATGCCCGAGGGCTCAGAGGTTCTAGAGGGCCCAGAGGCTCTGCCTGGTTACCCACCACTGCTGCAGCACATTACAGCCCTCCCTGGTTCTACCTTGAAGGGCCCTAGCAGGAAAGAATCCCACTCTTTCCTACCCACTGTCGCTACTTTGTATGGAGGCACTGGCACTGCCATGTTTTAAAAATGGCTGCCGAGACTGCCAATATCCATGAGACTACTTCAGTAAGTCTCAGCAGCTATTTTGAAAAACATGGCACCAGCACCGCCAGGCACAATAGCAATAGCGGGCAAAAAAGAGTGGGATTCTTTCCTGCCCCTGAAGATGCCACTAGACCACCAGGACTTCTTACAGTTGCATGGGTAATATGGGAGGACCATCCAAGAGGGTCTGATTGAGAGGGATTGGATTGGGGGCTCCAGGGGGGGGTCTGATTTGGGGATAAATGAATCAGGGGCTCTGATTTAGAAGGGAGGTTTATTAGAGGATTACATGGGGGGGGGGGTTGCATAAGAGGTGGAGGGGAGACCACAGTGGCAACTTTATTCAGGTAGTCACATTATCAGACCAGGGGCGTATCTGACAGTCGGCGGTAGCGGGGGGCCGGAGCCAGAGTGAGGGGCACATTATAGCCCCCCCCCCCCCGCCGCTGTCATTTCCGCCCCCCCCCCCGACCACCATTGCCGACCCCCCTGCCGCCATCACCTACCTTTGCTGGCGGGGGACCCCAACCCCCGCCAGCCAAGGTCCACTTCCTCCTGCCACTTTTAAGTTCTTCTTCGTCCTAGGCTCCGTCACTCCGTGCTGTTCAAAGAAGCTGGCGCTGCTACCTCAATCCACTTTCGGAGTCTGACGTCGCTGCACGTTGTATGAAGAAGAACTTAAAAGCGGCAGGAGGAAGCGGACCTCAGCTCGCAGGGGTTGGGGTCCCCCGCCAGCAAAGGTACCCACGGCAACAGCGGGAGGTTGGCGGCGGTAGGGGGGTCCAGGGCGAAATCTGCGGGGGCCCAGGCCCCTGTGGCCCCACCTGATAAGGTGGCAGTAAGTGCAGGTGTGCTGTTGGCATTCATGATGCCTAGTGCATGGTACTGCTCTATTCACTAGGGGTCACAACAGGGGAGAAGAGAGCACAGAGGAATTGGTAGTCCCCCAGTCCACTCCAGGACCCCTGCAAAAATGGGCTGCTGGCTATACCCTTGTTGCCCAGACATCTCAAGAGAAAGGAAGCACCCAAGTCTCTAGTTTCTTTCCTTATAGACAGGAAAACTTCCCACACTCTAGCATGACCTTAGCAACATCAGGATATATTCAAATTTTCTGTTGTACTTGAGAGATATGAAAATAAAGATGCAAAATTCTATTTAAATCTAGTTCAAAAACAATTGAGTGTTTCTCTAGAATATTCATTTAGTGGTGTTCTGTCCTCTGACAGCCTTTCCCTGATTGTAATGTGGCTCTGGGTGTGACACTTTTTTTGTCATTCTCACTGCAGAGTCACATGAGCGTTGCATTGTGAGGGGTGTAATTATCAGGCAATGTGACTTCACTAGCTTGTCTGCATAGAACTGTTATATGATTGGTTATGTTGTTGCTAGTTCGCAGGCTCTGTTCCCATTGGTGGTTTTCCCCCTGTTCACTGGGTCAGAGTGTGCCCTTTTCTGTTCCCTTTCAGTGTTGCCAGGTAGGCGGTTTTACCGCCCAATTGGGCGGTTTTCCATGACCCGCCGTGGGAAATTTTAGCCCGCAGCGGGTTGCGGTTTTTTGGGCTTCTTTTTTGTCTTTTGGGCGGTTTTTTTGGCAGTTTTTTTGGGCACGGGGGCAGGGTTAGTGACATTTTGGGCGGGGTTAGTGACGTTCTGGGCGGGGCCGATGACGGGGGAGGCGGGGCCGATGACAGGGGAGGTGGGGCCGATGACGGCGGGGGCGGGGTTGATGACGGCGGGGGCGGGGTTGATGACGCGGGGGTGGGGGTGTCAGGGGCGGGGTTTGAGTTTGGGCGGGTTTTGGGCTGGATTTAGGCTGGTTTGGGTGGGAAAAAAATTTTCCACCTGGCAACCCTGTTCCCTTTAGTCTGAGGTAGGCTCCATTTGTTAGACAGTACAGAACCCTGTCCTGCCTTACCCTCTGTTAGAGTACTTAGTTTTTACCTTGAATATATCTTGCTGAAAAAGATATTGTACACCATTCAACCAGCTCTGAGCTAATGTTGTTCTCATTACCACGGAGACTCTTTGCCATTGGTGCAGAACCTGTGATCTACAGCCGACTGTGTGTAAACATTGTGTTATTCAAATAAAGGACTTTCAGAGAGATAGAGTCTTCAGGTGTGAACTGGTGTACCGAGGTTATACGTCAGGATATAAGATTTAGAAGCTACAAGTCTTAGAGGCCTGAACAAGTGGAGTAGAGGAGTAGCCTTGTGGCTAGTACAGCAGCCTGCAAACTAGAGGAACTGGTTTCAATTCCCAATGCAGCTCCTTGTGACCCTGGGCAAGACATTTAACCCTCCATTGCCCCAGGTACAAAATAAGTACCTGTATGCTCCTGGTGACATCATCAATAAGATGGCAGACAAAATAGATTTGCAGATCGTAGTTTAAAGAAGGATTTGCAGTAGGATTCAGCAGCACGTATGAGTGAGTTAAAAGTGCTGATACAGGATATCTGCAGGGGTCTGGAAAATCTGGGGTCCCGCATGGAGGAAGCAGAACAACAACTTGAAAATCATATGGGGAGGCCAGGAATCAATGGGACTCTACTACCACTTTGTTGGACAATTTGATGGACAAGATTGACGATATGGAAAATCGTGTGAAACACCATAATGTTCAATTCCATAGTGTTCTGGAAGCTGAAGAGGAGGAAAATTACAACTTGATCATCTGCAAGATCTGTCAATAACTCATCATAATGGTAACGGATCATTTGCATGCAGCTTCTGCAAAAGAGATTCAGTTGGCTAGAGTGCATCGGGCTTTGGGTCCACGCTCAAAAACAACAAGCCGAGAAGTGGGTTGGGGATTAGTTCTGGTCAGTGGCATTCCTAGCGTGGATGGCACCCGGGGCGGATCGCCGATATGCCCCCCTGGGTGCAGCGCACCCCCCCCCCCCCCGCCTGCAAAATTACACCTTCCCCCCTCCCCGGCGAAATGACACCCCCCCCGGGTGCACGCCACTGAGGGGGGTGCCGCGGGGCGCGCCTGTGGGCTCCAACTTCGCGAACTTCGCTCATTCGCTGCAGCTCTTTCTGCCCCGGAACAGGAAGTAACCTGTTCCGGGGCACGGCACCCCCCAGCGGCGTGCACCCGGGGCGGACCGCCCCCCATCGCCCCCCCCCCCCCCCCTTGGTACGCCACTGGTTCTGGTATAGTGATTGCCTTCTTAGGCATTCTGGCATTAAATTTACTTGAACAAACTAGTTTAATTATCTTTGCAATTTTAAGCAGTTTTCTCTGGGATGCTCATTTTTTAAAGACTATGGGGTCCTTGTATTAAGCTGTGCTAAAAAGTAGCCTGTGGCATCAGTAGAACAGGGTTTCCCCGCACACTGAGGTCATTTTTAGCCTAGCTGTAAATGGCCGCAATTTCTATTTCCCTAGTGATGCCACACGCTAATTGGGACCATTAGCGCATGAACCCTTACTGCCACCTGTTTACTAGGCAGTAAGGGCTCATGCACTAATCCCATGCTAATCGTGCCGCATGCGGTGATTTACCCATGCAGGGCACGCCTACTCTCCACCTACAAACATGTCCCTGCGCTATAAAAATAAAACCTATATTTTAGTGGGTGGATAGTTCACACTGATCCCAGAACTACTGTGGGATGACTATGCGCATCCCATGGTAGAGCCTATTAACGTGCGGTAAGCACTCATTAGTGCTTAATGCTGCTTAGTAAAAGGGCCCCTATAATTGTTATTTTTGCTCCCCAATCATGGCTATTAATGTAGTGACATGAAACATTGGCGGAGTGAATTCTTCAATTAAGCAAAAGAAGATTTTTTCATCCTTTGCGTCAACGAGGGCGGGAACTGTGCTAAGAACATAAAAATAGCCATAGTGGGTAAGACCAATGATCCTTGTAGCCCAGTATCCTGTTTCCAGTAGTGGCCAATCTAGGTCACTAGTACCTGACAAAAACCCAATTACTACCACAATTCCAGGACACCAATCCCAGGGCAAGCAGTGGCTTCCCCCATGTCTATGGACTTTTCCTCCAAAAATTTCTCCAAGCCTTTTTAAACCCAGATATGCTAACCGCTGTTACCACAACCTTTGGCAATGAGTTCTAGAGCTTAACTATTCTTTGAGTGAAAAAATATTTCCTTCTATTTGTTTTAAAAGTTATTTCATGCATTTTCATTGAGTGACCCCTAGTTTTTGTACGTTTTGAATGAGTGAAAAATCGATTCACCTCCACCCGCTCCACATCTCTCAGGATTTTGTAGACCTCAATCATATCCCCCTCAGCCGTCTCTTTTCCAAGCTGAAGAGCCCTAACCTCTTTAGTCTTTCCTCATATGGGAGCAGTTTCATCACCTATATCATGTTGGTCGATATTCTTTGAACCTACATAAGAACATAAGAGTAGCTATACTGGGTCAGACCAGTGGTCCATCCAGCCCAGTATCCTGTTTTCCAAACAGTGGCCAAGCCAGGTCACAAGTACCTGACAGAAACCCAAATTATGGCAACACTCCATACTACAAATCCCAGGGCAATTCCCATGTCTGTCTCAATAGCAGACTATGGACTTTTGGAAAGAGTAAAAAATGTAGACCTAAATCATATCTCCCCTCATCCTTCTCTTTTCCAAGCTGAAGAGCCCTAACCTCTTTAGCCTTTCCTCATACGAGAGGAGTTCCATCCCCTTTATCATTTTGGTTGCTCTTCCTTGAACCTTTTCTAATTCCACTATATCTTTTTTGAGATAAGGTGACCAGAACTAAATGCAGTACTCAAGGTGCGGACACCCCATGGAGTGATTCAAAGGCATTATAGTATTTTCGGTCTTATTCACCATCCCTTTCCTAATAATTCCTAGCATCCTGTTTGCTTTTTTGGCCACCACCGCACACTGAGCAGAAGATTTTAGCATAGTATCTACATTGACACCCAGATCTTTTTCTTGAGCACTGACCCCCAAGGTGGACCCTAGAATCAGGTAGCCATGGTTCGGATTATTCTAATTCCGCTATATCTTTTTTGAATTACAGTGACCAGAACTGAACGCAATACTCAACTGAACACAGTCACATCATGGAGTGATACAGAGGCATTATAATATTTTTGGTCTTATTTTGCATCCCTCTCCTAATAATTCCTGCATCCTGTTTACTTTTTTGGCCACCACCGCATTCTGTGCAGAAGATTTCAGCATACTGTCTACACCTAGGTCATTTTCTTGAGTACTGACTCCTAAAGTGGACCCTAGCATCAGATAACTATGGTTCACATTATTCTTCACAATGTGCATCACTTTGTATTTGTCTGCATTAAATTTCATCTATCATTTTGATGCCCAATCATCCAATTTCCTAAGGTCTTCCTGCAATTTTTCACAATCCGCATGCGTTTTGACAACTTTGAATAGGTTTGTGTCATCTGCAAGTTTGATCACCTCAGTCGTTATTTTGATATCCAGATCATTTATATATATGTTAAATAGCATCAGTCCAAGTATAGATCCCTGTGGCACTCCACTACTCATCTTCCTTGATTGAGAAAAATGGACATTTAACCAGTGGTATACTGGGAAATTTTTAATAACAGGCTCTCTTTCTGGGTGTACCCAGCCCTGCAATTTTTTTTTTTTTTTTTGGGGGGGGGAGTGCATTCCTCTCTCCCTCCCCCCCCCCCCCCCCCCCCCAATGTGGGCATGCTAGGCATACCTTTGCTGGCAGGGATGCTGAGCCCCACCAGCCAAGTAAATGGACTGCTGCCCCTCCCCACTACTTGTGTCTGGCTCTGAGCAGCAGGCCAGGGCCCGGGACTTCTCACAAATATTTGGTACAGCCCTAGTGCATTATGCTTCTTTGGGCAATCTTCAAAATATTTTCCATTTCAAAAAACCTATGTAAAGGACTACAGCTATCAAGCACCCACTGGTTTTGCACCAGTACAGATGGCTGGCAAATTGCCCTCCAAAAGCACAATTAAGTATCAATAATACTGTACTTCAACAAGCCTTCTAATCTCCTAAATGTCTGCAGTCTTTTAAGTACAAATCATGCAGTACATCACACGACTCCAGTGATACACACATTTCAAAAGTAAACAACAACTTCTACAGAGTATATCCAAATTTTTATTTTCTAATTTCCATCTTCCAAAATTTCAGACAGCAGATGTACAGTTCAGCAGGACCTAAAGCACTCCAAAACAAGTAAAATCAGAAACAGCACAGTTTACACCTAATTGTTCAACCACCCTTAAGATTCACCTTTGAGTTTAAAAAGCAAAATAATGTGCATGTAAGGTCTGGATAAACAAATTAAATCAATTAAAGTTTAAAGCAAATGCCCATAATATGCAATACATGGTGTAGCAATAATGAAACAATGATGGAATATTCACACAGCAGGCAGCCTGAACCAACAGATTTATTTTCCATTGAAAATAATTAACTTTGCATGAACTAGGTTGCTAATAGTGTGCTACTCTCGACAATGTTGGCACATTTAGACTGATGCTGGACGGAACTGCATGAAGGAAGCTCTTCCCTCATTATTCAATACCTCTCTGTGAAACAGTAGTAATAAAAAAGGAAAGTGCATTTTTATAATATACCACTGCAATCCACATAACAAAAGGAGCAAGTTCCCACATGCCTCCTTTTTCTTTTGATGTAGGCACGGGAAAAAAAAGATTTTATATGCTCCCAGGTTCCAAC
Source organism: Microcaecilia unicolor (assembly GCF_901765095.1). NCBI lineage: Eukaryota > Metazoa > Chordata > Amphibia > Gymnophiona > Siphonopidae > Microcaecilia > Microcaecilia unicolor. Next base: position 323,723,146 of record NC_044034.1, on the reverse strand, counting down.
CTAATTCATATTTAATGGGGGATATAAAAATGTCATAAATAAGTAAATAGATAGATAGATAGATAGATAGATAGATAGATAGATAGATAGATAGATAGATAGATAGATAGAAACTCTGAATGTTGAACACCTGATTCTCATAATATGATATCTATTTTAGTGGCCGTTTACCAGGGAAAAAAAAATCTTTGCACAAATATAACAGTGCTAGGGTGTCCCTATAACCAGCCCTTCCAAATGACACACTGATTATGATTTATAACAAATGACTACTCTACCTATGGAAAGTTATTCTGTTATTATACCTCCTCCATGTATATCTGTATGCTCCACAAGCTGGCATGTTTGAAAATATAAGTGAAATGAAATAAAAATGCTACCAACAATAAAGAATGACAATATGGGTGCAGCAACTCATAAGTTTGCTTTTTTTTTTTTTTTTTTTGAGTGTAAACAGAACAACGGCTACATGAGGAAGGTGAAACAGAAGCTTACCTAATTGGCTTCAACTTTTTAATGACACCTTGTCTTCTGTTTTTATCCAACATCCTTGCTCCCCACGCGATGCAGCACCTCTTCTTCTTGCCGTGATTAACATTTTTAATCACGGCGGCACCCAGCACCTTCAGAAAAAGCAGGCTGCTTCACCAATCCTGGGGGCCTTCCTTCAGCCTGTTCCGCCCTTGGGGAATGGGCTGTGTCACCGTTAGCACAGAGCAGCCGCTAGCGCAGCATATTAAATAGGGGGGATAGTGTTATAATCATCAGCATTCTGTGAACCCAGGACATATCTTGTTTAGCTTATGTTATTCATGCTAAAGCCAGTCAGCTTCATGCATTTAAAAAAAAAAACATATTTTGATTAAATCTGTCATTGTTCTAAGCACTTGCCTATTGTTGGTAATGCTGATTTTCCTCCAGGGCTTACTATGGCTTGTTTTAAAAACTGGGAAGATAAAGGTTTGGCATTGGTTCAACATGCTGCAGAAGAAAATGAACCTACAGTATTGCCTTATGATACTTTAACATTGTCATATGACTTACAGCCAAAGGATTGGTATTCCCATTTACAGCTTCACCGTTATCTTCAGTCTTTATTTAGGGGAAAGGGAAACGGGATTTGATATACTGCCTTTCTGAGGTTTTTGCAACTACATTCAAAGTGGTTTACATATATTCAGGTACTTCTTTTGTACCAGGGGCAGTGGAGGGTTAAGTGGCTTGCCCAGAGTCACAAGGAGCTGCAGTGGGCATCAAACTCAGTTCCCCAGGATCAAAGTCCACTGCACTAACCACTAGGCTACTCATCCCCTCAGAACATGTTGTGTTGACTTTTCAGAACCACCATTTTATGAATGTTGGCCCTTGACTGCAGTTACAAAGGAACTGGTGGAGCGGTATTATGAAGGTATTCAAAAGCCTTTAGGTAGGACTGCTTTAAACAAAATTGTAGATCACTAGATTAAAGACTTTAACTCCTATTCTTTAGAGACCTTACAAAAGAGCTTGCAAGATGTGTCAAGCCTTGCTGAAAATGCACAATTACAAGAATTACATTATAAATTTGTCATGTGGGTGTATATCCAATCTTCCAGAGATAAAAAGATGGGTCTCCAAACTGATGAGACCTGGCTTAAATGTGGAAAGCAGGATGCCTCTTATAAACATTGCATTCTACCTCCTAGAATCATCTATTATCCTTTCCTATAATGTTTTTGGTCTCATGCATTACACCAGTGGTCTCTAATTGTTCTCATACCTCACACTAACATTATCGGCTTTTGTCTCACCTAGAATGTTAACCGCACTGAACCCTGGAAAGGGGATATTAGCGGTATACAAGAATTGATTTGATTTGATTTGATCTGGAATTGTACACCAATTCATCAATTTTGGAATGACATATGCTACTCCTCAGAATTGTATTTTGGATAACATGATGAATACTGTGGAAGACTCTTGAGTATCTTGTTTATTCCTCTGTAAGGCCTCTTTGCTAGCTAAGCACTGTATCCTTCTACAGTGGATAAAAGATGTACTTCCCACTGTAATGCAGTGGAGAACCCAAATGCATGAGCTTCTTACTATGGAAAGACTTTCTGTGGACTCTCAAGGCCCGAGGGCAAAAGACCACTTTATTAATATATGTGTGAATATCTTCATATTGGATATGGACAAGCACCCACCCCCCACCTCCCCATATTGGCACTCTCTAGCCATTCCTGTGTGTTCTGCTTTTTTGAATACTCTAGAAATATGAGATTCTATTTCTTGCAAGAATTCCCAGTGGAGTAGAGAAGTAGCCTAATGGTTAGTGCAGCAGCCTGAGAACCTAGGGAACTGGGTTTAATTCCCACCTCAGCAACTTGTGACCTTGGGCAAAACACTTAACCCTTCATTGCCCCAGGTACAAAATAAGTACCTGTATATAATATGTATACCACTTTGATTGTAACTACAGAAAGGTGGTACATCAAATCCCATCCCCTTTCCCTTTCCAGTTGCCAGCCTTTGTTATGGTATCTTCAAGTGGGAAGAGGAGGAACGGGAAATGGAGGATGGGGGGTGTCTGGGGATAGGGTGTTGGAGATTGTAATACTACTTTCTGTCATTGCTTTTCTGGTTGTTCACATTTCTGAATTGTTTCTCGCAAATGGTTATCTGGGTTGTTCTGTTATGTTTACATGTATGTGATGATAATAAAGATATTTAAGAATAATATGTAAACTTTTGATTGTAACCACAGAGAGGCAGTATATCAAATCCCATACCCTTATCATTTATTGAACTCTCAAGGACATCTGGCAAATTTCTTAAATTAGGTCCTTCTTGAAACCCTGTGGAATTTTCCACTGCAGACCTTAAGTATGGTAGGACATATGTCTTATTAACTGAAGGAATTAGATCAGGAGAAAAAGGAAGGCCTTCAATCAGATATTTCAACATCTCTCTAGGAGTCATCCCAGGAGGTTTAAGAAAATTGACAAAACATTAAATCAAATGCCTATTGTAATTTTCAATTTGCTCAGTCTTATGATTGATCAGTTTTCTCATTATCAGCTTAACATTGACCCCCTGAAGATGTGATCACTGTGACATCCAGCTTCTTTAGCATGGACCAAATTGACTCTAAAGTCACCACCATGGGAATTCCTGAATGTCCAGTCATCCCCTCTACAATGGATGTGGATGCACCAGAAACTCCCGCTATACCTTGTACCTCAGGAAAACTCTCATCTCTGAGTTCCCAGTTGGGATTTCTCCTTCAGAACCTTCCCAAGGAATCATTGCAGCAACTCCACATACAATCTCTAGACTCCCAGTCACATCCAAAACATCTGTCAGGTTTCCACTAGCTGTTGCCTCTCTGGGGACCAAAAGGCAAGTGTCTTCCACAGCCTCTGCCCTGAAGGCACTGGTGAAGATGCCACAGGTGAAAATGAGATTCTAGGCCTCAACAGTTCTGGTACTCCTTTGTCGGAAGGAGGTAAACCTGTCTGTTTAGCCAGGGGGTTCTTTTATTTTTATTATTACTTATTTATAGAAATTACACTTCAAAGATAAACTTTGTCAAGAAAATTGCCATAAATAACAAGGAAATAGTTAGGGTAATAACCACTAAGAAAAGAGAGTACAGGCATTAGTCCACAAGAAGGATGGCATGAACAATACACAATTACCTGAGAGGAAGTAATAAAGGATAACGGAAAACAAGAAAACAAACAAAACAGCATCTAAAATCTATAAAGTCCAATATCCATCTTGGACCTTACTTAAGAGTTCTTGCATCCAAAAAGGAAAAAAGCTGTGAAGATTCAAAAAAAAAAGTAGTATTATCAATCTATAGCACACATTTACAAGGGAACCTTAACTAAAATCTAACCCCCAAAGTCAACGCTTCCTGCCTCATAGAGAGAAACTTCTTCCTAGTCTCCTGTGTCCATATGGAAACATCAAGAGTATTTGTATCTTTGTTCCCAAAAAAGTAACTGTGGCAGTTTGACGCAGATACAATCTAAGAAGAGCTTCCTTATCTTGAAGAAATACAAATGAGACCAGGAGGGTGACTCGAAAAGCCACCTCCTCCTGTGAGTGCTCCAAAAGTACTGTAACATTCAAGCTGTCTGAGGATAATTCTGCTGTTACTAGGCCTTCAGCCTTTCCCTCCAAAACAGAAGAAACAGGCAAAAAGTAAAGTTTCTAGCTAGGGTGTTCTACTGACAAACTGATCAATCTTCTGCTGTACTGGAGTAGAAATCGTCCTTCTCTTTTGAAGGCATATTGATTTAAGGTAACAATTAAAGAAGGTTACAGCTGCTATCAGAGATCACACTGTCTTCTTAACTACTTCCCCAGCATAACAGTTGTTCCATTTTCTACCTGCATCAGGTAACTTTCTTCCCAAACTCCCACATTTTTTTCATTAGACTGAAAGAGCAGAGAAGGAATCAAGGCATCGTACACTTCTAACTCACTGAAGAGTCACGTGGTACTAGAAGAAAATACAATAACTGCTCTAGAGACCAACAAGCCTCTAGAGAAAATATAGGGAAAATGTAAAAAATGCAGTGAGGAGCAGCTTAAAGGGGTTGAGGATAAAGACAGGATGAGGAACTATGAGTGGTGGGAAAGGGAACTGACACTGGTTCTGGATCAGATAGGGAAGAGTATGCAGTGGAGAAGAGATGGGGAGAACATGTGGGTGGGTGATTGGCTGGGAATCCTCAAAGACTGATTTAGAAATCATGGGGTCCTTTTACTAAGGTGCGCTGAAAAATGGCCTGCAGTAGTGTAGACGTGTGTTTTGGGTCTCACAGAATCATTTTTCAGCGCACCTGCAAAAAAAGCCTTTTTTAAATTTTTGCCGAAAATGGACGTGCGGTAAAATGAAAATTGCTGCGTGTCTATTTTCGGTCTGAGACCTTACCACCAGCCATTGACCTAGCGGTAAAGTCTCATGCGGTAACCGGGCGGTAATGACCTAAGTGTGTCAAATGCCTCTTGGCACACGTAGCTGACGCATGCCAGAAAATAAAATTTATTTTTTGGACGTGTGTAGCGGACACGTGCCAAAAATGAAATTACCACAAGGGCCACGTGGTAGCCTGGCAGTAACTCAGATTTGGCACACATTGGGCACGCATGGGCGCTTACGTGGTTTAGTAAAATAGCCCCAGTGATTGCAGCATTCCAGAAGAAGCACTGGTGTGCCTTCTCTGGTCAAAAACTGTCACTGCAAGTTACAAGGGGATCCTTTTAATATTGCCCCAGTCTTGAAGGCCCGTTTGTGCTTGTTTTCATTTTTTTTTTAATGTGATATTGTTGCCATTAAAAAAAATTACTACATGAGCCCTTACCAACACATGTTTTGTAGGTGGTAAAGGCTCACGCTCAAATCCTGCGCTAATCAGTTAATCGGGTAATCAAGTAATGTAGCTGCTCTAACTGATTAACACAGAAACTTACACTCTTCCCCTCCCCCGACATGCACCCTCCACGGAAAAATAAAAAGATTTTTTAGCAAGTGGTTTGCGCACACAGATTAAAAATTTACTGCAGGACGCCCGAGCGTGTCTCATGATATTCCATTTTTTCCTACAGTAAGCTTGCGCTAGTGCTTACCACAGCTTAGTAAAAGAACCCATAATGTAGGTGAGTTTGGAAAGGATATTAAGGTCTCTCACTTCCTGCTTTCTCTTTTTCCCCCCTGCTTCCTGGAGAGTCCTGCATCTATCCCTCCCTTCATCCCCATCCACCCCTCCCCTCCAGTCCTCCTTTTTAAAAATTGTACCATTGTCAGCGCCTCGGCAGTGGCAGCAGTTAAGATAGGTTGCCAGCTTTAGGCCCTTCCTTCTGCCTGTCCCACCTATGCGGAAATAGGAAGTTGAATCCAGAGTAGGTGGGATGCGCAGAGAGAAGGCCCCGTTGCCAGCAGCCTGTCTTAATGGTTGCCGCTACCTTATCACTGATTATGGTAAAAAAAAAAAAAAGACGCCTGTGGGAAGAAGGGAGAAGGATAGATGCAGGACTCATCAGAGAGTGAGGGAAGAAAGAGAGCGACAGAGAGGGGGCTAAATTTACCAATGGGCAATTGTGTGGCTAGGCCCCCTCTTTGCCTGGGCCCGGGGAAGCTGCCCTGGAGTATACATAGACAAAAGCCTGCACAAAGGTCATTAACCAGAGTTTTGTTGTCAGTGGAACAGCTGAAAGATGTAACGGGACAAGACTTGTTTGATAGTATTAGCAACTGTTTAGAAATACAGACATATAGGATAACAGACCATTCTGGTAATAGTTTATGTTCATTTAGGCATTATATTGAGTTTTGTTGGCAGTGAATTATATTCTGCATTTATTAATTTTCTGTGTGCAACCCACTAGGGACAGAGAAAGTATCTGTATATAATAAATGTATACCGCTTTGGTTGTAACACAGAAAAGTGTTATATCAAATCCATGACCCTTTACGCTTTGACCCCCTTCCTCCCTTTACTGGCATTCATGTGGCCCTCCGTGTATAAAGGTTGCCCAGCCCATATCAGAAGGCCAAAGGAGCAGATGTAAGCTAAGAAAGTGCATTCATTAAGAAACTAAATGGAACACCCCCTATAAAATAGGCTTCCTCGTTTCATTTCAAAATGAAACACAGAAAAAGTCAATAAAATTTAAGGCAGAGGGGTGTTTCATTTTCTTTTTAGCATATGCTATTTGCAAATAATGGAGGCAATTTATTAAGCTGCATTAACTATTTAACACAGAAATTCATGTGCAATGTGCATTTAAATCACCTTAGAATTACAGCTAATGCATAGTAAGTTCAGTTATTGCACACTAATTCTCAGCTAAAGCAGAGTTTAATGGAAGTGAAGGGAAAGGAAGGACGACATAAATAGCGCACATTAATGTTTGTACACATAAACTGCAAAGCAAGCAGATACCACAGAAATGTATCGAAATCATCAAAGATACAGTTAACTGCTTCTGCTTTATCTACCACTGCAGTAACATGTGGTAATGCATGCTAATATCATGGCTGGTTCTCCTCATATGCCACAAATGCACCTTTTTACAATTATGGGGGGAGGTTTTGCAATTAACCTGCATTAAAAATTGCTAATATACATTAACTGTAAAACCTTACTCTGATTCAGTAAACATGATCCAATGGGGATCTTTTACTAAGATGCGCTAGCGTTTTTAGTGCATGATAATGATTAGGATGCGCTAAACGTTAGAGACACCATAGGGATATATGGGCAACTCTAGCGTTTTGCGTGTTCTAATCATTAGCGCGTGCTAAAAACACTAGCGTGCCTTAGTAAAATACCCCCTCTGTGAGCTAAACTACCCCGATTGCAAAGGACTCAAGTACAAAACTTATTATGGATCCAACTTCTTCTTAGGCAGCCAACTCTGGAATGCCCTCCCCAGACCCATCCGATCAATCAGCGACTATCTACCCTGCCAGAAATCACTAAAAACCCATCTGTTCAAGCAAGCCTACCCAAATGACCCAATCTAATCCTATGAACCCATCTCCCCAACACATATCCAGAAGACAATGACTCAGACTACATCTCCCACCAAAATTTTCCTATGCTTTTCCCGTGTCCCATCCCCCTCCCCCTCCTCTACCCCTCCTCCAATGCTCATCTACCCCTTGCTCATACCTCTTATACTCCCTTCACCCTTCCCCACCTCTACCTACCTATCTCTTTTATTACTCTGTTATAATTAACTTATATTTTCTCTACCAATACTTTGTAATCCTTATTATTATGTTAGCCGCATTGAACCTGCTGTGAGTGGGAAAGCACGGGGTACAAATGTAATAATAAATAAACACAATAGACGTTGTGTACACCCCTACTGGAAACTGCTTGACCACCACATAAGCAACCACTGCCCATCTCTCCCTCTCACTCCCCAGGAACCAGGATAGTATTCACCCCTAACAGTTCCCACCCACCAATTCCCCCTGGGACAACGCCCACCCTGTGCAATTCCCCCCCCCCCCCCCCCCCAGACAATCCCCACCTAAGGAAGACAATTCCCACACAGGACATTACCCCCACCCCCGGTCGTTTCCCACACTCCCTATCCTTTTTTTTTTTCCTTCATCTTTGTTTCATTCTTGTATTGTGTCTTTTTATTTTTTACACTGACGGGTGCATCGCTAACAGGGAACAAGGAGGTTAGATTGAGAACAAGAGATGGCATGACGCTCAGCCGTCATCCCCATTTTGTTTGTTCAGCATGCGGATGTACACAGAGGAAGTCTAATAACGAAATAACTTGTCATAGTAGAGTAGTAACTGCTTAACATTTTGAGGGACTGATTATAGGGATACCTAACATGTGTTGTGCTCAGCATTCAGAGTTTCTATCTATCTATTTATTTATTTACTTATTTATGACATTTATCTCCCGCATTAAACACGAATTAGGTTGAAAGCTGGGCGCATTTAAAATCCTTTTTTTTCCCCCTATGCCTAGTGGGCTTAGGCTGGCGAGAGTATAGTTTGGGGGGTGGGGGCATTGCCTCCTCCTCAAATGAACTGCATATCTGGAAAGGGGAAAGGGATGTGTAAAAGGTAATGTTTTGGGGAGGGCTCAGGGGGCATTTCCCCCCAAACCATCTGGAAGGGGAAAGGGAAGGAGATTAATTGTCCTTAGTGTGTTTTTGTGTTTGTTTGTTTGTTTGTTTTTTTAGTTATGGGTGGGACCCCCGCCAGCAAAGGTACCTGGCGGTGGCGGGGGAGGGTCAGCGGTGCAGGGGTCGGCGGCAGGGGGGGTGGCGAAAGTAGAGGGAGCCAGGGCTAAATCTGTGGGGGCCCGTGCCCCCACCTAGCTACGCCCCTGCCCTGAATTGAGTGGGGCAAAACCAGCACTGGCTCAAATTGTCCCTCTGGACATAGAGCAATAGTATAGGATCACTCTAATTATAAACACAGCATCTGTTTAAAAAAAAATAAGCTAACGCAAAAGGGTTCATGAAGTCTCTGGGCCAAGTCCCCTCTGTTGATTTTTATTACATGAGTATTTGAGAGAGTGGTATGGATTTCTGTTTGTTTCTGTGGTTTTCTTTGCTGTGGCACATTATTTCCTGTTTGTCATTTCTGAAGTTATTCTGAGATAAATGGACACCTGGAAACAAAGTATAAAGTACTAACCGTAATAAAATATAAAGCAAAGTAATAGGGCTGCCTTCCAAGTTACATCAGTTGGAAAGGAGACAAACGTGCCCAGCTGCCAGCTTCTAATTAAGGGACAATAACATGCAATACTTTTATGGATTGGTGCTGCCAAGTCACTGCTTGTAAGGACAATAGACAGAAATAAAAAAAAGGAAAAGAAGATTATATCTTTTTTTATTTGCTTAACCGACTATATTTTCGACTGGCTTTCAATGGCTAGAACCTTTTACTCAGGACAGAACAGGATGGGAAAAAGATAACAATTATCAGAATATATAAGCAGTGCTGCTGAGAGACTGAGCCGGGCCCAGGGCAAGGCCGCCCAGGGCCACCCCCCCAATCGCTACCACTGTCGCCTCCCTCTCCTGCTCCCAGGCCACTGGCGCTGCAGTTCCCGGTCTCACCTGCCTGCCCCCGGCTCCGTCAGCCCCCCTCCATCTGCCACAGGCCCCCTGAATTCAAATCGTCAGCGTCTCACCTCCGTGTGAAAGCGGCAGGATTGCCTCCCTTGGGGCCCTCCTTCACTGTGTCCCGCCCTCGCGGAAACAGGAAGTTACATCAGATGAGGGCGGGACACAGTGAGGGAGGGCCCGAAGTGAGGCAATCCTGCCACTTTCACATGGAAGTGAGGCGCTGCCGATTTGAATGCAGGGGGCCCGTGTCGGATGGAGGGGAGCTGTCGACAGAGCCGAGGGTGGGCAGGTGAGACTGCGGACTGCAGCACCAGCGGCCTGGGAGCAGGAGAAGGAGAGAGATCCCGGCGCTGGGCCCCCCTTGGAGGCCCGGGCCCGGGGAATTTTGTCCCCCCTGCCCCCCATCTCTGCGGCCCTGTATGTTTATTTATTTATTGCATTTGTATCCCACATTATCCTACCTTTTGCAGGCTCAATGTGGCTTACAATTCATCATGGATGCTGGAGATAGAAGAGAATATACAATTGGTTTTACAGAGAGTTTTGGGTTACATGGTGGTGAAATACATGATAGTTTTAAAGCAAAAGACATTAAAGAACATTTCTGGATATGTTAAAGATTGTGCAGTTACACGTGTTGATCTTTGTGATATATTTTGTCGAAGAGATAAATTTTCAATAGTTTGCGGAAGCTGGTCAATTCATAGACTGTTTTCAGGTTGCGTGGCTACGCGTTCCAGAGCTGTGTGCTTGTATAGGAAAAGGTTGATGCATGCATTAATTTGTATTTCAAGCCTTTACACTTGGGAGGATGAAGATTGAGGAATGTGCGAGAAGATTTTTTTGTGTTTCTGGGTGGTAGTTCTATTAGGTCTGACATGTATGCTGGGGCGTCACCATGGATGATTTTATGGACTAGGGTACAAAGTTTGAACGTTTTGCGTTCTTTGAGTGGGAGCCAGTGTAGTTTTTCATGTAGGGGTTTTGCGCATTTCAATGGTGGTCTCTAGGGGAAAGAACAGTGAAAGATGGTTGGGTGAATTGACAAAGTAGCAAGATTTTGAAGGATGCGCATTCATTTGAAATGAAATGGGAAATGACAAGGATATTTCCCATTTCACTATGTGTTGATTTTTCCCTGAAACAAGAACAAATCTAAAATTTTGGGTATGCACTCCTCTGAAAAAGTGCATATTATTTCAAAATCATGTGCACTATTCACAGACATCCCAGCAGAGCAGTGGGGCACCCTAGGGGCCGCTGCAGTGGACGTCACATAAAAGATCCCAGGCACACATCTCACCCTTACCCTTTATATTCTATGGTGAGCCCTCCAAAACCCACCAAAAACCTACTGTACCCAAATGCACAATAATCCTTATGTTTGAAGGTGGATTTTAGAGGACTTACACTTTCCACCACAAGTGTAACGGTTAGAATGGGATATGGGCCTTGGTCCCCTTCTCTACAGTGCACTGCACCAACCACTAGGCTGCTCCATGGACTTTCTTGCTGCTCTAACAGGACTGGCTATAACATCTGAAGCCGTCAAAAAGGCTATGTACTGTTTCTTTCACAGTTGAGGTTTGAGGGGGTCAATGACCACTAGTGGTAAGAGGGTGTCATACCCTAATCCCTTCAGTGATCATCTGGTAATTTAGGGCATCTTTTTTGTGACTTCGTTGTGATTGAAACAGGTCTAGACCAAAACATCTAACTTTCAGCCTTGGAGGTTTTTGCTTTGTTCCTTTAAGGCAGAAAACCATCCAAGTTTGGGGGGACACAAAAATCCTGCCCCCAACATACTCCCTTGTGATTTGGATGCACTGCAGAGAAACACTCCTCAAAACTGAGTTTTGAAAATTGTGATTTGTTTGTTTTTCAGAGAAAAATATCCAAATGCCACCTTCTGTCATTTTTGAGACATTTGTCTATTTTGAACATGAACCCTTATATCTCCTTTTTAACCTATCTTGAATTCCATTCTTGTTCCATTTAAAGATAAAATCCTTTCTCTTGGTGTTCTGATGGCTCAGTCACTTTTTTTTTAATGCAGTGTTTCTTGGGTGATTTAGTGTCAGGTTTTCAAGGCAGAAACTAGGTTCGTGAGCCCTTGGGCCACTGCCAAGGAGCAGCAGTGGCAGGCAAAACCACCCCACACCAGAGACAAGGCAGAACTCTGACTGAAACAGCTAGACTTCACCTGCACTTGACCACCCTTCCTCAGGAGTTGAGCCCCTGGGTGCAGGCTGCCGGCAGGACTTACCGGACAGGGCAGGAACTGAATACCAACTAGGCTGAACACAGACTAAGGGTCAGAGGGGAAAGGAATATACAAGGGCAGGAAGGCAGGAAACTGGGCTAGGACTCACAGACAGACAATACTACACAAAGCAGGAAATAGACAAGCTAAAGGACAGTAACTGAAACCTGCCACACAGCCACTGAAACAGGGTACAAATACTGACAGACAAGAGGCAGGACTGAAAGCTACAGAGCAGCCACCAAGCAAGAGACACAAACAGAAACTAGACAAGGAATACAGACCAGAAACAAGACTAGGGAAGTAAGCAAATAAACCTAAGCTAAACCACACACAGATAACTAGAAACAGACAAGGAACTAAACAAGAAACCAGACTAGGCAGAAGTGCAACAAAGCACCAACAAACCAGGGACCTTAGACGATGCAAAGGCAAACACAGAAATTTCCAGGTGATTAATAAAGCCCATCAGCTGCTAAAGCTCAGCTGCAGGAATCACAAGGCAGCTACGGGTGCTGCTCAGGCACAAACAAGAGAAGCAAGTCTAGCAGCCTGGAAGATCCGGACCGGACTGGGCTGAAGTCTGGAATGGGGGACAGTCCATAGCAGCTACCGGTTCTGGCCACCAGACGGAGAGGTGAGCACAAACAAGGAAACATTCACATATGTGACATTCAGAGATACTTTTATGTGCTTATGCAAGTTATATCTTTGAGACCATATTTGGATCTCAGGGCTTTGAAGACTGGCGATTGTCAGGATGTATTATTGTAAGCCACACTGAGTCTGCAAATAGGTGGGAAAATGTGGGATACAAATGCAACAAATAAATAAATAAATAAATAATGCATGCATTGGTCCTGTGTCTGCTGGTTTACTCTCTGCAATGCTGTTTTTAGGTCTCCCACAATATTCCCTAAGGTGAAACTAATCTACAATGCAAGAAGATCAGATCATGAGATCACATATTCTATAACAATGTACGTAACTTAATTGGCTTAACAAGCTAATCAGCATTGATAATAGCACTTAACAAGCAATAATGAGCACTAATTAGCACTAATTATAATTTACATGCACAACTTGCTAAGTGTATTCTGTAATGAACTGCACCTAAATTCTAATATGCGCAGTTCAAAAGGGGCATGGCTATGGGCAGGGAAATGTTAAACTGTTCGTGAGCCCTTGTGCCTAGGCTGAGGCTTAGGAAGGATCTTGGCCAAAGTCTAGGCTAGACCAAACTGGCACCAAGCATAAAGCCCCACACACTGAGGACAATCCACTAGCACCACCAGAAAACAGAGATAGACCACTCAGGCGGGCCTCATGGCCAAACAGTAACCTACTCGTACAGAGTCCAAGCGTGCGGGCCTCACGGCCGAACTGGAACCAAGTCATACACTAGAGAAGGGAAAAAGAACAATGAGGGGTCCCAAAAGGGACTGGAGCACACGCAACGCACACAGCGCTAGCTAGTGACACAAGGAAAGGGTGACAGACAAAAAGCTGGCAGGTACAGGCTACGACCAGAGGAAGAGAATGCAAACAAAGGCTACACAGAAACACAGGTAGCAAAGGCAAAGCCCACAGGGAAAAAAGGAAAGCCGAAGACAGAATGGGACACAGACTCTACAAGAGCGAAGCTCCACAGGAACACTCTAGGCTGTACCATACAGCACTCACACTAGGCTGTGCCACACAGAACTCAAGGGACAAGGGAAGTCACTCATAGGAACAGTCTAGGCTGTACCACACAGCACTCACACTAGGCTGTGCCACACAGAACTCAAGGGACAAGGGAAGTCACTCATAGGGACACTCTAGGCTGTACCATACAGCACTCAAGAGTAAAGGGAAGTCACTTATAGGAATACACAAGGCTGTGTTACACAGCACTCAAGGGTCAAGGAATCCACTCACAAGAATACACAAGGCTGGCCATACAGAACTCAAAGGTAAAGGGAAACCACTCATAAGAATACACAAGGCTGTGCCACAGAGTCAAAACAGACACTAGAGACAAAGGGAAAAGCAAGCAAACAGGGAAAGCTGCCTTTACATACACCAATCAGATAAGGAGCAATGCTCACAAGAATCAGGAGACAAACACAGCAGACAAAGAGTTAAAGCAGGCTAAAGGGAAAGGCTGCTTTAACACACAAGTCAGGAAGAAGCAGGGCTTACACTGCAGTCAAAGGTTTAACGCTAACAAAAGGAGAAAAATAAACAATGTTCTTACCAGAACTCAGCAGCACACAGAGACAGAGCAAACAGAGCACCCATAGGTGCACAGAACCAAGGTAGTCAAGGAAAGCAGCTAGGCTAGGGAAACAATCAAGCATACGCTGGGAACAACCAGCACACAGAGAAGCTACAAGCAACAAGAAGAGTAAGCAAACTCCAACGGATGCACAGTGAGCTACTAGCACAGACAGAGAGAGGGAAGGAGGCTCAGATGACAGAAATCAACGCTAATGCATAGGCTGTAGGGAGAGGTAGGTTTAAATAGATCTGACTTCTGATGTCTGCTGCCTCAGACGTCAGCTCAATCCTTAACAGGCCAATCAGAAGCGAGTCCCAGTTATTCCCCTGCAAGTCTTAGCAGAATCTATGTGCATGGATTTTCATTGGCCTAAATGGACACGTGTTGTTTTAGGAGTCATATACAGAATCTGACCCGGTGTGGTTTTCTCTGGTCTTCTGCTTTATTTATCGTCTCTGCTGATCCCTTATCACCCTGTTGGTTCACTGAGATCTGCTAGTCAGAACCTTCTCTGGGTTTTGCCTTTCTCTTGGCTCCGTCTTGACTTTTCTTGTTCTTTGGCTTTCTGCCGTGTTGCTCCCATTCTCTTGAACTCTTCCTTTATCGTTGTGTTCCAAACTTTCAGAACACAAGTTTAAAAGCAGCCTTAAAGACCTGGCCTTGCTCTCAAGCATTTCAAAATTATGATTCCTGATTCATTTTAGAGTCACTTGTCACTTGTTTCTAGTATAAATACTTTGCTACCTCCCTTATGTGTTCAAATACATGTTGTATTTGGTGTCTCTTGGATCATTTAATATATCGTGCTATTCATTTTTTCTTAATGTGTTCTTTATTCAGTCCTTGATGTAGTTTGGCCTATTGGATGTTTTCAGTTCTTGTATTTGTAGATTCTGCTTTGTTCAAGGATTTTGTAAACCATCCTGATACTTTTTATAGAATTGTGGTAGAGCAAATGCCTCTCCACCTCCCGAAGCCCTACCATGGCTCTTACTGGGTCCCTGGCGCACTAGTGGGATCAGGACCAATCCCCAGTTACTCCTGCTCATTGCTGTGCTGGGTTTCAAATGACATTTTGACACCCCCCCCCCCCCCCCCCAGCAGCAATCTTGTGGTGTTACTGCTAGGGGACAAGTTGCCAAATTTAATTTCTTATATACTAGCTGAAAGCCCACAAGTTATTGAAGCAGTGTGCATTTAGGTACACTAGGTATTTTTCTGTCCCTGGAGGGCTCCAATCTAAGGGGCCCTTCTAAGAAGCTAAAATAGGCGCTAAGATACGCCTAACACAGCTTAAAATGGCGTACAATGGACGTGTTCAGGTGTTCCACTGTAAGTGCCAAATGTATGTGCACTCAGCATGTAGCAAACAAAGAAAAAGCACAGCTGGGCCTTCAAGTCTGAGACAACAGGAGTCCTTTATTAATATCAGATCCGACACGCGTTAGGACTTTTCGTGATTGTAATCCTAGGGAGTTGCGTATTTGTCTAGAGGATGTGCTCTTATTGAACTCCCTGCTTATGTATTTTTGTATTGAAACTTGGACCCCTGAGGCAGGCGGAAATATGGCCCGTGTCGGGTCTGATATTAATAAAGGGCTCCTGTTGTCTCAGAGCCTCTGGGCTCTTGGGCACTACCCAGTAGCCCAAATAGTCAGTCTACCCCTGAGAGTTATCAACAAGAAAACCACAGAAATAAGGAATGATTGCTAAAACATCATACTACGTCAAAAGCTTTAACAAAGAGCCATACCTTAAGTTTTGCTTTGAATGTTTTAATGCTTTAAATGAAGTCTCAGCATGAACGTCAGGCGGAAGGGAATTCCATTGAGAGGGAGCTGCAAAAAAGAAAGCATGATGGTGAGTGGACTCTAACTGGGCAGATTTTGGGTCAGGAAGTACCAACCAATGGTCGTTAAGTTAACAGCGGAGACAGGCTGGGGAATAAGGGATGGTAAGGGAGAACAAATAATGTGGGAGACCTGATTCTATAGGAATTTTATGTAAGGACCAGAAGTTTAAAGAGAATATGGTGATTAGTTAGAAGCCAATGATATTTTTGAAGTAATGGTGATGTATGGTCGTAATGATGGGCATGACAGAGTGGACAAATGGCTGTATTTTGGAGAGAGATTGGCGCCTTTTGATAATAGACTGTGTACAACTGAGATATATAATATTGCAGTAGTCCAGGCTTGTAGTTAGCAGTGAAAGAATAAGGGAGTGAAAAGTATTGGTAAAGAAGTAATGGCGAATAGCATGGAGCTGTCGATTTCCAGTGGCTCCTCACCAGGCACTACCACAATCTTCGCTCACTAATCTGCAAAAGTCAAATGGGCATTGGAAGAGATCGGCTTTTTTTCCAGTGTTCAGGCTTATCTGATTGCATATGAATCCTTGCTCAAGGAAATCAGTGCAATTATTTCAATGGCATGGCTTTTGGCTTCAAATTCCCCAAGTGAGGAAGCAAAAGGCCAAATCCCTAATTGTTTTCTTCAAAGTTCTATAATGTTTTCAAATTACAGATCCCATTACACCACTTCCTTCTTGTTCTCTGAACTGAGCCACAGCCCCAGCTCTTTGGTAATTACTCCATCCCATGCAAAGAGAAACTCAAAATATTGGCGGGATGGGATATTGTTTTTTTGATTCTCACAAATTGTTTTCTTCTAGTTAGGAAATGCTGAAAGGTTAATGATCTTGATTGGCAAAAGTGTTTTGAAGGCAAACAAAAAGAAAATCCAAACTTCTTCCCTCCCTTATTGTCTCTTAAAGTGTTGCCACCACCAGCAGCAATTACAGAGTACAAAGCCTGGTTTTAGGAGACCTGTGGGAACATGGTATTCTTAAGAACTTCTTTTCTTTTCAACACGAAAAATTCAATTTTTTTTTTGTTACAATGCAAATTTCATCTGTCTCTGGCAGGTGTGAGATTCATTAAAAGTAGGGGTGCACAGCTCAAACATTTTTGTGTTGTGTCATTTCGTATGTGGTTTACAAGAATATTTGTTTTGTTTGGGGGGGTTGGCATTTTTCATTACAGCAGCAAGAGTGCATGCTCTTTCAACACCATGCACCATGCACTACTCACAGAAGGCCCCTTTTACTAAGCCGTGCAGGCGCCTACACGCGCCCAATGCGCGCCAAAATGGACTTACCGCCCGACTACCACATGGTTCTTGTGGTAATTTCATTTTTGGCACGCATCCAATACGCACTTCTGAAAAATATTTTTTATTCTCTGGCGCATGTAGCGGACGTGTGCCAAGTGGCATCTGACGCGCGTAGGTCATTACCGCCCAAATTCTTTAGCGCTAGGTCCATGGCTGGCGGTAAGGTCAGAGACCCAAAATGGACGCGCAGCAATTTTGATGTTGCTGCACGTCCATTTTCAGGGGGAAAAAAAGAGAGGCCTTTTTTACAGGCACGTTGAAAAATGATTCTGCGAGCCCTCGAAACCTGCGCCTACATTACAGCAAGCCACTTTTCAGCGTGCCTTTGTAAAAGAACCTCAGAGTGTGTGCTATTTGCAAAGTAGTGCACTCTTTCCTTAGAGTGCTCATGCATGCAATGGTTTGCACATGCATAAGAACATTAGCATTACCATACTAAGACAGAGCAAAGGTCTACCAAGCCCAGTATTCTTTGAAACGCCCCAATCAGTGGTGTAGCTAGGTGGGGCCACGGGGACCTGGGCCCCCCCCCCAAATTTCATCTGGGCCCCTAGTTTTGCTGACGGGGGTCCCCTACCCCTACCCCTGCCAGCTAAAGCCTTGTGCAGCGCCGGTCTGGGGCACTGCCACATTCCCTACCCTGCTCTCTCTTCCTCCTGACGTTCTGCACACTCCTTTAAGTGAAACTGAGCTCAGTTTCACTTAAAGGAGCATGCAGGATGTCAGGAAGAAGAGAGAGCAGTTTGTCTGTCCTAATTAGATTGTAAGCTCTGTCGAGCAGGGACTGTCTCTTCATGTTCAAGTGTACAGTGCTGCGTACGTCTAGTAGTGCTATAGAAATGATAAATAGTAGTAGGGAGCGCGGCAGCGCCCCAGACCGGTGCTGGACAAGGCTTCAGCTTGCGGGGGGTTGGGAACCTCCGCCAGCCAAGGTTTCTGCTGCTGTGGGGTGCGGCAGGGCAGCTGGGGTGCGGCAGGGCAGCTGGGGTGCGGCAGGGTGACAGGGGAGCGGCGAGGTGGCGGGGGGAGCAGCAAGGCGGTGGGGGGAGTGGCAAGGCAGTGGGGGAGCAGCGGCAGGGCAGCAGATTAAAATGTGCCCCCCACCTCGGGCTCTGGCCCCCTCCCACCTCGAGGTCTGGCTACAACCCTGGCCCTGACATGCCCCCTTGTGATTTGGATGCACTGCAGACGAAATGCATAGACAGACATCTGCAAAAGCGGTTTTGAAAATACCAATTTAGATGTTTTGAGAAGAAATCCATAAAAATGGTGCTTTATAACACTTTTTTTGAAAACGGAGCATGTGCAGGTGCCAGTATCATGGAGAACAGTGCTTTTGCTACCAGCAGGGGGAAGTCTTCAGCTAGAAGAGTTTGGGATCTCCAACAGCTACCGCTAAACGTGTGCTACTGTTGGGTGGGCCTGAGCCCAAAGTGGGTGGGCCCCAGCCCACCCAGGCCCACCTGTGGCTACACCACTGATTTGATCCAAATAGGACTGGAGGGCCAGTTGCAAAAACAACCCTAGCAAACTTGCATGCCTCTTCTATATAATTCTTTGAACAAGCGGCTATGACGCTCAGCTAAAAGGTCAAGTCTCCTCAGATTAGAGCTACTGCAACCACAGTATCCTCCTGAAGTCGTCCTCATTGATCTGAGAGAATCCCAGATAGTAGCAAGATTCATGCTACTGATCCCAAGCAATGGCTTTCCGCCATATCTATCTCAACAGCAGACTATAGACGTTTCCTCCAGGAACTTGTCCGAATCTTTTTTTAAAACCCAGATACACTAACTGCTGATATCACGTCCTCTGGCAATGAGTTCCAGAGCTTAACTATTCGTTGAGTGAAAAAATATTTCCTCCTGTTCATTTTTAAAGTAATACCATGTAACTTCCTTGAGTTTCCCCCAGTCTTTGTATTTTTAAAAGAGTAAAAAATTGATTTACATTTACCCATTCTATACCACTCAGTATTTTGTAAACCGCTATCACATCTCTCCTCGGCCATCTCTTTTCCAAGCAGAAGAGCCTTAACCTTGTAAGGTTTTCCTCATATGAGGAGTTCCAGCCCCTTAATCATTTTGGTCGCCCTTCTTTGAACATTTTCTAATTCTGCTATATCTGCTTTAAGATGTGGCGACCAGAATTGCACACAATACTCAAGGTGTGGTCACACCGTTTAGCGATAAAGAGACATTATAATATTCTTTATCTTATTTTCTATCCCTTTCCTAATTCCTAGCATTCTGATTGCTTTTTTGGCTGCCGCCACTGGGCAGAAGCTTTCAGCTTGATGACACCTATATCTTTTTTATGAATGCTGATTTCTAGGGTAGAACCTAGCTTCAGATAATTATGATTTGGATTATTCTTCCCAGTGTGCATCATTTTGCACTTGTCCACATTAAACCTCATCTGCCATTTGGATACCAGTCTTCCAGCTTCCTAAGGTCTTCCTGTGATTTTTCACAATATTATTTTTAAACAAGATCTATGCCTGATTTAAAGTCTTAGGGGTCCTTTTACTAAGGTGCACCGAAAAGTGGCATGCACTGGTTTAGACGCATATATTGGACACGCGCAGGTCCATTTTTCAGCGCACCTGCAAAAAAGGCTTATTTTTTTGGATGAAAATGGACATGCGGCAAAATAAAAATCAGTGCGCATCCATTTTGGGCCTGAGAACTTACTGCCATCCATTGACCTAATGGTAAGCTCTCATGTGTTAACTGGGCGGAAATGGTCTATGCGCTTAGTGGACGCACGTAAAAAAATGAAATTACCGCCCATGCCATGCGATAGCCGGGCGGCAGTTCAAAACTGACATGTGTAGGACACGCATAGGTGCCTACGTGGCTTCGTAAAAGGGCCCCTTAGCCTTTGCAGCTGAGCCTTTCAGCTTTTTAAATCTGTTTTTTCTCATTTTATCATAGTTTACCCTTTCAAAAATTAAATGCTGCTACAGTAGCATTCCTTAGTTATTAAGGCAAATTTGACTGGAGACTGTGCTATTTGCTCAGGTCTTTGACAGTTCTGGCTAACACTGCTATTACGTTTCCTTTGCAAACTATGGATCTGACACTTCTATCTACTACCTGCCGTTGCTGCAGAGCAATGTGTTCCTTTAAACCATTTGCTTATGGTAGCAGTCATTGTTTTTATGCTGGTATTTTTGTTGCTGTTGTTAATTGTTTTAATATATATTTTTTTACATTTTATGTAATCTGCCCTGGATTAGAGGCAGAAGATAAATACTTATTTAAATAACTAAGGAGCCTTTTTACAAAACCGCAGTAGAGCTACTGTAACAATGGTGCACAGCAAATTGGCCCTACCGCCAGGCTACCACAGGAGCCTGGCAGTAGTTCTAGTATGTGCCACATGCCATTTCTGGCACTCTGAAATTATTTTTATTTTTTTTACCACCGGTTTAGCGCAGGGGGCCCTTACCACCTCATAAATAGGAGACGGTAAGAGCTCCTCCAGGAAATGGCCACACGGTAAGTGCTTAACTTACTGCATGGCCACTTCCTTTTTTTTAAAACCCCTCCTTTTTCCTGCTGCAGTAAAATCCAAGCACTTACGCCTCAGCAGGATCCCTTTTACCGCAGCTCCTAAATAAGGTCACGCACAACAATATTTTTTTTCATCCACTCTTACATTAGTCCAATAAAAAAAAAACATTACAGTTGTGCCAATACTTCAACTGTGCTGCTTTAGGGGCCCTTTTACTAAGCCGTGTAGGTGCCTATGCACGCCCAACACGTGCCAAATTGGAATTATCGTCTGGTTACCACGTGGCCCTTGTGGTAATTTCCATTTTGGCGTGCATTCGCTATGCACGTCTGAAAAATATTTTTTTATTTTCTGGGCAACGCCAGCTACACGCATCAACTGGAATTTGATGCACATGGGCCATTACTGCCCGGTTACCGTGTGAGGCCTTACCACTAGGTCAATGGCTTGTGGTAAGGTCTCGGACCCAAAACGGACATGCAGCAATTTTCACTTTGCCGCACGTCCATTTTCGGCAAAAATTTTAAAAAGGCATTTTTTTGAAGGTGCGCTAAAAACAATTCTGTGCACGCCCAAAACACGCATCTACACATTTTTCAGTGCACCTTAGTAAAAGGACCCCTTAGTTGGGATATGCTGCAAGCATGCACTACTGGTACCCAAAAATTCAATCAATCAGCGGAGGGTTCTAGTGTCTTCTGTTGGGTGAATGTGCTCCCAAGTTTTTTCCTTTATTGAAATGTGTTATTCCAAATGACTGCCTCACTGGCACTAAGATTTACGAAATATCCTCACCTAAAATAAATGTGTCTGTGTCAGAGGTTAAGGTTCATTTGGAAAATAAGCCAAATTGTACTTAACTATGTTTCATTGTTCTATGTAATGCTGTAGCCAGTCAACCAGTTGGAAGATACAGCTTTGGGCTTGGATATGCTTGGGGAATTGGATTCAGAAGGCAAAGGAAAGGATGTCAGTAAAGACAGGATTTCATTTTCTGGTGCAATCTTTGTACTGTATTTCATGGGAACCCTTTATTTCATTGGTTGGAATCAACATTGGGTCAATATTGTGGTTAAGGAATTTATATCCTACAAGTTGTAATTTTCAAACATCAGTAATTCAGGAAAATCTCTGAGGTGAAAGAGTCTGTTCTGAAGCTAAGAACAGTCTCTTCTGGTGGTCATGGCCCTAAACTATGACATATCTCATCCTCATACTCTGGGCCTCACTTTACCCATCTATGACTGCTTCTCAATCTTATGTCCAGAAGGAGGGTGTGATAAGACTCCTCCCATTCAGGTTCTCAATCTTATGTCCAGAAGGTGGGGTATGATAAGGCACACCCCACAGACATATTTTTGAATATTTTGCAACTCGCTGTTAGTGTGGGAACTGCTGTACATGTCCATGTGTCTATAATTGCAGAATCAGAGGTTTTGTTTGTTTCTTTTCTTTTTCTTTTTTTTTAATTCACAGTCAGCCGAGGAAATGTGCCTAGATTTTTTATCCTGCTGAAGTCAATAGCAAGGAAGCATAACTGTTCTTTGCAGCTTCCAAGTGCAATTTCTGCTCTCTGGTAATTCTTCCAAGCCCTGAAATAAGGACTCAAGGAAAAACCCTCGCCACACTTAGGAAAGTGTTTCCAAAACATGCTCTGTTTACATTTTTTGACTGATTTTCATGAAGATAAAATTGGGCTGGCATCCATTTTGAACAGCTCTTCAGGGAACTGCTGGAACAGATAAAAGATGACCTGGGTAAACAGATAGATCCTGCTCTTGAGAATCAGACAGTCCCACCCAGACCTCAATGACCTCTACCAAGGGAAATCTCTGCCCCTCCCACTGGTTCAACAATCCTGTGATTTTATCTCTTCCTTAGCCTCCAAATTATTTGCCCTTCAGGAAAGTAAAATATCTATAAATGGGAAATTATGACTAGGCAACTGAGAAATTAGCAAACAGGAGATTAAAACAAGATTGGAAAGATATACTGCATGGAGTACACAAACGTTCCAAAGGCATTCCTTACCTCCAGCAGTTATTCTTAATGGATGAAGATGTGGGGGGGGGGGGGGGGAAGGGGGAGGAGGAGGAATCTGTTTATGGAGTATGTATCTGTTTGTGTATATGTATTGGAGATGTATGTGTGCTCCACTACCGAAGAATGTATCTGTGTGTGCAGTCTTCATGGGGACATGGAGTACGGAACATGCATATGTGTGTGTGTGTGTGTGTGTGTGTGTGTGTGTGTGTGTGTGTATGCATATATGTGAGGTATGTGTGTGCTCTGTAGTCTTCATGGGGTTGTGGGGTAGGGAGTGTGTGTCTAGTATATTTATGTATGTGTGTGCTCCACTAGTAGAGGAATAGACCACGTGTGCTATCTTGGTGGAGACATGGGGCTGGAAGTGGTGTATGTGTGTATGTATGCAATGCACTCAAACACATTTACTTCTTCCTCCAGCTCTAATCTTTCTGTGTCTGTTATTAATCTGTACATGTGCAGTCAATTTACAAGCATACATTTCCTACCTGTGGAGCTTCATATATGCATTAGCCTTCCAAGAAACACCAGGGTAGCCTGCAAGGAGTGACCATAATTAATACCCAAATATCAGTAAGCCTGGGGCGGGTGGCCACATGTTTTGGACAATGTTCTCACTAGATTTGGTGGTTGTGTGAAAATGTGGGAAGGCCTGGATGTTAATTGAACTAGAAAACTGGAAGAATAAAGTGGAAGATGACAGAGCCTAGAGCAACCGATAAGCACAGGTGGTGGAGGACAGCACTTGTAATATCAATATCAATTTAATACTTAATAGACCGCTAATTTCTCATAATCAAGGTTCAATGCGGAGTACATAGCAAACAAAATATAATTTACAAAAACATATTCTGAAGGCATAATTATAAAAAAAAAATCAAATTATTAACTAGCAATTAAAAATTAAAGCATAGATCTACTGTAACTCAGAAGATTAACTAAAAATATTACAGAATATACAGCCATCACATTAATCAAGTTGCAAAATTAAAACATTTACAGATTAAATTGCATCATTGTATTAATCAGAATAACTAAGGGACCCTTTTTCTAAGCCGCGTAGGTGTGTACTTGCATCCTGTGTGCGTCAATTTTGAACTACCGCCCGGCTACCGCAAGGCCCGGATGGTAATTTCATTTTTTATGTGTGTCCACTAGGTGTACTGGAAAATTTCCAGCGCGCAGTGCTAACCAGGCATTGACACATAAAGCTTTCTATGTACCTAGCCCTTCATATTTGTTTAATCTTATTATACCCTATACACCATCTCGGACTCTTCGATCATTAACAGATAACAGATTGGTAATCTACTCGAAACTCTGCATTTTTCTTTCTGGCTCCAATACTTTGGAACTGCCTTCCTAAAGAACTTAGGCTTGAGGATTCTTACACTCATTTTTGTAAAATTCTTAAAACACATCTCTTTCAAGAATCTTTTGGAGATATTGCTTAGAAGTAAACTGGATGGTAAAAAAAAAAAAGGGCGATTAATGCCCCTCACTGTTATTGATATATTAAGAATGTTTTTATTAATTGTATATTTTAGTTTGATGGCTTGTTGTGCTTTTCTATCACAAATGGATTTCTAACTTGTGTGCTTTTAACTGTTTTAATATTATACTTGATTGTAAACCATTTTGATTTATTCTGTAATAAGAAACGGTCTAGTAAATAAATAAATGATAAATGATAATCAGCAATACGCACGTAGACCATTAACGCCCGATTAACGCGTGAGACTTTACTGCTAGGTCAATGGGTGGTGGTAAGGTCTCAGGCCCAAAATGGATGCACGCCAATTTCTATTTTGCTACACATCCCTTTTCAGCAAAAAAAAAAGGCCTTTTTTGCAGGTGCGCTGAAAAATGGACCTGTGCACGTCCAATACATATGTCTATACCAGCGCAGGCCATTTTTTGGTGCACCTTAGTAAAAGGACCCCTAAGAAAATAACAGAAACAAAAAAACACCTCAGGACTGGCTGAACAAAAAAGCTTTCACACTTTTTGGCAATGACAGGTAATTTTGCTCAACTCTGATCAAGACAGGAAGAGAATTCCAAAGTGCTATTCCCATAGCTAAGAAGAGAGTGCCGGTTATTTTAAGAAAGCGAAAATTGCCAATATTAATTGAGTGTAATTGAGTGTAACTTTAAGACACATTTGCAGGGAAATTTTAACCAAAATATAGTGCCCAATTGGAAAGCTTTCGGGCCCAATTTAAGGAACTCTTGTCTTTTCTTCTGTGTAGTCTTAGAGACATCTAGATACATTCTTATTTTACATTCCAGGAAACTTTGATCTCTATGAAGAAAATATTGCTTAAGTATCCAGTCCCTATCAGGTTGTAAAATAAAAGTTACTTTTAGTGTAGCTGTTGTCAATCCCACTTTCTCATCTTCAAGTATTTGTGTTGGGTTCAAATCTAAAGTCTCTACAGGCAAATCCACTCTATCTCCATGGTCTAGATCTTTCTTGAGGAAAGGCGATATATAATAGATTTTTGATATAGGAGGGTGTGACTGTTTAGGAATTTTCAAAACCTCCGTTAAATATTTTTTGAAAGTGATAAGAGATGAGATTGAAAGTTGCTTTGGAAAATGTATAAGTCTAAGGGTATTTGAACGCTGATAATTTTCCAGAATTTCAATCTTATTTTGCAGATAAAGATTTTCTTTAATCATATTAACTTGAATCTGTTGACAATTTTGTATAATCTTAGAATTATTTTCAATGTCTTTACCCATAGTTGTAATCTTTTTATCTAGTATTGGTATTTTTTTCAGACGTAGAGTGAAATTGTTGGTTTAGAGATGTAAACTTCTGTGAAAAAGAGGCTTCTAGGCCCACTAGAGCTTCCCATATTGTGTCTAAAGTTATAGCCTCAGGTTTTAGAGGTAAAAAAGACTTACTTGGTAAGCCAAATTCAGGATCTGAGTCCATCGATAGCTGTCTCTCAAGTGCCATCAGATTTTCTCCAAGGATATTCTCCCCTCCTTCACCCCCTGATTCCAATGCAGGGATAGTCGGCGTTTCTGCTCCCAAGGCGGCACCCGCACCTGGAGACCCCGTCGACCTTTGGACATCCGGTTTCTCCTGGACTGCTCTCAGAGCTTCCACCGGCATGGGAGGGGGGTTGCGTATTTCGGGACTAAAAGATGTTTCTGCTTCCAGCTGGGAGATTGGCAAACCTCTCCCCAGATTCCCCGGCAACAAAGTACCCATTGAAACACTCGATGTCAAGAAATGATCCATCGTCCCCAACGAAGGGAAAGGCAGAGCTGCAAGGCTAATGCGTTGCCTGCCTCTCCTTTTAGGCATCAGAAAAAAAGAAATTTTTCAATAAAGTGGAGGGTAAGTCTGGAGCAGCTTCCCTTACGTCTCACTTGGTCACCATCTTGCCCCCGGGTAATGGAAAAACAGTTTTAAAAGAAATGCTTTTATGAATTGGGAGCCGAGCCAGTGAAGCCTAGCAATGTGAGAAGATATAATGCCAAACTTACTAGGGGCCATGTTTACTAAGGTGCGCTAACATTTTTAGCATGTGCTAAAACGCTAGAGACACCCAATATAGGTATCTGTAGTGTTAGCGAGTGTTAAATTTTAGCTTGTGTTAAAATCACTAGTGCACCTACAGTGCGGCTTAGTAAACAGAGCCCTAAGTCTGAAAATCAATCTGGCAGGTATATTTTGGATAAATTGTAATTTCTTTAAAAGTTTGGCAGTGAGTCCCAGATATAAAACCTTACAGTAGTCCAGGTGAGGAAGAATAGTCATCTGGACCAAAAGAGCAAAGACATGCTGATCAAAATAAGACCTTATAAGATGCAACTGCTTGAACCTATCAAAAGTCTTACTTCATAACTGATGAACTTTGGAATCGTAGGACAGAGCAGAATCAAGCAACACACCTACGACTCTGGATTCCATGGAATCCAGATCTGCTCGGGTCACATACAGAAAGCACTTGTAGGAAAAGGATTGAGAGGTCAAGTAAACTAGAAGCTATGGGGTAGCTAGGTTGGTACCACAAGGCTACAACTTCCCAGAAGCCAATGGGATCCATGCCAGCTGACTCAGGGCCCTGTTTACTAAGCCGCACTAGAGGCGGGTTAGTGTTTTTAGCATGTGCTAACCGTAGAGATGTCCATAATATTCCTATGGGTGTCTACACAGCGCACGCTAATTTTTAGCACACACACCTTAGTAAACAGAGCCCTAATTGGCTGGTAGGGATGTGCATTCATTCTGAAAGAAATATAAAATGCAATGAATAAGAACATTTTAAGTTCAGTTTGTAGAAAGGAGAAAATGATAGCAGATAAAGACCATATGGCAGGGGTATCAAAGTCATTTTGATGTTGGGCCACATGGTGGGAAAAGGCACTCTAAGTGAGCCAGAAACAGCAGGACAAGGAAGGGACCCCCCCCCCCCCCCCTTGAATGGAGTGGTCAACCGGCACGTTTAATGCAGTTGAAATAGACATTCAGTTAACTGCATGTTTAATGCAGTTAAAATAAACAGATATTCATTTTGAATTTTATCAGTGCATGCAATGATTAATATAAAACAATTAGTATAGTACTAACTAACCTCTCTTGTCCTTACCACTCACTCCTCTAGATAAAAATAAATTAGATAATTACTACATATCCACTCCCGATTTCTCCTTGTCCTCAGTCAGGGGTGGATTGAACCAAAGTACTGGACCAGGGGATATTTTCATACCAGCCTATCAACTTGCCTTGCCTCACCAGTCAGCCATATGGATCCCCAAAGTGTAGCTCAGTTTGTAGCAAAGTAAAATAAATAAATAAATTGTGAGATGTTAAAGCCCTGCTGTGTTTCTACCTCCTTCTTCAGCACAGACTTCCTGCATTAATAACAGCCCAGCAGTGGTTCAGAGGCCCTGAGTGTTTATTAATAATAATTATTATTATTATTATTATTATTATTATTATTATTATTTTATTTCCTTTTTAGAGGCAGTGAAGCAGATGCTTCTCCATCCTGATTCCCAGCATCTCTTGTCCCACTGATGGGGGCAATCCTCCCCTGTCTCCAACAGTCTTTGTTCCCCTCCCCCGCTTTGTCCCCTGCAGTCTCTTTCTCCCACCCATTGTCTCTAGCAGTCTCTCTTTCTCACAGACAATATTATTTGCCAAAATAATTGAGAATTCCCATCCAGAAAAAAAAATACTGTCAATGCTACCAGAATTAACTGATATTGGATTATTATTTGTTTTTAACTTCAACATTCAGAACAGAAAATTCAATTAATAATTAAAAGGCAGGGGATTAGTGACTGAGGAAACTTGGTTATTTATATGGCCAGGAGCATGATTTATTTGATTCTGAGTCCTCAGCTTCTTCCTTACTTCCATTTTTGTGAAAAGAAACCACATCTGCCCATTTACAGTCCTCCGGGACCATTTCTGACACTAAGGAGGTGTTGAAAAGGTCAACAATGAAAGCAAAATCTGAGCTGAAGCTTCTGCTGTGCTCTTCTGCTGCTTCTCCTTGCCTTCTGAGGAAGCGGACCAACATTTTGACAAGTTAGGATCAGAACTGAGTGGTGGATCATTGGACTGTGAAGTCCCACATGTCTCTCGACAGCTGCTCCCCTTTGAGAGGGGTGCTGGGGGAGAAGGGCTGTGGGTGAATGCACTCTACTATCAGCACATTGTACTAACTGACAAGATCAGCATCAGTTCCGGCACCCCCTCTCCCCTCCCTTATTCCTCCCTCTCTCTCTCACATGCACATACCAGCACATGGGGGCAAGAGTAAAGCCAGTGTATGCTCCACACTACCTCAGCTTTTCTGTCTTTACCACTTGAGCACTTCCATTCCTCATATTAGCAACTGGATAGGGAGAGATCTGCAGACGTGGAGATGAGAAATCGCCCAGATCCATGCATAACTACTACTACTACTACTATTTAACATTTATAAAGCGCTACTAGGGTTATGCAGCACTGTACAATTTAACATAGAAGGACAGTCCCTGCATAAACTAATTAGTTAGGAGCTAGCAATCAATTAGTGGTGTTAATTGGCACTTAACTGGCAGTAACTAGGAGTTATGCATGGATCTGTCTTACGTCCTATTCTATACAATGCATGCCCACATTTCAGATTGCACAACTCAAAAGGGTAGATCAGAGCATGGGTAGGTCAGGGACATTCCCAGAAAGTAGGCACGATGCTATATACATAGTAACATAGTAGATGACGGCAGATAAAGACCTGCATGGTCCATCCAGTCTGCCCATGACAAACTCATATGTGTATACCTTACCTTGAATTTGTACCTGTCCTTTTCAGGGCACAGACCATATAAGTCTGCCCAGCAGTATTTCCCGCCTCCCAACCACCAGTCCCGCCTCCCATCACCGGCTCTGGTACAGACCGTATAAGTCTGCCCTCCCCTATCCTCGCCTCCCAACCACCACCCCCTCTTCCCCCCAACTGCTCCGCCACCCAATTTCAGCTAAGCTTCTGGATTTGCATACCTAACTGCCATCAGTTGTGTTTGAGCATTTACCACCAGTTTTTGGCAGGTGTAAGTGCTTGAGTCCAAAATTAAGCTCGAGAAGCACACCAAGCTAATATTCTGTAAAAGGTGCTTTGCACAGACCACCCATTTACAGAATACTATCTTAGTGTAGATCGTAACGGCACCTATCTTTGGACACCATGTACTGGCCTTACGTGTGTAAATTTTAGAATACTAGCATACTCGCACTTATGAGTGCACTTAGGCGTATGTATGCCAGCATGCATCTAAGCACTATTCTGCAAATACCCACTTCATTTAAATAGCGTGTATCTGCACAAGGAAGGATTACGCAGGTATCTGCCACACATCGGCACTTGCACTGACTCACAGCTCCACAGTGGTCACATCTAAATGATATGCATGTATATACAGATACAGTAGTATTTTATAAAAGAAAGTAGGTGCCTACTTTCCTTTAGAGAATAAGCTCCTACCATATGCCCATCTGTAGGAGCAAAACAGGCACTACAGGGAAGCACTATTCTGTACTGTGAACCTGACTTTCCACAGACTTTGGCCATGTCAGTTCCTATGCAGAGGCCTGTTCCTGTAATAGGCCTCGAGCATATTGCTGATACATCAAGGCTAACAGAGGCAAAACAACTGTTCACAACAACTTTTGTTTACTATGCTGGGGACCTTCATGGACAAGAAGAAAACATCAATATTGTTAGGAGCCGGGTCCTTGGATCCCCAAAGCCACAACACTAGAAAACACCAGACTTTGTTATTCTAGTCAGCATGGCACCAGAGGAAAGGGTATAAGACCCCCTTCCATAAGCTACTAGCTTGCTAGCTATTATCTGGGGCAGTTCACATTAGAGCTGCTATCAGCTAGCCCCTAGATGGCCACATAATGAAGACTCATTAAAAGATATGTGGCCCCCTTGCCTGCATGCTCACCTGCCTGGGAAGAGCTACCATCTGTACCATCTGCTAACCTGCTTGGGGTTACTGTTGCTTCTTAATTGGCAATTATCAGCGCTGATTGGCTTGTTAACTAATTAAGTTGCACGTGCAAATACAGAATACAAATGTATTTGCACATGCAACTTAGTCACACTATATAGAATCCAGAGAATAAATACTAATTACTGTCAATTAGTACCAATTAACACCAATTATAGTCAATAATTGGTCATAATACCAATTAGAAGCTAATTAGTTTGTTAACTTACACACATAACTGATCCTATTCTATAAACAGTGCATGCAATATTGCACGCTAGTCAGCTGGGCGTGCAACGTTATAGAATTAGGGTATAAGTGTGAACCTTCAAATTGTTTTTTCTTGGATAAATATTCAACTCTTTTGGTTTTGGGAAAATATTGTTTACTCAAGTCAGTCCCATGCATTCCAGTTCATCTAACTTGTAGCTCCTTGCTCAGGCCGCACTTTCCTTTTCCTGCTTCCACCCACCCACTCTATGCTGTGCCCAGATGGAAATGGAAAGGACTGCGCTGAATCTGATTACAAAGACTTCCTAGCATGCGATGTCAGGAAGAGATGACGCACAGAAGGATAGCTACTTGACTCCAGTACAACCTGTCGAAGATGTGCCAAGCACTGTCAGAATTTTATTCTCATGTGCCTCTGATGGCGTAAATTCTCCTGTCACTTTATCATAATCAGCACAAACACTGAGGCATCACCACTCTTGTGGTTTCCTAATAAAGATAGGAATGGTGAGTCTGAAAGAACACTCACCTCTTCATTACATCCCTTCTCTCTTCTAAATCAATGTTTTTAAGCCAATTTTTTTTTCTCTGAGTTTTATTCCCAAGCAAGGGGAAAAACGTTGTTTGCTTCAATATCTTGTTGATGGTTTCCCTTGCCTTATTACTTCCTGTCTTTGAAGCTACCTTCCTATGTACGGAAGTTCTTCTTCATTGAGTTTCTCTAGGGGGAAGTTGCTTTGTGTTTACAGTATGTCCTCTAAAGCTATTGCTGTAGAGTCAAAGCTTTCGATATGTACATATGCTATTAAGCCTATTCTCTCAGAGTACAAATTGTTATACAGCTTTACTTTCTGGATTGTATTAAGAGAAGTAAGTGATTGCCAGACTTCCTGTTTCAGAGAATCTACAATCAAAATATGGGGCACATCAAGAGCTGTTCTGGTAGGCATCAGGTTGGAAAACCCCTCAAAGAAATGTAAAAACATAAATAAAGAATAAGTACATAAGTAGTGCCATACTGGGAAAGACCAAAGGTCCATCTAGCCCAGCATCCTGTCACCGACAGTGGCCAATCCAGGTCAAGGGCACCTGGCACGCTCCCCAAACGTAAAAACATTCCAGACAAGTTATACCTAAAAATGCGGAATTTTTCCAAGTCCATTTAATAGCGGTCTATGGACTTGTCCTTTAGGAATCTATCTAACCCCTTTTTAAACTCCGTCAAGCTAACCGCCCTTACCACGTTCTCCGGCAACGAATTCCAGAGTCTAATTACACGTTGGGTGAAGAAAAATTTTCTCCGATTCGTTTTAAATTTACCACACTGTAGCTTCAACTCATGCCCTCTAGTCCTAGTATTTTTGGATAGCGTGAACAGTCGCTTCACATCCACCCGATCCATTCCACTCATTATTTTATACACTTCTATCATATCTCCCCTCAGCCGTCTCTTCTCCAAGCTGAAAAGCCCTAGCCTTCTCAGCCTCTCTTCGTAGGAAAGTCGTCCCATCCCAACTATCATTTTCGTCGCCCTTCGCTGTACCTTTTCCAATTCTACTATATCTTTTTTGAGATACGGAGACCAGTACTGAACACAATACTCCAGGTGCGGTCGCACCATGGAGCGATACAACGGCATTATAACATCCGCACACCTGGACTCCATACCCTTCCTAATAACACCCAACATTCTATTCGCTTTCCTAGCCGCAGCAGCACACTGAGCAGAAGGTTTCAGCGTATCATCGACGACGACACCCAGATCCCTTTCTTGATCCGTAACTCCTAACGCGGAACCTTGCAAGACGTAGCTATAATTCGGGTTCCTCTTACCCACATGCATCACTTTGCACTTGTCAACATTGAACTTCATCTGCCACTTGCACGCCCATTCTCCCAGTCTCGCAAGGTCCTCCTGTAATCGTTCACATTCCTCCTGCGACTTGACGACCCTGAATAATTTTGTGTCATCGGCGAATTTAATTACCTCACTAGTTATTCCCATCTCTAGGTCATTTATAAATACATTAAAAAGCAACGGACCCAGCACAGACCCCTGCGGGACCCCACTAACTACCCTCCTCCACTGAAAATACTGGCCACGTAATCCTACTCTCTGCTTCCTATCTTTCAACCAGTTCTTAATCCATAATAATACCCTACCTCCGATTCCATGACTCTGCAATTTCTTCAGGAGTCTTTCGTGCGGCACTTTGTCAAACGCCTTCTGAAAATCCAGATATACAATATCAACCGGCTCCCCATTGTCCACATGTTTGCTTACCCCCTCAAAAAAACGCATTAGATTGGTGAGGCAAGACTTCCCTTCACTAAATCCGTGCTGACTTTGTCTCATCAGTCCATGTTTTTGTATATGCTCTGCAATTTTATTCTTAATAATAGCCTCCACCATCTTGCCCGGCACCGACGTCAGACTCACCGGTCTATAATTTCCCGGATCTCCTCTGGAACCCTTCTTAAAAATCGGAGTAACATTGGCTACCCTCCAGTCTTCCGGTACTACACTCGATTTTAGGGACAGATTGCATATTTCTAACAGTAGCTCCGCAAGTTCATTTTTTAGTTCTATTAATACTCTGGGATGAATACCATCAGGTCCCGGTGATTTACTACTCTTCAGCTTGCTGAACTGACCCATTACATCCTCCAAGGTTACAGAGAATTTGTTTAGTTTCTCCGACTCCCCCGCTTCAAATATTCTTTCCGGCACCGGTGTCCCCCCCAAATCCTCCTCGGTGAAGACCGAAGCAAAGAATTCATTTAATTTCTCCGCTACGGCTTTGTCCTCCTTGATCGCCCCTTTAACACCATTTTCGTCCAGCGGCCCAACCGACTCTTTGGCCGGTTTCCTGCTTTTAATGTATCTAAAAAATTTTTTACTATGTATTTTTGCTTCCAACGCTAATTTCTTCTCAAAGTCCTTTTTTGCCCTCCTTATCTCCGCTTTGCATTTGGCTTGGCATTCCTTATGATCTATCCTGTTACTTTCAGTTGGTTCTCTTCTCCACTTTCTGAAGGATTGTTTTTTGGCTCTAATGATTTCCTTTATCTTACTGTTTAGCCACGCCGGCTGACGTTTAGTCTTTTTTCCCTTTTTTCTAATACGTGGAATATATTTGTCCTGAACCTCCAGGATGGTGTTTTTAAACAGCATCCACGCCTGATGCAAGTTTTTTACTCTGCGAGCTGCTCCTTTCAGTCTTTTTTTCACCATTTTTCTCATTTTGTCGTAATCACCTTTTCTATAGTTAAACGCTAGCGTACTTGATTTCCTAGTTTCACTTCCTTCAATGCCAATATCAAAACCGATCATATTATGATCACTGTTATCAAGCGGCCCTCGTATCGTTACCCCCTGCACTAGATCATGAGCACCACTAAGGACTAAGTCTAGTATTTTTCCTTCTCTTGTCGGCTCCTGAACTAGCTGTTCCATGAAGCTGTCCTTGATTTCATCAAGAAATCTTATGTCCCTTGCGTGTACAGATGTTACATTAACCCAGTCTATATGCGGGTAATTGAAATCCCCCATTATTATTGTGTTGCCCAGTTTGTTTGCGTCCCTGATTTCCTTTAACATTTCCGCATCCGTCTGTTCGTCCTGGCCAGGCGGACGGTAGTACACTCCTATCACTATCCTTTTCCCCTTTGCACATGGAATTTCAATCCACAGTGATTCCAAGGAGTGTTTTGTTTCCTGCAGAATTTTCAATCTATTTGATTCAAGGCTCTCGTTAATATACAATGCTACCCCTCCACCAATCCGATTCACCCTATCACTACGATATAATTTGTACCCCGGTATGACAGTGTCCCACTGGTTATCCTCCTTCCACCAGGTCTCAGAGATGCCTATTATATCTAATTTTTCATTTAGTGCAATATATTCCAACTCCCCCATCTTATTTCTTAGGCTCCTGGCATTCGCATATAGACATTTCAAACTATGTTTGTTGTTCCTAAGTACATCATGCTTAGTACTTGACAGTATTAATTGGCAATCTTTTGTCTGATTTTTATTGTTATTTAAAGATACCCGATCTACTACAATCTCTTTTGCAACCTCACTATCAGGATACTCTATCTTCCCTGTTATGGTGATATCTTTGAAAGATACCTTATCCCGAACCATGCTCTTTTGAGCGACTGTCGGCCTTCCCCCCATTTCTAGTTTAAAAGCTGCTCTATCTCCTTCTTAAACGCCGATGCCAGCAGCCTGGTCCCACTCTGGTTAAGATGGAGCCCATCCTTTCGGAATAGGCTCCCCCTTCCCCAGAATGTTGCCCAGTTCCTAACAAATCTAAAGCCCTCCTCCCTGCACCATCGTCTCATCCACGCATTGAGACTCTGGAGCTCTGCCTGTCTCTTGGGCCCTGCGCGTGGCACAGGTAGCATTTCAGAAAATGCTACCCTGGAGGATCTGGATTTCAGCTTTCTACCTAAGAGCCTAAATTTTGCTTCCAGAACCTCTCTCCCACATTTTCCTATGTCATTAGTACCCACATGTACCAAGACAGCCGTCTCCTCCCCAGCACTATATAAAATCCTATCTAGGTGACGCGTGAGGTCCGCCACCTTCGCACCAGGCAGGCAAGTCACCAGGCGATCCTCACGTCCACCAGCCACCCAGCTATCTATATGCCTAATGATCGAATCACCAAGTACAACAGCTGTCCTAACCTTTCCCTCCCGGGCAACATTTGGAGATATATCCTCGGTGCGAAAGGATAATACATCCCCTGGTGGGCAGGTCCTGGCTACAGGAGTACTTCCTACTTCACCAGGGTGATGCTCTCCTTCTAGGAGACCTCCCTCCTCCAAGGTAGCACAGGGGCTACCTGACTGGAGGTGGGACTTCTCTACAACATCCCTGTAGGTCTCCTCTATGTACCTCTCTGTCTCCCTCAGCTCCATCAAGTCTGCTACTCTAGCCTCAAGAGAACGGACACGTTCTCTGAGAGCTAGGAGCTCTTTGCATCGGGCACACACATATGACACCTCACCAATTGGGAGATAATCATACATGTGACACTCAATGCAAAAGACTGGATAGCACCCCTCTCGCTGCTGGACTGCTGACTCCATCTTAGTGTTTTTTTGAGTTTTTCCGTAATTTAAAACTTGCTAAAGTATTAAGGATATCAGCCTATCACTAACTTACAGTTCCTCCTTTAAACCCCAATCTTCAAGTTCCGAAAGCACAAGCAAAATTTGTTCACTTACCAGAGAAATATCCTCTTCTCCCAGAACTTATTAGAAGGAAAGCTTGAGCAGAGGCCCCGAGTGGATCGGAACGGACCTGGGAGTCACTCCGGCGAAGGCTCCGAGGATATGCAGATGAGCTGCAAGTCCTCCACGGCACCTGAGAAGGCAACCGGTGGGAGAGCTGGGCACCTCTCAACCAAGAAAAGGCTTACCAGGGGTTAGGCCGAAGCCAGCATTCCTCCCCCTGAGGGTCACCTGATCCTGGCTAAGAAGTACCTGGTAGCTCTGGGTAGGTGGAGCGAAAGCCCTGGGTAACTGTGGCGAAGGCCCTGGGAAGGTCGGGGTGGATTTGGGAGTCACCCCGGATGCAGCTGTGAGGATATGCAGAACGCTGCAAGTCCTCCACAGCACCTGGTAGGAGCACTGTGCACCTTGAGCAGAGGCCCCGAGTGGATAGGAACGGACCTGGGAGTCACTCCGGCGAAGGCTCCGAGGATATGCAGATGAGCTGCAAGTCCTCCACGGCACCTGAGAAGGCAACCGGTGGGAGAGCTGGGCACCTCTCAACCAAGAAAAGGCTTACCAGGGGTTAGGCCGAAGCCAGCATTCCTCCCCCTGAGGGTCACCTGATCCTGGCTAAGAAGTACCTGGTAGCTCTGGGTAGGTGGCAAAGACCATGTGGAGGGGCATAATGGAAAGATAGTCCAAATACGAATTAGGACGTTCTTACGAAAGCGTCCAAAAATAGACATGTAAAACCGAAAAATAGTATGTGCGTTTTTCGATAAACGATTATCCCTGTAGCAAAACAATCAAATGAGGAGCGCATAAGTGTGACAAAATTGGGCGTCCTAACACGGTCGATTATTGCAGGTGCAAACGACCAAATCAGAAAGTGTGTAAAAGAATGCACATAGGTGTACCGCAAGTACAGTACATGTTGTTCTGGCCATCTTACTGGAAAATATGAGGAACGCGTATATGTGTCAACTACAGAAATATCATGCTGCTCCACCCATACTTTCATCATATGTGCCCATCTGCATGTCCGGATCTGCATGCACTGTACACCTACTGAACATGCAGCTATATGCATATTGTGTATATGTGAAAAGGGTCGGGTGGGTGCGTCATACTCATCTATATAAGGCACGTTCCACACACGTGCAGGCATGTGCACATCAAAGACGTCTATGCTTACGAGGGCGTCCACGTGCTGATAGGGGCCATATATGGAATGGTCATCCATATATGGAGCTGTGCATGAAACGACGTCCCTCACGCAAGGTCGTCTATATAAGGCACTTGTTTTCCAACACGTGGAAAAATGGCGCAGCGACGGGAGCCAAACTTCGGGCAGGAGGAGAGCCTGTTGCTGGTGCGCCCGTGCCTAAGGCACTGGCACAGGCTCTTTGTCCAACACCACCACCTGCCCCCTAGGCTCCAGGCCATGTGAGCCTGGTCCCGCATCAGGGACAGGCTGGAAAGGTAAGGTTATGGGCCAACCCCCCTCCCCTCCTGTACCTACACATATAACAGCTCCGTCATCAATGTTACCACCAGTAACTGGAGTGTCCATGCAAGGATCATGAGTAATATAGGAACATGCACAATCACTAATAAATTGTATGTTATTGAAACGACGACCATTCCCACATCCCTACAAGAATGTATTTCGTTAGTTATGTGACAATTATGTTAGTGTTATGTGACAATTTCGTTAGTTATGTGAAGGCCACATTTTCCAACCCCTCTTTGCAGCCTCTATGTGGCTTACAACGCATCCGAATAGTGGAAACATGAGACCAATGAAACGTATACCATACTGTATAACATGGTCATGATAACACATATAAAGTAGTTTAACAAGCATACATTATAATGTATACAAATGGTACTTTCTGGCCTTATGCCCACCTCTCTGGCATCATCTGCATAGGAACCAACTCGGTGGCTGCTGTGGGTGCTTGACCATCCCCAATATAAAAGAAATGCCTTGTATGTATGGAGGGAGGGGTAATCTCCACTGGGGGTTCCACCCCCCAAAATGGTAAAAAGGTGGCTCCTATGATTCAGTACCAATGGAGGTGGTCCCCCCCCCCCCCCAACACCGTTGACCCTCTCTCTCTGGTATTTGAATAGCAAATGAATGTGTGCAGAGGACACAAAGGACCATCCCCCCCTGACCCCTGCTCTACAAACTTATATCTTACAGATGGTTTGGAGTGCACCGGGACCTGGAGTCCCTTAGGAGGCGGTTCCGCCGTGTGAGGCGTGAGAGGCCCGACCTCATCCGGGCGGTGCGAAGGCACCTCAGGGCTCGCCGTAAGTATTCAAAAACAGGACACCTGTACAGATTTGTAAATACACTTCTTGAATAATGCGAATGTGTTGTACAATATCAATTGCCATGTGCCTAATAGCCAACTAGTAAGTAATAACATATCTGTCCCAGATCAAGGATACAGGTTGCAGGGGTTGTCCCATGAGTGTGGCTGCAACTTCCGACCATCCCCCCCCCCCCCCCCCCCCCCCCCCGAGATGAATGAGATGATATGCCTCACTTTACTATTCCCCTTTCTGTGGTGGCTGATTAGTGTGTCCTGGTAGACCTGCCTGAGGCCCTACTTTTACTGCATGTCATGGCCTAACTCACATAAAAGTTTTGTGCTCAACACCCTTCCCACTGCCCCCCCCCCCAATAAATCCTACAACAACTGGCCATCAACCCCTCATTGCATCTCACAATGCAAACATGCTGGTCCGCAATGAATTTGGTATAGCAACATGTCCTGTGTGGTGTATGTCAGAGGAGGTTCCAGGGTTCTTTGACATGTCATCTGATGCAGCTCATTCCCCATGGGCATAGGCTATGCCTTACCACACCCTGCCCCATCTCCTGCCTCACACCACCCAGCTACTGCACTATGCAAGCCATGTTGTATGCGCTGATCTCAATCACACTCCTTTTACATTCACAGGGCTCCACCACCAGCAAGCCAAGCGGGCAGATAAGGAGGGCCACCACCTCCAGGAGGAGGAGGAGCAGGAGGAGCAGGAAAGCCACGAGGAGGAGGAGGAGGAGGAGCAGGAGCAGGAAAGCCACGAGGAGGAGGAGGATGAGGAGGCGGCGGCGCCTGCACAGGAGGCGGAGGAGGAGGAGTTGTCGGGCTCGGAGGAGGGGATCCTCGTCATAGATGAGGACTACATGGAGGCCCCCTCCCCACCTGTACCAGCAGCAGAGCCCTCTCCCTCCCCTCGGCCATCCACATCCCCTGCGGCAGCACCATCACCTGCCCCACCGCCTTCCCCTGGGTCTGCTCCATCCCCTGGGCCTGCTCCAAGCCCTGGGCCTGCTCCAGCCCGTGCCCCACCTCCAGCAGCCCTAGGCACAGGGGCCATGATGCGCCTCCTGCAGCAGCTGGTAGATGGCCAGCAGCAGCTAGTAGTTGGCCAGCACCAGCTGCTGCAGGAGGTGAGAGCCCTACGGCAGGGCAATGAGCAGCTCCAGGGCCCACTAAGGGTACTGCTGGGCCTGCTCATTGCCCTGCTACAGAGGGCCTTAGTCAGAGGGTGTGCCCGCCCTTGACTTAAATTGGGGGGGGGGACTGTTGGGGGTGTGGGGAGTGGGTGGGGGAGGGAATTGTTGGGGTTCTGTGTGGGGGGAGGGAATTGTTGGGGTTGTGTGTGTGGGGGGAGGGAAATGTTGGGGTTCTGTGTGGGGGGGAAGGGAAATGTTGGAGTTGTGTGTGGGGGGAGGGAATTGTTGGGGTTGTGGGGAGTTGTGGGGGGGAGGAGGGCATTGTTGGGGGTTATTTTGTAGGGGTGGGGGTGGGGGGAAATAAATGTTTTTGTTACACTATAACTATCAGGGTGTGTGTGTGTTTGTCTCCCTTGTGCATTACATATAAGCAAATGGTGCTGTTGAGTTGAGAGGAAGGAGGCAGCAATATGCATAGCATTAAATGTGCTGTGTGAATGAGAAGGTGATGTATGTCTGAGAATGTTGGCCATACAGCAGGCCACCTGTTCATTCCAACCTGCATGGCCATATGTGCAGGGGGTTGGGCCGGGGAGCCTGGATGGATATTTGTGTTCATGAATACAAATGGCCAGCCAGCCTCTCTCCCTCCCTCCCTCCCTCCCCTCCACCATACTGACCCACAACACAGAGTGCCATCAATAAGAGATTAATAGTGTAGCACGTGTGATCTGCCAAGTAGACACTTCCACATAACCCCAGGTAGCACATACACAGTGTTTGCTGTCTGATGGTCACACATCCTTACCCACAAGCCACATTGGTGGGGGGGCCCAAGAAGGACCTACAAACAGCTGGCTCATATTTTCACATTCAATACATCAGCTATGGTATATAATGCTGAGGAGAAAAGGGGAAACAATGGGAAACCCAATAGATGGATGGTTACTTCATCACAGTTGCAATGTAATACTTGTGTTAGAGAAGGGCACAAATAAAAATGGTGCTCATTATTTGCAGCTGTGATCACACTTTCTCCAGTAGTAGATCAAGGTGTGTTATATTCAGGTATTCAGGGTTTGTGTCAAAGTTTGTCCCTGAAGTGACTTGCCTTAGGTGGGATTTGAACCAGCAACCTTATGATTATAAGGCTGGTGCTCTAACCACTAGGCCACAGCAGCCACCAGGCTTTAGCCACCTGCAGGTACTTTGGGTTGGGACCTGTACACACAATCCTCTCCCTCACCACCACGTCTTAGGCCTCAGTGGCAGTACCTGTAGCCACCTTGAGCATTTTGTCCAGGCTACTGATTAAAAAAAAATGTTCATGTTCCCTACTACCTATGGAGGAATTTAGGAAGGTGTTCCATAATGTCATAAACACATCCATTGCATAAATCATTCTCCCCTCCCCCTCCTATGGACCTTGAGAATGGGTGGCCACTTCATAAATGGGGACTGGGGTACACCACATAAACAAGGAAGATGGAACCTACCGGGAACCAATACAGCAGTTCCAACAGCTGGCCCACACCACTGAAGACCTGCCAACCCCACAGTACAGTGCACAGGAACCTGGTGAAAAGAGAGCTACCTAAGATCTGATGCCAGACTACATACAGTGAATGCACACTCCTTGACTATGAGCACAAAGAGAAGAGGTGGCAGACAAATGAGAGCTTACCATGAACGTCTGTTTCAAGACTGTGTAGTGCGCCTTTTATCTTCTGGAACATTAGCTGCACATCTCCCTGATTGAAATGACCCTTACCGAGGGATGCTTGATTTGGGGCGAGTGTAGCAAATTCGTCGCCCCCCACAGACTGCCTGCTACAACCAGGCAGAGAGAATGGGAGAAAGGAAGGGAGCATCAGGGGATGTGGAAGAGAGGAAACGGAAGGCGAGGTGGCTGAGGGCCAGCAATAATCCCCCCCCCCCCTAAATACACAGGTGTACCCAAGCATACATTGCTAAACACAAACCTTAATATAAGTGAGGGTAAAACCCTGTAAATGATTATTACGAACAACCGGCAAGGTCTCAGTGCAGGAAATGGCAGGTTAAATGGCAATGAAGAAAGGGAAGGCAGGTGGAGACGCCCATACTTATCTACTCATAATCAAAATCATGTGCTCCTAATCACTATCTCAGCTGGGCACGCTTAGGAATTATGTGTATAATTGAAAAACAAACGCCCATATCAGAAACGCCTATTCCCCCGTCTCAATGGGCGTTCTTGGCGACTATATAAACGCCCACTCCGTATTTTCGATAACCCCATTGGTACAATGCCGCCGCGTCTGCCCCCAACCCGGAAGGGTAATTTTTCCGAAGGTGAGGTGGAGCTCCTGGTGCAGGAGATACAACAGCAGCACCGGAATCTGTTTGCTCCCACAGGGCAGAGGCTGGCTGCAACAACAAAGCAGCGCGAATGGGAGGCAGTATGGGACAGCTTGAATGCTGTGTACCATTCTGGGAGAGACGTGGAGGATTGCAAGATAAAGTGGCGGAAGCTGAGGAGGGATGTCAGGAGGAAGGCGGGGGCCAATCCCCCAGGACATGACACAGCCAACCTCACCCCCATGGAGCTGATGGTGCACTCCCTCCTACCCCAGGAGGGCATCCACGGGATTGGCTCCCTCGACACCTCGGCCCAGGCTGAGGACTCAGGTAGGTGTTTCATTATGCAGTTGGGGTATCTGTTGTGCTGCAGTACACTTGTGTTATAGAAGTTGGGGCCAGGGGGAGGGAGGTGAGGAGTGGGGGGCAGGAGGAGGGAGGTGGGGGGGAGTGTCTCTGGCTGTCTTTATGTACATTAACAGGCCACCTTTATGATGGTGGTGTGACCTGGTAACCCCTACTCACTAGCTCTGTACCCTTACTCCCTATCCCTACCGTTGTCATTGGGTTTCCCCTTACTTGTCCTGTGTGCGCATCTTAATTTAATTGTAAGCTCTATTTGAGTAGTGGTAGTGTTCATGTGTGTTATAGGAGCAGGCTGGGTGGGTGCTGTGGGTGTGTGAGCACCCCCAATATTGAGGAAAGATCATGTAGCTGTGCAGGGAGGAGTTTTGTGCACTGGGCTTAGCACCCCCAATAATACTTTACAGTTGGCTCCTATGGGTGTGTGTAGGTTACTACTGTGGCACAACTTTGGGGGCCTTCCTTCCCTACTACTCCGTCCTATTTTCCCATCAACAAACTGTGCCTAATTCCTTCTGTGACCTCTGTGCTCTACTGAGTGTGGGCCACATGCATTCAACTGAAGGAGCCTGTAATAGGGGTCATAAAGCAGTTCTATGCAGTCTAGCAAGTCAGTAGTAACACAACACATGCTGAAATGTTGTTCAATTTAACAATTATACAACAAACAGCTTGTCCACAACATTGTGAGTGGTGTCCTTCTCTTGGCTGATCATCCACCACCTCTACCCAGCTGCCTGTGGGGCTCTCTCTTTCACACCCGTGTCAATTCCATTCCTCCTCACCATCTCTTTGCTGGGTCATCAGGTTGGGGGACATGCCAATGTATATGAATGCTGAAAGACAAAAGTAGGTTATTTGCACCAACACTATTCCTCACTCTTGTGCTATACAGGTGATGACTCAGAGGAGGCTGGCCCTAGTGGCCTGCAAGGCCAACGCCCTACACCAGCAGTCCAGCCTCAACCTCCACAGCCTGCAGCACCAGCAGTCCAGCCTCTGCCTCCACCCCCTGCAGCACCAGCAGTCCAGCCTCCACCACCTGCACCAGCAGTCCAGCCTCTGCCTCCACCCCCTGCAGCACCAGCAGTCCAGCCTCCACCACCTGCACCAGCTGTCCAGCCTCTGCCTCCACCACCACCTGCACCAGTCCAGCCTCTGCCTCCACCACCTGCAGCACAGGCACATCCTCCACCAGCACCACCAGCAGAGGCCGCACCTCCAGCACCAGATGACTTTGGTGAGGAGGAGGAGGAGGGGCCAGCTCCTCGCCAGAGGCCATCCAGCCAAAGGAGGCAACTCCTGCGGCTGGCCACGGAATTACTACGCCACAACGTGCGCTTGGAGGAGTACCGGCAGCAGAAACTAGAGCTGCAGCGCCAAGCACTGGAGGCACAGCAGTGAGCCCACCAGGAACTCCTCCAGGCGCAACGCGAAGGCCACCAGGAGGTGCTCCAGCAACTCAAACGGCTGGAGCAGAGCATCCAACACCTGCGCCCTCAGGGCACAGCACCTACTCCAGCCCCCGTGCTGCTGGAGCAGCCCCTGCCATCAACTTCCTCCTCCACTGACCACCAACCACCAGCTAAGAGGTGGGCGTTGCGATCGTCCGCCTCCGCACCCACTCCTGCAGCACCCACCAAATCTGCTCCCATTCTGGGTCCTGTGGCCAGACTAGAACCAACAAGGTGGCCGGATTTCCACGGCGCAGCCGAAGCCGCAGGCTGCCGTGGGGATAGGGAGGAGGACACTGGGAGCAGCACCTCAGAAGAGGGTGAACAGACTTCCCGTGCAGCACCAGCTGCAAAGGAAGGGCGTGGGAGGGGTAGGAGGGGATGGGGGAAGGGAAGGAGAAAGTGATGGGACATGCTGTAGGGTGAGGGTTGGTGGGAGGGGGTGGGTGTGGGAGGGGGGTGGTGTTGGTGGTGGTGGTGGGGTTGAACACAGTAACACATGCACTTAATGTAAATAAATAAATGTACACTTACTTTCACCTAAAACTTGTTTCAATGAGTCTTTGTCTTGCTCTTACGCCAAGCTGGTAGGCATTGAGCTCTGCTCTGTGGGCTGGGGGTGGAGGGGGCTCCTCTTCCAGCTCATCTGGGGCCTCTTCTGGTGGTGGCTGTGGCTCCTCTGGGAGAGGCTGTCCTCTGCGCTGGGCCAAATTGTGTAACATGCAGCACGCCACAAAGATCTTGGCCACCTTTTCTGGACTGTAGAGCAGCTCTCCTCCAGACCGGTCCAGACAGCGGAACCGGTTTTTCAAGAAACCAAAGGTGTGCTCAATGATCCCCCGGGTGCTGCGATGTCTCCTGTTGTAGGTTTCTTCTGCCCCTGGTTGTGGGTGGATCGGGGGGTCATGAGCCATGTCCTCTGCGGGTAGCCTCGGTCACCTTTGGAGAAAAGCAGAATGAGATAGATGAGTGTGTATTGCTTGGAGCAGGTACACTGGGGGCGGGGGGATTTGGATAGTGGGTTGTGGAGTGAGGTGGAGGAAGCCAGGGCGGAGGGTTGCCCAGTGGAGGAGGTATAGTATGGGTACATGCATGTTGCACTTACCTAGTAGCCATCCACCAATGAACTCTCCTCGCTCGAACCTGCGGAAGATGCCTGAGTGCTGTAGGATGTAGGCATCGTGGGTGGAGCCGGGGTACCTGGCACACACGTCTAATATCTCCCCCTGGGCATCAAATACAACTTGCATGTTCATAGAATGAAATGC
This sequence comes from Microcaecilia unicolor, assembly GCF_901765095.1. Taxonomy (NCBI): domain Eukaryota; kingdom Metazoa; phylum Chordata; class Amphibia; order Gymnophiona; family Siphonopidae; genus Microcaecilia; species Microcaecilia unicolor. The sequence continues at coordinate 323,678,398 of NC_044034.1, read as the reverse complement.
CTTCCTATTTCTGTAGGTGGCTTCGTGTGCCCGGGGGGGTCTGAAGGCTACGTGTGTGCAGTCTATCACACCGATGACCGAGGGGAATCTAGCAAGAGCATAGAAGGCGGCCATGTTGTTGTGCAGGGCCTGGGGGGTGGTGGGGAAAGTGATGTAGTGTGAGGTGTGAGTTATAAAGGCATCCAGGAACTGGGTGAGACAGTGTGAAATAGAAGCCTGGGTGAGGCCTGTGTTAGCAGCTAATACGGATTGAAAACTGCCAGTGGCCAGGACAGAGAGAGAGGAAGTGATTTTGAGGTGGGCAGGGATGGGGTTATTCCTACATGTCTGGGGCTGAAGGAGGGGTTTCAGCTGCTCACACAGCTGACGAATGGTGGCCCTATCAAACCTGAACCTTGTTAGACACTGCTGGTCAGTGAGTTGTAGGAAGGTGGTGCGGGGCCTAAACACTCGGGGCCGTGAATACCTCCTGCGGTGGGTGGCCTCTTCTTGTAGCATGCATGCCACAAGTGCATTAAGTGCATCCATATCCCCACCACCAGTGCAAGTATTAGGACTAGTAGTCAAACACCAACACACACAGATCTGTCACTTCCAGCCACCACGCCCTCTGGCCACTCACTCGCCAAACAGTACAGGAACACAGAGACAAACGGAGGTCAGGGAATAGAGTATACACGTGGGAAGAGTGAATGGGGAGGGATAGGGGGAGGGGAAGGGGGCGATGGAGCAAAGGAGTAGGAGTAAGGAAAGGTCAAAGGGTAAGACACAAAAAGAGGCAGGGCACACAGACGAACATCACAGGTACTCTACACGCTCGGCTTTCTCTCTGCAACCACCACTTCAACTCTTCCACCAACGATGTCGCCACTCTCCAACTACGCACAATCGCTAATGGGTCTAAAGACGATTTCCCCCTTGCTCTGGTCGCTTTTATTTCGGGTCCATCATATTACGCCCATCTTCCCGCTCAACCAGAGCCATTTCGCTATTCGTTATACGTTGTACACGTCCACGTCATATCACCACCCCAACACGCCCCCGACACGCCTCTTATTTGGACGTTTTTACGTGAACATACGAGTGACACGGACGCACTGAAACATTCGTTTACATTATATTGATTTACTCATTTTTGTGAGATAAACGTCTATCTCCCGATTTAGGTCGTAATATAGGCGTTTTTGTCTTTCGATTTTAAGCTGGATAGTCTACCCAATTTGCCCATCCATTCCAGCTACTAAACTATACAATCCCTTCCTCTCCCTCAGAGATCCTCTGTGTTTGTCCCATGCCTTCTTGAATCCAGACATTGTGCCCAACTCCATCCACTATCCTTTCTAAAAAGAAATATTTCTTTATATTACCCCTTTCATCTTCATCTTATGACTCCTCATCCTAGAGCTTCCTTTCCATTGAAAAAGACCCATCTCTTAGGTATTTACAGTCCGTTCTCAGTATTTGCGTATTCGGCAGTCACAATCACGTCACTTATCCATGGAGGTGCAAATAGAGGCAGCCATTCGCCATTTATGGCATTGTGTTCGCGTATTCGCAAATATGCACCTTTCACTTTCGCTTTCGCATTTTTGGCATTTGCTTCTGGAAACTGCCACCAAGCATCCTAGAGTAGCTAAGAAGGATTTTCTTCATTGCCTCCAAAACTTACTTGCATTTATTTGCTTGAAACCCTTTTCTGCTAGTTCTGGCTGGCTTGTGAATTTTAAAAGGCGATATGCACTTAAAAATGTAAGTCTTTGTGAAGAGGCAGGTTTAGCTGACAATGAAGCTGCAGAATAATGAAAATGGCAGCCAAAGCCCCTGGTTTTAAGGCATTTAACCCTAGAACGCATATTGGGGGCCTTTTAGGCCCCCATGCTTACATTTTTGCTATTATCTGCAAAATTACTTTAGTTAGAATTTTGAAACTCAAGGTATTCCTCAAGTATGTCATTGTTGATAATATCCAGTTGTTCATATAATTTTTTTTCATAGGCATTATGGTGTAACAATGCTTGTTTGGTGAAAACTACATCTGTACGAATTGGGGGCCTTTTAGGCCCCCGCTGTTTTTATCATGTTCTCAGAAGTGTTTGTGTCTCAAGTTACTTTATTTGTACTCAGTAATGCTGGTGGAGGGGCCAGGGTGTGGATAATAACATGTGAGGATGTCATGTGATTTTTGGAGGGAGTGATAAGGCCATGACATCACCTCAGGTCCTCTGAACACTGAGGACAGTATACACTGTGAGCTAATTGCTGAAGGACCTGTGATAAGATAAGCTGTTGAGAGGAAATCTGTTTCATTTTCTAACATCTAGTCAGCAATGGCACAGTCTTCCTCCAAGTGTCTGACTGACCAAGAGATTGAAGCGATTATGTTTCAAAGCGATGATGAAAGTGAACTATCTTTGTCTGATGAAGAATATCTGCCACCAGCTAATCAAACATCCTCATCCAGTGATTCTTCTGATGATGAAGAAGTGAATCTAGTGGATCCTCAAGAAGTGATAAGTAGAACATCCAAAACGAATGTTTTTTGGGACAGTAATCCTACATTAGTCGGACGTACTCCAATACACAATATTGTGAGACAGGCTCAAGGAGCTGTGGGAAGTCCCAGTTACTTTACCCCTAAAGATGTATTCTGTACTTATTTTTCTGACAATATTGCAGAAGAGGTCCTATTATGTTCAAACCTAGAAGGAAGATGTATCGCTTCAGCAAAAAATAAGTCCTGGAAAAATATCTCAAAAGAGGAACTTTATGCATATATTGGACTTTTCCTGCTGGCAGGGAGTCAAAAATCGTATGATGTCCCAATACGAGAATTATTTCTGGACCCACTTTCTGATCCACACTATAAGGCGACAATGTCAGTGGGCAGATATGAGGAAATTAGAAGGATCATTCGCTTTGATGATAAGCGAACTCGTGCAGCGAGGTTTGAAACAGACAAATTAGCCCCTATCAGTTATATCTGGAACATATTTATCAAAAATTGCACAAAACTTTACAATCCTAGTACTAATGTTACTGTAGATGAGCAACTTGTACCGTTCAGAGGACGCTGCAAATTCATACAATACATGCCCAGCAAGCCAGCCAAGTACGGTATAAAAATCTTCTGGATGTGTGATTCTGCAAATTATTATGGCATAAATGGCGTAATCTACTGTGGCAAAGAGGTTGGTGCACCAGTACAGAAGGATCTGGGGTCTGAAATAGTCAAAACTCTTGCTGTTCCAATATTCAATTCAGGTAGAAACATCACCATGGACAATTATTTCACCAATGTTGAACTAGGCAATTTTCTGCTTGCAAAAGCTATTACACTTGTTGGTACTATAAAGCAAAACAGACGAGAAATTCCAGCAGCACTCAAACACAATCGTCAGCGAGCACTTTATGAGAGTGTCTTTGGATTCAATAACAAAGCGACTTTGGTATCTTACAAGGCAAAGAAGGAGAAATCTGTAATTTTACTCAGTACCATGCATCACGATTGCAGTGTTGACAGCAATAACCAAAAATTGAAACCAGAAATCATCCTGCATTACAATGCAACAAAAGGAGGTGTAGATAAAATGGATGAGATGGTGGGAGAATATTCGTGTAAGAGGCAAACAAAACGATGGCCTGTAGTACTATTTTCAAATATGCTTGATGTAGCAGCCCTAAATTCATTCATTATTTATACAGAAACTCATCCTGAATTTCATGCACAGAGGAAGGACAGGAGACGCTTATTCTTGAAGGACCTTTGTCATGAACTTGTAATACCTCACATGACAGAGCGAAGCGACTTGAAATGCTTGCCAAGAAAACTAAAGAAGCAATGAAACGGTGTGGCGTACAGTTTCAGATTACTCCAGAGCCAGGAGAAAGAAAACGAAAGCGTTGTTTCATGTGTCCAAGAAACATAGAGAGGAAAACTGAGCGATATTGTTCCACTTGTAAGGAAACTGTTTGCAAAGAACACTCTTCTGAAAAAATAACATGTCAGAATTGTTTGGAAGACTAATATAATAGAAAAGAAAGTTAGAATAAAATGTAGTTGCAGCTAATTTGCTATAGATTTCTATGCATTTTTGTGTGTTTTCATGTCTTTGCGTGAAATTTGGGAAAAAAAAGATTTTTTGGTGTTTTCTGTGAAAAATTATAATTAAAATGTTGTCCACTATTCATATTTTATTGAGCAATTTTGAAATAAACTTGTGAAAGTTATTTAAGTGTGTTTTTCTACATTATGTGCATGGGGGCCTAAAAGGCCCCCATGACGTTAATATGTATATTTTTAACGTCATGCGTTCTAGGGTTAAAGATTGGGCCACCCTGTTATTGTGCACAAATGCCAAGGGTGGTTTCAAATGTAAGCCTCTTATGGTGTACAGAGCCCAAAACCCTCATGCTCTTAAAGAAAAGAACCTGAACTGCATGCCAATCCATTGGAGATAGAACCGCAAAGCTTGGGTAACATCAGAATTGTTCTGGAATTGATTCAACAACTGTTTCGTTCCAGAAGTTCAATGGTATCTCCACCATAAGAACCTTGCCTTTAAGGTACTACTGATATTGGATAATGCACCAGTACACTGTCGTGCAGACCTCGAAAATGCACACCCTGAAGTTGAGGTTCTCTTTATTCCCTTGAATACAATGTGCATCATCCAGCCCCTCGGTCAGGGAATAATAAAGGCTTTCAAATGCCACAACATATGGGAGCTTTACAGCAAGGCTTGTGAAGCTCTAGATGCTGACGAGGAAACCACTATGCTGGACTACTGGAAGACAGGGACAATACACAATGTAATTGACTATGTTGGGATAGCCTGGAATGGCACCACACAGGCTACTATAAACAACTGTTGGAAAAAAAACTTGGCTGGACTGCGTAATGAGGCAGTGGCTATATGTGAGAAAACTATTTGCATGAGAGATGCTTCACACTATATGCACTGCCTTGTGAAACCCAATATTTGCATTGTACTAGATTAATTATACACTCATCCTGTTACTATACACTCATCCCATTTTTGCGCTGTCCATCTAGCATTGCAATTGATAAGAGTTTGTATGGACCCCTGATACAGGTGGACCAACTGCTGAAATTTGGCCCCGTGTTGGGTCTTGATTTGGTTCTTCAATAAAGATCTTCTGTTCTCCATTCACGTATGGAAGCCATGAGTAATTCTCTACTTCTCTAGTATTTCATATGGTACAGTACCATTTCTGTAACTTCTGCAAGGACTGGAAAATATGGTGGCAAAACCCATGGTACACTATTAATTTTCCAGCACTGTTCTTTAACTTAAAAATGTTACTACATACAGTATGTTCTATAAGTGGTTCAACAAATAAAAACATATAGTGGCAAAAACCATAATACAGTAATTGCTTACTGTTGTGCAATACTGTATAGTATTTTTTAATTTGAGAGTGTTACTACAATACTGTAATGGTTCAGCAAATAAAAATATATATTTTTTGCAACACAATCCAGCTCATTTTCGAAAGTGATCGCCGCCCATCTTCCCACACAAATCGGGAGATGGGCAGCGATCTCCTGAATCCGCCCAAATCGGCATAATCGAAAGCCAATTTTGGGCAGCTTCAACTGCGTTCCGTCGCGGGCCCGGTGAAAGTTGAAAGGGGGCGTGTCGTCATGGTAGCAAAGGTGGGATGTGGGCGGGATGGGGCGTGCGTTGAGATAGCTGGCTTCGCCCGATAATGGAAAAAGAAAGCCAGCCATCAGGAGAATTTGGTCCATTTTATTTGGACCCTTTTTTTTTAGGTCCAAGTCCCAAAAAAGTGCCCCAACTGACCAGATGACCACCAGAGGGAAGCGGGGATGACCTCCCCTTACTCCCCCAATGGTCACCCCCCCCCCCCCCCACACACACACACACACACACACACACACATAAAAAAACAGACATTTTTTGCCAGCCTGTATGCCAGCCTCAAATGTCATACCCAGCTCCCTGACAGCAATATGCAGGTCCCTGGAGCAGTTTGTAGTGGGTGCAGTGCATTTGAGGCAGGTGGACCCAGGCTCATCCCCCCCCTACTTGTTACACTTGTGCTGGTAAATGGGAGCCCCCCAAAACCCACTGTATCCACATGTAGGTGCCCCCCTTCACCCCTTTGGGGCTATGGTAATAGTGTAGAGTTGTGGGCAGTGGGTTTTGGGGGGGATTTGGGGGGCTCAGCACACAAGGGAAGGGTGCTATGCACCTGGAAGTAATTGTGTTTTTTTATTAATTTTTTAAGTGCCCCCTAGGGTGCCCGGTTGGTGTCCTGGCATCTCAGGGGGGCCAGTGCACTAGAAATGCTGGCTTCTCCCATGCTCAAATGCTTTACATTTCGCCGGATTTGAGATGGCTGGCTCCGGTTTCCATTATGGCTGAAAATCAGAGTTGGCCATCTCATCTAACCCCGGCGAGCGATTTGGCCGGCGCCAAGCGTATTTCGAAAATATGCTTGGCTCCGCCCCTTTGCGGAGCCAGCCCCGAAGATGGCCGCCCATCGATTTGGCTGGTGCCATTCGATTATGCCCTTCAATGTGTTTCTTTGGTTTTTGTTATGTGTTGTCCGATGCAGGAACCAAACCCTTTATTTCCAATAGGGATACGTGTTCACTTTTCACGGTTTTGAGGACAAGTTGGTATAGCTGGAACCTAACCTCTCTTTCCCAAAAGTACACTCTTCCAGTATTCATGGTTTTACAGTTTGTGATAGGGAACCATACCATTGCGAATACAGAGAACGGACTGTGTATCTTGGAGGTATTTGAGTATCTCTATCTTAGGGGCCCTTTTACTAAGCCACGTAGATGCCTATGCGCACCCAATAAACGTCATTGTTGAGTTACCGGCTGGCTACTGCGTGGCCCTTGCGGTAATTTCATTTTTGACACCCGTCCGCAAGGTGCTCCAGAAAATATTTTTATTTTCTGGCATGCGGGTGGTAATTGGGCGGTAATCGTCATTCTACATATGTAAACTATTACTGCCTGGTTACTGCATGAGACCTTAACGTTAGCTCAATGGCTGGCGGTAAGGTCTCAGACCCAAAATGGACGTGCGGCAATTATCATTTTGCCACACGTCCATTTTCTGCAAATATTAAAAATGATTCTGCGCACACCCAAAACACACGTCTACACTACCATAGGCCATTTTTCAGCACGCCTTTGTAACAGGCCCCCATAGTTCCCTACCACACATTTCTTTCAAAGTATACATATTTACATCTTTAAGTCTATCCCCATATGCTATATGAGAAACACCTTTGAACATTTTAATAGTGATTCCAGTGCAGCAAATGCGACATAGGAATTGAATGGGCTTTGTCACACTTGCCGCATCTGAATCACTAGTGCAGCTTTGAAAAAGGAGCCTATAGTGAGCCTATTCTATAAGGACCCTTGGGTGTTAAAGTGTCCTTATATAATACTAATGTAAACCAGGGGCTTAGCTACGGGGGGGCCAAATTTCATCCGGGCCCCTGGTTTGGCTGGCAGAGGTCCCCAAGCCCCGCCAGCCGAAGCCTATTTCAGTGCGGTCTCTGGCGCAGCCGTGTTCGCTGCCTGCCCCCTGCTCTTCTTTCTTCTTGCTCCTCTTGTGCACGCTGTCCCTGTCCCTATACCCCCTTCATGCCCAACATCTCTTATCTGTCTCCCTGTCTCTTCTCTCTCTCCTCCTTCCATATCCCATACCCTGGGGCAAGTATCTCTCCCTCTTGGATCCAGTATCTTTCCCCCTCTTTCCCTCTAGGATACAGTACCTTTCCCCCATCTTCTTCTCCATCTCAGTCTCTCTCTCTCTCTCTCTCCCTCTCTTCTACTCCCTCTTGCCTCACTGGTCCAGCATCTATTCCTCTCCCTCCAACTCTTAGGTCTAGCACCTCTCCCTGTCTGTCTGCCCCTTCCTCCCATGTCCAGTAGAGCAGCACCTTCTATATCTCTCTATCCCTAGGTCCAGCATCTCTCTTTCTCCCTCCATTTTGTAGGTCCAGCGTCTCTTCCCTTTCTTTCCCCCTCCTCTCAGTTCCAGCATCTGTCCCTCTCCCTCCCTTCCTACCCTTGGTCCCTCTAACTTATTTCAATTGCTGTCAGTTACAACATTGCATCAACTAAATCAGCTTCCTCAGGGCTTCAGACCAGTGATGCGTCCCACTCTCACAGAAGCAGGAAGTTGCATCAGAGAGGGCAGGATGTGTCACAGGGAAGGCTGAAAGCCCAAGGAAGGCTAATTTAGCTGATAAAATGTCACTACCGGCAGCAATTGAAATAAGTTAGAGGGACCACGGAGAAGGAGAGAAAGGGACAAACGCTGGAACCAGGAAGGATGGGGGGGGGGGGGGAGGAAAGGGGAGAGATGCAGGCATTTACCACTTCTCTTTGTCTTCTCCTACTCAGTTTCTAACCTAGTAAGTCACTTTGGTACTCATGTCAATGGCTCAGTTTATGTTACCTATGTCAAAGGCTTTGCAGAAATCTAAGAACACTGTATCTAGTGCTCCCCCCCCCCCCCCCCCAGTCCAACATTCTGGTCAACCGGTCAAAGAAAGTAATCTGATTCATCTGACAAAAGCTACTGAAATCTTAGTGCCCTGGTCTCATAGCTTTCTGCTTTATTCTCTCATCCAGTTTGTTGCCCCTGTCTCCCTTTGGTAACATATTTGTAGGATGTCTGAAACACCTCTGATGCAAAAGAATTAAAATAGATGTTTATTGGATAAAAATCACTTCCTCTAATACTTCCTTAACCTTCTCCTAGCTTGTCTTATATCCCCCTCAGTTTTTGTGCCTTTTCTGCACTGATATTTTAAGTGATACAGATGTACATAGCTACCTATTTTTTATATTATTTTATTTATTTGCATTTATACCCCACCTTTTCCTACCTACTGATAGGTTCATTGTGGCTTACATGTGGCAAGCGTAGATTGGTTACACTTTATTTCATATAAATGGGTTGAGAGTTGTCTTTCATGGTGGAAGTCTTTTTGTTGTCTTGTTTATGTAGTATTTTCCGGTGATCTGCTAGGTTGGGTCAGGTCAGCGGGAAGGAATGTTCTGAATAGATGGGCTTTCAGGTGTTTTTGGAAGGTTAGGTAATTGTTCATGAATTTTAGATCTTTTGGAAGTGTGTTCCAGAGTTTGGTGCACATATATGAAAATCTGGAAGTGTAAGCTGATTTGTAATTTAATGCCTTGGCATCTCAGGAAGTAGAGGGTAAGGTAGGATCTCGTGGACATAATGGTGTTTCGGATTGGTCTTTCTATTAGTTTGATCATGTAGCCTGGTGCCAAAGATTATTCCGTAGACCATACAGCATATCTTGAAGGATATGCATGCTTTGACTGGTAGCCAATGTAATTTTTGGAGTAACGGTTTAGCGCTTTCGAATCTGGTTTTTCCGAAGATGAGTCTAGCAGCTGTATTTTGTGCTGTTTGTAATTTTTTAAAGATTTGGTCCTTGCATCCTGCAAAGACTCCATTGCAGTAGTCCGCGTGTAAAATGAATCCTTAATTTACTGGAAAATAAATGCCTAATGTTACAGCTTATAAACCCTGGGAATAAAAGTTTTTGCTGTGTATCCTCCTAGGGCATTCATTGAATCAACTTATTGTGGGCCAAGTTATCATATCTGCATTTGTGCAGCCCTTGGATAATCTCTTTTGTAAGTGGATTTCATTATCCTATGAGAACATAAATTTTTGGCCTGTGCTTCCAGTGTAACAGCTGGCCCCATGCACTTCAAATCAGTGCAGAGGGAATGCCAGCACATCAGGGCCATTGCATTAAATAGGAGAGGGGGAGAGATACAATCATAACTCAGACAATACAAGAAATCCAAGTCTTCTAATATACCCTAATACTAATATTTTCTTCTGTGGTGACAAGATATACCACAAGAAAGGCCCAATTGGATCTCTTCTTCCATGTGCTGGGATAGAATTCAGTAATAAATATTGGTGCATGGGGAATACCCCCACTGTGCATGGAGGGCACATCCCCTTCAGAAGCAAAGAGGTATGATCATGGGAACCACCTTTTCAAAATTATTGGTGGTGCTAAATCTAATGGAAATTACCCCTTCCTTGTCACAGACAAAAGATTTGTTCAATATTGGGGGTGCTGACACCCCACAGCACTCACAGAGTTGGCGTCTATGGGTGTGATAAATAACTTTGTGCCAGTGCAATACTTTGCTGAACTGGCCCTATGCTATGTGTCTCTTTTGTGGCTTTCAGATGTTCAACTGTTGTTTGCATTTTCCTCCTCTGGCAGCTGCAGTTGTGGGGGACACAGCACTAATGTGAGTCTCCACCACCCAGACACATTCTAAACAAAAACAGACATCCAGGAAGTGGTCATTGCATGCCAAGAAAAAAACAAATCAGGCAGTCATTTGGGTGTCTGTACAACAAATGCCTTTCTTCTTTTCTTTTCTCTTACATCATGCTCTTATCTTTTGGAAGTTATTCATGTCCATGTCCTGTTTTCTTGGGGAGGAGGAGTTTGTGTGTGTGTATTAAGTGATAAATTTTATTACAGCAGCTTGTGCTCAGTGTAAATCACTTCTCTACTCTGATTTATATACGCCTGTGTTAATGGGAAGTAGGTAGTCCGATTTTGCCGGCTTTACAAATTAGTACACTAATCCCTGAATAGTGTACTAATCAGAGATACAATATGGTATCTGCCTCTACAACTGTCCTACCACCCCGCAAACTGTCCCAACTCAAAACTGTCCCTCCACCCCAAAAACTGCCACCGGATAATCATTAATAGCACACTACTAGCCATACAAAGTGCTGTACAGTGAGGACAGGTGTTCAGGTCCAATATCTCCCTGCCTTAAAGAGCTTACATCTAAGTAGGTACCTGAGGCAATGGGAAATAAAGCGACTTCCCCAAGGAGCCCACCAGCTTGCAAACTTCCCCACCCCCAAAATACTACCCTCTGCAATTGCCCCATCACCATGCACACTATCCCAACCCTAGAAACACCACCTGCCACTTCTCAGCAAATTACTTCACCCCAAAAAGAACTCCTCCCCTACAATTGCCTCCACTACCCCACAAACTAAACCAACCATAAATACTATTCCCCTGCAACTGTTCCACCATTCCACAAACTGCCTCCACTCCCCAAAACTACTTCCCCCATCAACCTGCAAATTGCCCCTACTCTAAAAACTATACCATGCAACTGCCCCACTACCCTCACATCCAGGTTACCCCAATGCAATTACTCTATCATCCTTCACACACCCCCATCCCTCCATCACCCCCCCCCACACACACACACACACACACATACACACACACACATACACACACACACAGGCCAAAACAACTCTCTTCTGCTACTATCACATCATCCCCAAAACTTCTCCCACCACTAGGAGTGGCCTAGTGGTTAGAGTGGTGGACTTTGGTCCTGGGGAAGTGGGTTCAATTCCCTCTGCAGGCACAGGCAGCTCCTTGTGACTCTGGGCAAGTCACTTAACCCTCCATTGCCCCAGGTACAAATAAGTACCTGTATATAATATGTAAGCTGCATTGAACCTGCTATGAGTGGGAAAGCACAGGGTACAAATGTAAGAAAAATAAAATAAAAAATTTCCTAACAACTACCTCACCACCCCCAAAATGTTTCATCTGCCAAATTACCCCCAACAGATATACTGTAACACATGCAAACCACACACATGGGTGGACTGTAAATAATTTCCTATCATTCTGATGTATATTTCATATTCTTTGTTGTTACTGCTACTATGAAAACTACTGTCTTATTAGCTGTTATGTATCGCTATTAGATGGAAGGTCAGATTAGGGCACTATAGGATGTGTTCAGGACTTAGAGCTGATGCTGAAAAGTGGTAGAATCCAACTGTACTCCAAAATCAGCGCAAACAAATTGCCGTGGTATGCTCAAACTAGTGGACATGCAAATTGCTGCTACATTAAAATCGCAACAGTAACCTAAGGCTTAGCGCAAAATGTTAACTTTCCTGTCAGTGCCTGAGTTCTTGACATTTATTTTTTTTAAACACAAGCATGGGGGAGGCAAGTTGGCGTCTGAGTAGGACATGTGGGGAACACGCTTCTGACTCTTTCCTTACTATTGAGAAGGATCGCTAATTTTATGCCGAAACGATGGGGCAAGGTTAAGGGTTCTCTTCCCCCTTCAGTACCTCTTTCCTCCACACACCAGACCGCAATTACCTCCACAAGCTCCATGCATGGCTGCTGTTGGAGTAAGGAAGTACTGCAACTTGGCATGTGATTGGTTGCTGAGTCTCTTAGGTCCTGAACCGTCTCCTCAACCCAAGGACCCTGCACTGCAGCTGCCACGATTGAAAGAGGCAGGATTAGTTTCTAGCAATGCTGGCCAGGCAGTGCTGCAGATCTCCGATCCAGTTGATCACACACTGATATCGACAGTGTTGGGTGAGCTGACTATAGAGTTGTCTAACGTCAGTGTCCAGGGTCCAACGGACATCATGATGCAGGCTTTGTGCGTTGTAATTCATGCCTTAGCTATTCAATGGCTGGATTACTGTAATGTTCTATCTAGGAGCATAGGTCAGAGAGAGAGAGAGACCAGGCGACTGCAACTGATGCAGAATATAGCTGTAAAGCTACTTTTTCATGCTACAAAATATGACCATGTGACTCCCTTTCTTGAAGCTGAACACTGGTTACCGGTGGAGCATCACATTACCTATAAAATATTGCTTCTGGTTTCAAGATTTTTTTATACAAAGCTGCCTGCTTTCTTGTTGCCTAGTTTGCAGCCTTATATGCCTGGATGGCTTCTCCGCTTTAACCAACAATCACTACTGTCAGTTCCTTCGTTGAGCACCATACCATCTTCTATAGTTCGGAAGATGATGTTCAGTGTGGTGGGATCAACACTCTGGAACAATCTACCCAGTGCTCCTTTGTAGAAAAAAAGGTGCCAGTACTCATACAGTGTCAACCTTAAGGACAGGATGCCTATCTATGACTCCACCCCTACAGTAGCCACACCCCCACAATAGCCACACCCATTTTACCAACCATGGAGCATATAAAAAGGTATCATTTGAAAATAGTACACGTCCCTAGGCCCAACAAAACTAATAAAATATGTAGACAAAAAAACATCAGCTGAAATCCCACAAAATCAGACTCTGGCGTGCAGGATAACACCAGAAAAACAAAAATATTTTCCCCGTGCTATAAAAATAGAAGACATAAATTTCAAATATTCCATTCACTATATTACAAATTAACGACTACACATAAAACAAAAAAAATTAGCACAGCTACCACACTACTTTAACTTAAAATAAAAATAAAATTCTTTTTTCTACCTTTGTTGTCTGGCCATGTACTTCTTTTCATTTGTGTTGGTCCCAGTCTGTAGTTTCTATTTTCCTCATCTTCTCTTAACTCTATTGCCAGGATTTCCTGTTTGTCATTTTTCTCTCCTCCTTTTCCTTTCAGCTTTCGTAGATTTTATTTTCTGCCTTTATCCTCATTTAGTTCTTTCTTACTATCCAGTCTTCCAGCATTTCTCCCCTTGCCCTCTCTCTCCAATCAGCATTTCTTTCCTTGTCCCTTTCCTCCCCATTAGCATTTCTCCCCTTGCCCCCTCTCTCTCCCCATCCAGCATCTCTCTTCTTGCCCCTTTTCTCCTCATTAGCATTTTCCCCTTGTCCCCTCTCTCCACATCCAGTATTTCTCCCCTTGTCCCCTCTCTCCACATCCAGTATTTCTCCCCTTGTCCCCTCTCTCATCCAATATTTCTCCACCTGCCTCCTCTCACCCCATCCAGCAACTCTCCTACGGCTGCTGCTGCTTCTTCCAATCAGCAGCAGTGGTGGGAAAATCAAGAAGTAAAAGGCATGAGGCCACAGTGCTCAGAGTGTGCTGTTGGCTCTGCTGATCCTTTGTCCTTCTGACATCAGCTTCCTGTTCCAGTGCAGGGGATCAGCGGAGACAACAGCATGTGTCCCAGCACTGCAGTCCTGTGCCTGCTATTCCTTGCTGTGCCTGCGGCGCTGATGCTGTTCATTGGGAAAAGCAGCTGTGGCCACAGGAGAGAGGCGGGAGCTGGAGGAGATAAGCGGGGATGGGGAAAAAAAGATGACAGTAAGCTCTGGCACAAAAAAAGCCCTGAATCTACCCATACTCTTACGTACAGAGATTTCTCTTCCTTAAAACCCACTTCTTCCAGTTGGCTTTCCCTAACTAAATTTTGTTTCTTTAACGGTTGATCTGCCTCAGCCATAGGAAGGCAAAAGAGAAAACTGATCCATTGGATGTCTCGGCAATTTTTGAGTTTTCTTCAGAAGAAATTAAAAATAGACCTACTTTGCTGGTCTCTTTTGTCTTTTTACAAGACAAAGAGGCAGTTTTGAAACTCTGTTATCATGATAGAGACTAATTTTTACGGTGTTAAAGTCTCAGTTTTTCCAGATGTTTCTAAGTGGACTCAGCATAGGAGAAGGCAATTCCTTGAATTGAAACAGCATGTTTTGTCTATAGGAGCCACCTTCCAATTGTGATTCCTTGTAAATATTTAATTTCCTTACAAAATACTCATTATGGGGCCAATATTCAGCAAGCCTGGCAACCTCCCACAGTTGGTGGTCAGCCCGGATATTCAATGCTGGACCGTTTCTGGTGTCCAGCATTGAATATCCAGTTTATTTTTAGCAGGTTTAAAGTTAACTGGCTATGTCAATATTTGAAGATAACCAGTTAACTTTAAACCGGCTAAAGATATAGCAGCTATTTAAGCAGCCCCATGTAGCCGCTTACAATAGCTGGATATGAATTGTATATTCGGGGATAGTCGGATATATAACACACTATAGCCAGTTATCTCTTAGGCACTAACCAGGAATATTTCATGGAATGTGGTGTATATTTTTTTTATGAACCTGAACATCTGTCTGCTTTAGTGTCCTCAAAATCTCTTGAGCTGCAAGTAGCTACTTCCCCTGCTGAAATTGCTGCAGCTAGCTTACCTCTAGGTTAGGTTGCTTGTAAATTGTATTCAAAATATTGTTTGTTCTGCTGACTATGAATATAATATTTTTCTTCATTTAATTGCCCTGTAAATTGTGAAATGGATCTTTTATATTTGAGGACTAGTGATTAGAAGTTATTATTTGAATATCAAACAAATTTTTCTTCTGTATATATGGTGAACTTTAACTTCTTTGCTGCAGCAAGTTTTATTTGCTTGTGAATTTATTAAAACTTTTCAATATAAATTTTAAAAAATAATAATTGTATATATTGAAATTTCTAGGAGTGGCCTAGTGGTTAGAGCATGGGTCTTGACATCCAGAGGTGGCTGGTTCAAATCCCACTGCTGCTTCTTGTGATCTTGGGCAAGTCATTTAACCCTCCATTGCCTCAGGTATAAACTTAGATTGTGAGCCCTCTAGGAACAGGGAAATACCCAATGTACCTGAATGTAATTCACCTTGAGCTATTACTGAAAAAGGTGTCAGCAAAAATCCAATCCAAAAAATAATAATAATTGACCAGTTATCTTGTACTGTAATTCACAATGAGCTGTATGGTATTTAGCAGAATTCAAGTAATAATATTGTATTGTACAAAGAGAGACACTTCCATGTAAAAATATAATCCTATATAATAATTCTCACCTCCAACGTTCTGAGGCTGCCTGGAACCGTGGATCTCTCGAAGGTGGTCTGGTAGATGGAGTAGATCATCCCACTGATTGGCTGTGTCTCGGATGACGTCACCAGCCCGATGCACAGCAACAAACCGTGACCCAGGCAGGGGGAGCCCTACTCCTCCCCCTGCCAACTGCCCTAAAAAAGCCACCGCCTCCCTCCCTCTCCTCTCCTCTCCCGAACCGCTGCCGCTCTCCCGAAACTCCCCCCAGCTGACGAAAAAAACGCCGCCCCTAGGAGCCTCAGTTGTGCCTGCCTGCCTCCCGTTTCATTTCCATCAGAAACGGGTGCGCTATAGCGATGTGGGTAAGCAAAAGTGAAAGATGATGCATGTCACTGTACAGCTATGCAACCATGCTTGGAAGGAATGGAACTTGGAGGGATGGAGGGGGGGATGAGGACCCTGGGAGGGAGTGGGGGGAGGACCCTGGGATGGAGGGAGGGAGGGGGGTGAGGACCCAAGGAGGGAGGGAGGATGAGGACCCAGGGAGGGAGGGAGGATGAGGACCCTGGAACTGGAAGGGAGGGAGGGGAGGCCCTGGCACACACTCTCATTCTCACACACACACTCTCGCACCCAGTCTCAATCTCTCTGTCACACACACTCACACATTCACTCTCTCTCTCTATCACACACTCATTCTCACACACACTCTGTGATACACACACATAAGTACATAAGTACATAAGTAATGCCATACTGGGAAAAGACCAAAGGTCCATCAAGCCCAGCATCTTGTCCATGACAGCGGCCAATCCAGGCCAAGGGCACCTGGCAAGCTTCCCAAACATACACACATTCTATACATGTTATTCCTGGGATTTTGGATTTTTCCAAGTCCGTTTAGTAGCGGTTTATGGACTTGTCCTTTAGGAAACCGTCCAACCCTTTTTTAAACTCTGCTAAGCTAACCGCCTTCACCACATTTCCCGGCAATGAATTCCAGAGTTTAATTACACGTTGGGTGAAGAAAACTTTTCTCCGATTTGTTTTAAATTTACTACACTGTAGTTTAATCGCATGCCCCCTAGTCCTAGTATTTTTGGAAAGCGTGAACAGACGCTTCACATCCACCTGTTCCACTCCACTCATTATTTTATATACCTCTATCATGTCTCCCCTCAGCCGTCTCTTCTCCAAGCTGAATAGCCCTAGCCTCCTTAGTCTTTCTTCATAGGGAAGTCGTCCCATCCCCGCTATCATTTTAGTCGCCCTTCGCTGCACCTTTTCCAATTCTACTATATCTTTCTTGAGATGCGGCGACCAGAACTGAACACAATACTCAAGGTGCGGTCGCACCATGGAGCGATACAACGGCATTATAACATCTTCACACCTGTTTTCCATACCTTTCCTAATAATACCCAACATTCTATTCGCTTTCCTAGCCGCAGCAGCACACTGAGCAGAAGGTTTCAGCGTGTTATCGACGACGACACCCAGATCCCTTTCTTGGTTCGTAACTCCTAACGTGGAACCTTGCATGACGTAGCTATAATTCGGGTTCTTTTTTCCCACATGCATCACCTTGCACTTGCTCACATTAAACGTCATCTGCCATTTAGCTGCCCAGTCTCGTAAGGTCCTCTTGTAATTTTTCACAATCCTGTCGCGAGTTAACGACTTTGAATAACTTTGTGTCATCAGCAAATTTAATTACCTCGCTAGTTACTCCCATCTCAAAATCATTTATAAATATATTTAAAAAGCAGCGGTCCTAGCACAGACCCCTGAGGAACCCCACTAACTACCCTTCTCCATTGTGAATACTGCCCATTTAACCCCACTCTCTGTTTCCTATCCTTCAACCAGTTTTTAATCCTCCTATCCCATGACCCTCCAATTTCCTCTGTAGCCTTTCATGAGGTACCTTGTCAAACGCCTTTTGAAAATCCAGATACACAATATCAACCGGCTCCCCTTTGTCCACATGTTTGTTTACTCCTTCAAAGAATTGAAGTAAATTGGTCAGGCAAGATTTCCCCACACAAAAGCCGTGCTGACTCGGTCTCAGTAATCCATGTCCTCGGATGTGCTCTGTAATTTTGTTTTTAATAATAGCCTCTACCATTTTCCCCGGCACCGACGTCAGACTCACCGGTCTATAATTTCGAGGAAATCCTTTCTAGCGCCCGTTTCCTTTCAAACAGAAACGGGCCTTTTTTACTAGTAATAATAACAATTCACTCCCTAAATTTTTGGGCCTCAGGAATGGGGAAGTAGAATCCTTATTAACTCCACCCATGCCACAGTGAGGAACCTGGATATAGTCCAATGCATCTGAAAAAAATATTGCATCTTATAATTTATAACAGCTATAGAATTCAGTCTTATTGCTCTCAGTTTTCAGAGTTAGGGTCCTTTCCACAAAGAGCTTAAAGCCTTTGCTAATACACAGAAAGGTCAAAGGGCTTCCCAAAGGAACTGAAGTATTGGGATCCAACCAAATTTTATTTATTTATTTGTTACATTTGTACCCCACACTTTCCCACTCATAGCAGGTTCAATGCGGCTTACATAGTAGTAAGATTAAAAAAGTATAATGGAGAGAATACAGTCTAAGCTTAACAGAGTAAAGGAGATGTGTAGATAGGTAACATTATAAGGGAGAAGGGTATAAGAGGTAGGAGGAGGAGCTAGTTTTAGGCTAGATTGAGATAATAAGGTGATAGGGTTGGATAAAACATAGGGAAAAATTGGAGGAGGTGTGGTCTGAGACATTGACATTGTCACAGGGTCAGGTGAAGAATAGGTGGGTACATAAAGTTAGGTCATGGCGTTTGGCTAAGCTTCCTTGAATAGATGGGTTTTCAGCGATTTTCTGAAGGGTAGGTAGTCTTTGATAAAGCAAATGGGTCTGGGTAGGACATTCCAGAGTTGACTACCTTTGAAGGAGAGGTTCACCAGCTCCAGTTGATTCAGAATGCAGCAGCAAGACTCATAGAAGGTTGCAAGTGACGTGACCACATCACACCATTTTTGCAAAAACTTCATTGGCTACCAATACAATACAGGGCTAACTTTAAAACTCTATACCTGATCTTCAAGGACCTGAAAGGAAATGGCCCCAAGTATCTGAAGAATAGGATGATCCTGCACACACCGCCAAGGACACTAAGGTCCTCCCAAGGACTTTCACTAACTACACCCTCTCCAAAAGACATTACGCAATGTGATACCGGCAAGCGAGCCTTCTCCGGAGTAGCCCCCACACTCTGGAATGCATTGCCTGAAAGGCTCCGCTTAACACAAGACTATCTCTACTTCAGGAAGCAGGTGAAAGCTTGGCTCTTCAACCAAGCCTTTAATGGAAGAAGTAACTAACTTGATAGTCTACCTCACACACAAAAGGATTGACTCGGGCTGCACATACTGCAGCGGGACATGTTTATCTACTCCTAGCCTAACTGAGATAATATTTAACCATCTGTCTGACCTCATGTGCAACTTTCTTCAAATCAGTCACCTTACTTTCAAATTCTTCCTACTTTCTTACTCATCTATATGTTACAACTTTGCCTTACCCTTCACTACCAGTTATAATGTTCTATTATGTATTGTGTTGTCATTGCAAGTAGTATACCATGCCATATTTTGTATTGTTACTTGAATATTTTTACTGCTGTAATTGCCTATTGCTCATGTTTGATCTATTCTTACTGTACACCACCTTGAGTGAATTCCTTCAAAAAGGCGGTAAATAAAGCCTAATAAATAAATAAATAAATAAATCCTATTAATTAATTAATTAAGGTTGCAGGTCTTTTAAAGTAACCCCCAAATCTCTCTACCAGCCCTCCTGCAGATGAGTGCTCTGTGTTGCACCAAACATTCCTGGCCTGGCTTTGATTGTTTCCTTGTCTTTCCTTCTAGTTACCCTGCCTTCCAGGAAGAGGAAGGAGGGAAGGAAAAATTCCAAACCCAACCTGTTCCTGTGCACTTGATTGTGGAACAGATGCCAGTGGAGGAATGCAGATGAAAACTGAGAGGATGCAGCAGCACTCAAAGGAAGCACCGACTCCAGTTTGAGTTATAGGCTGTTATTATAAACATTGGGAGGAGGTTGTCTAAAAACTTTCCACGAGTTTCTATTGTTAAACAGTTTGCTACATTATTGTATGTATGCTTGCTGGAACAGACAGAATCATATAGTCCAGGTACATTATTGATAAAGGGGGGTGGGGGTGGGGAGGGAGATGAAGGGAGAATTATTTTGTGCCTATGCAAAAACTCTGGGATAAGTTTGGTCTTATTTAAGACCAAGACTATTGATTTGCTGGGTTATGCTTCATGTACTTTTCATTTCTGGTTAGATTAATTTTCCTTTGCTGTTCTGTCACTAATTAAATATATATGTACCGTAATCAATAAGCACTTTCAAGAAACAAAGTATCCTGCATAAAGAGAGAAGGAGAGAAAGGGAAACTATAACAAGAAACATATATCACCAATTATACATTACACCTACAAGGGGATCTAACAAACATCGTCCACCTAAGATAACAAAAGCCTTTCTAACTGATCTGGTTTATAAAAAACATAACTAGTATTTGAAAAGGTAATTAAACACATTAAAGGAATTTTTTTTTTTTAAAGTAGCTCTTAGACAACACCCTACCCTTCAATTGCAAAAACTGTCCAAGTTGTGTAGCCCTAGAAACATCTGGAAATATTTGTAACTTCTTCCACAAAATAAGTAACCTTTCTTCTTGAACTAATTTTTCAAAACTAAGGCGTCCTTTTACAAAGGTGCACTGAAAAATGGCCTGCAGTAGTGTAGACGCGGGTTTGGGGCGCACACAGAATCATTTTTCAGAACACCTACAAAAAATGCCTTTTTAACATTTTTGCTGAAAATGGACGTGCGACAAAATGAAAATTGCCGTGCGTCTATTTTGGGTCTGAGATCTTACTGCCAGCCATTGACCTAGCGGTAAAGTCTCACAGGGTAACTGGGCAGGAATGACTTATGCAAGCCAAATGCCACTTGGCGCATCCGATACGTGCGGCCAAAAATAAAAATTATTTTCCAGATGCGCGTATCGGACACACGCCAAAAATGAAATTACTTCAAGAGCCACGCAGTAACTCCCTTTTTGGCATGCATTGGGTGCGCTTTAGACTCTTACGCGGCTTAGTAAAAGGGCCCTTAAAAGTTTTTCAAAATAAATGATACCAGTAGAGTGTTCAGGAAAGTTGTCTTGAGTTGTTGCTAAAAAAGCTGTTAAATCTGAAATCTCATTTCTCTTAACACTACTTACTACTATTTAACATTTTTTTAGCGCTACAAAGTGTACGCAGCGCTGCACAAACATAGAAGAAAGACAGTCCCTGCTCAAAGAGCTTACAATCTAATAGACAAAAAATAAAGCAAGCAAATCAAATAATGTGTAGAGGAAAGAGGAGAGGAGGGTAGGTGGAGGCGAGTGCCTCCCTCAACCTGACTTATCTTAAGGACCTTCTTTGGCAAATAATAACATTTTATAACACCAATAGTACCCGCATTAGTCAGAACCACAATTCCCTGAAATATTTTCTCAATAAAATCACAGCAGATAAGGCACAAAACGTGAAAATTCAAAAATCTCAGATTAGAAGACCTAATCTGATTTTCCAACACCTCTAGCTGTCTATGCAACAAAAAGACTATCTGTTGTACAGACCCAATCGGGGTTTCAGATTTTTTAATAGCATTGTCCAGTTACTGAGTTTGCTGTTCAAATAATTCCATTTTTGTAACAACTTCCTGGGAAAAATGACAGAGCTTCTGTACCAGGCCCTGTAGCAATGCTTCAGTCCGTTTCACCACTCTCCAAACATCTAACAAAGATATTTAAGAAGGTTCCACTTCACCAGTAGGGACTTCCTTATGCGCTTACAAATTAGAACTACTGCCTGGCTACCACGTGCCCCTGGCGGTAATTCTAATTTCTATGTGCGTCCAAAACGCACGGCAGAAAATAATTTCTATTTTCTACCGCATGGCGTTAACTGGGCGGTAATCAGCAGTGTACGCATGCTGACAATTACCACCCGGTTAACGTGTGAAACCTTACCACTATGTTAATGGGTGGCAGTAAGGTCTCAGGCCCAAAATGGACGCGCACTGATTTTTATTTTGCCACACATCCATTTTCGGCAAAAAAGACCTTTTTTGCAGGTGCGCTAAAAATTGGCCTGCGCCTGTCCAATACACATGTCTACACCAGCACAGGCCGAATTTACCGCACCTTAGTAAAGGGCCCCATAACTGGGTGTGGCTGTTCAGTGGAGGACCCTTTACAAAGCATCGTTAAGCTCAACATGAGCTTACCGCACACTAACTCAGGACTACCGCTGGTCCAACACGGCTGCCGGTGGTAGTTCCGCCTCGAGCACCCCATTTTTGGCCTGCCAGAAAAAAATGTTTATAGCATGGCACTAACCTGGTGGTAATCAGGCATCGCCACATACTGCCTGGTTACCGCCAGGTTACCGTAGGACCCCTTACCGCCACCTGAATGGATGGATGGCGGTAAGTGCTCCCCGCCGCATGGCCATACAGTAAAAGTTATCATGCCGCATAGCCATTTTTGAGGGGAGGGCTTTTTACCCGCTGCAGTAAAAACATCCTGGCATACGGCAAAAATGACCCCTGCCTCTACTGCAGGGCCCTTTTTCCCCGCAGCTTATTAAAAGGACTCCTAGATGTTGCAAAGTGGGTATAGGCAACTGTGGCATAGCTGAAACTCCCTCAAAGGAGGAAAAATCTTCTCTGGACAAATCCCTTGATGGGGACAGATTGGAAGAATTAGGCAGGTCAGGGCAACGCCTTTCCCCTGACCTCTACTGCTTATTTCTATGGTGCTACAAGACATATGCAGTGCTGTACACATTATACATTGTACTTTCTCTGTCTCTTGTGGGCTCACAATCTGAGGTGTTGTTTTTTTGGGGTGGTTTATACCTGGGACAATGGAGGGTTAAGTGACATGCCCAAGGTCACAAGGAGCTACAATGGGAATCAAAACCAGTTCCCTATGATGTCAGCTAACTTCATTAAGGGAAAGGGAAAAGGAATGGGACTTGATATTCTACCTTTCTGTGGTTTTTGCAACTACATTCAAAGTGGTTTACATAGTATATATAGGTACTTATTTGTACCTGGAGCAATGGAGGTTTAAGTGACTTGCCCATAGTCACAAGGACCTGCAGTGAGAATTGAACCCAGTTCCCCAGGATCAATCTCTGCAGCACTAACCATTAAGCTACTCCTCCACTCAAGCAGAGTCAAGATTTCATGTTTATAATAGATGATTATTGCATCTTGATATTCCCTACTTACAAAGTGCAACCAGGTCACATGTTAGAAACATAGAAACATGACGGTAGATAAAGGCCATGTGACCCATCCAGTCTGCCCATCCTCTGTAACCCCTAATTCTTCCTGTTCCTAAGCGATCCCACATGCTTATCCCCTGCCTTTTAAAATTCTGGAGTACAGAAAGTGGGAGGACGACCAAGGATCCCAAAGACTAAGAAGATGTATAATAAAAGCGAAGTTTATTGTGGTACGGAGACTCGACACAACGTCGTGTTTCGGCCGTTAGGCCTGCATCAGGAGTCTGTAGCCAAATTTAAAAACATAAGAAAATAAGGAACAATACAACAAATAAAAAACATATCAAAATGTACAGGGATGTATATGTGAGATAATAAAGGTACATTACATTTTAATTCTGGAACGGATGTAAAAATAGACAAAGATTAAAAACTAAACAATGAAATAATGGCACCAATTGTATAAAAACAAAATCATATGCATTTTAAATAATAATACAACAGATAATATATTTTTTAAAAAACAAGAAATTATGTTTTCTGTAAAAAATATATATATGTGTATAAACGATATTAAAAGCACTCTATATTTTTATTCAAGAAACAAGCATAAAATGAAAAATTAAGAGTGGCGTTTAAATTTGAACGAAATGGAATAAAACCTAATAGATAAAAGACAAAAACGTATACATTATTAAAATAAAATACACCAGGAAATATATATTAATATCTTTTGTTAAAAAGTTATATGACAGATGGTAGATGTGCATGTACAAGATAAGTTTTATGTTAAAATGCAAACTATATCAACAGCAAATACAAATCATAATACAAAACATGTATATGGAAATTTGAAAGTAGTCTTTGAAATCTGAAAATGATATACTGTGAATAAAAAATAGACTAACACTATGTAAAGAATAGAATAAAACAAGAAATATTGGCAGAGAATAATGAATGGCAAACTCAATGGTATGATTGAGGCAGAAAGGGCCATGGATATAGATGTATGTTAATTTAATGACACTGACCTTAATCGTAGATAACACTTGAACAGATGATGATTAAAAATCTTCTTATAAGATAGTCTGATCAGAAAATAAAATAATGAGTGGAGGAGTGGTTAGAGTGGTGGACTTTGGTCCGGGGGAACTGGGTTCAACTCCCACTTCAAGCACAGGCAGCTCCTTGTGACTCTGGGCAAATCACTTAACCCTCCATTGCCCCAGGTACAAATAAGTACCTGTATATAATATGTAAGCCACACTGAACCTGCTATGAGTGGGAAAGCATGGGGTACAAATGTAAGAAAAAAATGTGTCTGAGTGTATATTGATAAAGCATATTTGAAAAATACCATATAAAAAATATATGTAAAAAATCCTCCAAATACTAGTTTAAAAAACTTTTGAGAATATAAATTGAAAAATATATAAATAAAAAAATTATAAATTAAAGAATACAAAATAAAAAATAGAAAAATAATGTTACATAAACAAGGTGGCACGGAATGGGAACAAAAACAACAATAAAAATATAAAAATATTGCAAATCAAATATTACAAAAAACTAGAAATGTATTAGCAGCGTAGATAATGTATAGAAAACTAAAATATAGTGCCTTAAAAAGACGGTTATGGGTGTGAGCGTGCTAATCTGATTTATTGGACTACACTCTTACAGAGAAATGCTTTGCAAGAACAGCAGAGCATTTTAAACAGGCACAAAAAAGCGTAAAAGAATATAAAAAATACCATATGAGATAAAAGACAAACTAAAAGGACTAGCAATGAAACAAATAAGAACAAATGTTAAAATATTAGACAAACCAAAATGCTGTAAAAGTGAAAACGACAACAGCAAAAAACGTGAAACAAAAGAAGGTGTGTGATATGTAATAGAATCCAAGTGCTCTTTTTAAATTCTGGAACAGTCCTCGACTCCACCACCTCCACCAGGAGGCCATTCCACGCCTCCACCACCTTTTCTGTGAAATAATACTTCCTTAGGTTGCT
This sequence comes from Microcaecilia unicolor, assembly GCF_901765095.1. Lineage (NCBI taxonomy): Eukaryota > Metazoa > Chordata > Amphibia > Gymnophiona > Siphonopidae > Microcaecilia > Microcaecilia unicolor. Next base: position 323,653,334 of record NC_044034.1, on the reverse strand, counting down.
GCTAAGCCTATTCCCTCTTAACTTTGTCATATGCCTCCTCATTCCAGAGCTCTCCTTCATTTGAAAAAGGCTCTCTTCCTGTACATAAATGCCCTTGAGATATTTAAACGTTTCTATCAGGTCTCCTCTCTCCCTCCTCTCTTCCAGTGTATACATGTTGAGGTTCATAAGCCTGTCCCTATAATTTTTGCATTCAAGACCGCTTACTAATTTCGTAGCCACCCTCTGGACCGACTCCATCCTGTTTATATCTTTCCTTAGGTGCAGTCTCCAGAACTGCACGCAGTACTCCAAATGGGGCCTCACTAGAGACTTATACAACGGCACTATCACCTCCTTGTTCCTGCTGGTCATGCCTCTCTTTATGCACTCAAGCATCCTTCTGGCTTTGACCGTCGCTTTTTCTACCTGTTTGGAAGCTTTGAGGTCATCAGACACAATCACCCCCAAGTCCCGCTCGTCCTTCATACACTGTTAAATATACAACTATAATTCAGCTCACTGTCAACAATTTAGAAACAGTTACCCTGCACATTCTGCATGGAGCAGCAAATACCACTCTAAGCCATCTTACTGGGCAGACTCGAAGGACCATGCTAGCCCTTAGCTGCCATTGGTTACTATGTTACTCTGTCTGTTCGCAACTTGCTCTCAAAGTCATGCAACAACAGAGAAATGAATTAGAGAATGACACAGGGACAGGGACCCACGGTAATCTTGAGGAGGGGGACAGGGACAAAGCCCATGGGGACAGGGTGGGGACAGATTCCATGGGGATGGGGCAAGGACGGGGATGGGGACAGAGCCCATGGGTTTGTCCCTGTGTCATTTTGAACTTTGAAGCCTGTTAATGAACTGGACTGTTATTTATGTTTGAGTGATGCAGACCATGATATTTTGATGTTTGGAAAAACATGCAAACATGCTGGCCATAACTAGCAAAATTTGCATGAGGGAACCTGTACATTCCTGCTACCAGCACATCTTCTGAGAAGACATTTTCTATTGCAGGAAGGATTGTAGAAGACAGGAGAGCTAGACTGAATCCTAAGATTATTGATGCCTTTTATTCATTCACAGATTAATAAATCAAACCAGTGCTTCATAGGGCATATTTCTCCCCCATTAAGACATACAAAAAGGGTTGTGTTTTGTACCCCTGGACATTTTAACAGGGTGGATTAGGGTTCCTTGAGGTAGTAGAAGTCAGCTATTGTTGGGGTTGGAAGGGTAGAGGGTGATGGTTGTGGGGGTTATTATAGTTGTTTGTTGTTGTTATTATTGTTTTCTATTTGTGATTTATAAACAACAGTTGCACAGCATATTGCTCCTTTTTATACTTTAACAAAAAGATTTAAATATAAAATCATAAGTATTCAAGGCTTCTGCAGATGAGGACAGAAGCCACGGGGATGAGATGGGGACGGGGACAGAACCTGCAGGGACAGGTCATGGACAGAAACAGAGCCTCTGGGGAGGGGAGGGGGACGGAGACAGAATCTGCTGGGATGGGGTGGGGATGGAGACAGAACCCATGAGGATGGGGCAAGAATGGGGACAAACTTTGTCCCCTTGTCATTCTCTAAGATGAATCTCTGACTACACAGGAAGTGTTGTTTCAGCTGAGGTACTGTGTTTTATACAGTATCCCAGCAACAGAAAGATATGGATTTTACATTGCTCTTTGAAAAAATCCACACACGTCTGTGTCTCAGTCATTGGGAATGCAACCCGAGAGATGGGAGAAAAGTAAACAGTTACCAATCTGAGGAATAAATGATTCAGACACTGTGAAGCAGGCTCAAATTGTCTGGATTCTCCTGAAAAGATTATTATTATTATTATTATTATTTATTGCATTTGTATCCCACATTATCCCACCTATTTGCAGGCTCAATGTGGCTTACGTGATAGTTTTGTTAACATAGTCAGTTGCAGATTCAATGTGGCTTACATATTTTGTTAGCAAAGTCATTGCAGGGTGACAGATACATTTAATATTATGTCGAGGTTAGGTAAGGGTAGAAGGAAGTAGAAAGGGGTGATTAGGTAGTTATAGTGATTGGTAGTTATAGTAGGTGAGTGTCAGGCGGATTTGTGTGGCCGTTAGTTCTCATTGTATGCCTTGTTGAAGAGATATGTCTTTAGAGATCTGCGAAAAATGTTTCGTTGATTGTTCTCAGGTCTGTAGGCAGTGCATTCCACAATTTCGTGCCCAAGTACAAGAATGTGGTATCGTGCATCTGCTTGTACTTTAGTCCTTTACAACTGGGGAAGTGCAGGTCGAGGAACTTGCGGGATGCTCATGTGGCGTTTCTTGGAGGTACGTCTACAAGGTTTAGAATGTAGATTGGGGCGTCTGCGTGAATGATTTTGTGTATAATCGTGCAGATCTTGAACGTAATGCGCTCCCTAAGTGGGAGCCAGTGAAGCTTCTCTCTTAAGGGTTTTGCATTTTCATATTTAGTTTTTCTAAAAATGAGTCTTCAGTTTTCTGTGCCAGCCTCATCAAAGCTTCCTTTAAGGAGCTCATTAGTCCATGCATAATTTTTTGGTGTGCGTTTGCTGTAATTCCCACCAGCCATGCTTTCTCCCAGATTTTACTGCTAATGGCTCGCTGTCTTCTTGGAAAAGCTTTTACCAGGTTTTGCCCATCTGCATGAGTGATTATGTTATTAAATCCTACTATGGAAGTTGTTGTGACATCATAGTGACCATGAAATTATTCACAGGCCAAAAACTGCACTTTTCATACATCCTTTAGCAAACACTTGTCAACCTGTTTTGACAATGACCAGTCCGTACTTCTGCTCCACTTTCCACCTATGGCCCAATGAGTTTAAACTTTCCAACACACAGATAAGTACAAGGACCTGTTCTCTTTTTTTGCCTAAGGCATTGTACATTATGCCCACAAACCAGTACATCTAACAATGTGATGCACTTCGGCTACACAATGCTCTTTGTAACCAGTCAACAAACTAATTTATTACACACCAGAGAGCCGAATGCTTCTTGTGTGTGGGAAATACAAGAGCAAAAATGAGTGCAGAGGAAGGACTATTGTTAGGATAGATGGGTGGACCATTCCTCAACCGGTTTTCAATTGTCTGGGGCCAAATTCTTTTTTTTTCTTTTTTTTTTAAGGTCCATTGCACATACTAGAAATATGTTGGGGTAGGAACTAGAAAGGAGCAGTGAGCTTTTCCCCTGCCACCCCCTCTCTCTGTATCCAACCCAACACAAAATTCAGAAGAAAGCCACATTTGGGAGATTAAGAGTAATTCAGGAAAGATTAGGCATGGAAACAAATGTTATCCAGTGCAGAAGCATTTTAACCACTTATGTTGCCCTGGAGAAAGTTTTGTGGATAGATCTTCTCTGACTTTTTCCAGATTTTCCCCCTCCCCCCCCCCCCCCCCCCCCCCCCCCCCCCCCCCCCCCCATACATACACATTCCACTCATGCCCCCAAATCATGTATACAGTAGAGTAGGAATCACTTACAGAGGCACAATTAATATTAATGCCTTTGCTTGGTCATATAAAAAATCATGAGATGATAGAAAACCAGACAAATATACCAAGAAGCATTAAGCACGTCACTTACTTTACATGAGAATGAACCCTGAGGTCTATGCAGAATCGGAGAGAACCTTAGTACAAACCCCGCAAATCCAGGTCTGTAAACTCCTCCCCCAATGTTAGTAGGTACAGAGCAGAATTATGGTATTTCCCCTTTCTATTCACTATGCAAAAAAAAAAAAAAATTCTGATGGCACCTTAGTGACAGCAACACGAACTCCACATTACCAGGCACATTCTGGAGAAATACAAAACTCTGCTCATCCTTCTTCAATATTGCTTTGAAAATGTTGAAAAGAACTGGACCAAAAACCAGTCCTTGTGGTCAGAGTGAACTCCATTTACCATTACCCTTTGACACCTCCCATTCAACCAGTTCCTAACCAATCACTTATGGGTCATAAGTACATAATTATTGCCACACTGGGACAGACCAAAGGTCCAACAGTGGCCAATCAAGGTCACAAATACATTTTATGCTGCTTATCCCAGAAATAAGCAGTGGATTTTCCTTAAATCAATTTAATAATGATCTATGGACTTTTCCTTTAGGAAGTCGTCCAGACCTTTTTTAAACCCCGCTAAGTTAACCGCCTTTACCACATTCTCTGGCAACAAATTCCAGAGTTTAAATACACATTGAGTGAAGAAAAATTTTCTCCGATTCATATCGCATACCCCTAGTCCTAGTATTTTTGGAAAGAGTAAACAAACAATTCATGTCTATATCAAGTGTGGTTTTTAACCAGGTAGGAGTCACTCCTGATTAGGCCATGCTGTCCCGATGCAGAGCTGAAATTCAGCAGCTCTTAATCAGAGAGTGCACTAAATATGAGATCTGACTATTCTGTACCTAGTGCTGGGGTGGGCAGATATGGGGTGAACCTGGAAGTTATCAGGGCATCAGACAAAAAAGAGGATGAAAGCCTATGTATACAACAAATCCCAACCAAGTCCTCTTTCATATAATATGCAAAAGTACTTTATATACTAAATTCTCCCTTGCAGAGTACAAAACTCGCCTCCACCCATATAAAGAATCTAACAGGGTGAAAAGGACTTTAAACAGGGTCAATTATCTTCATAGGCATAAAAAACCCTTTCACACAAAATATTGTTAAAGCTCCACTTGGAGTTCAGTTTCAACTGGATCCACCAAACTGAACAAGACAAAATCATAAAAATGTCAAACACTTAGCTTGTGTCTTAAATGAAGACACACTTAAAATTCCGTGAGTCAGTCACACCGACTGTGGCCAGAGTTTTGCTATTTCAGCTTTCTCAAGGCGTGAACAAATAATGGGATTCAAGTGACGTGAAGATTGTTCACACTGAAATAAGCTGATTGTTTGTTCACGCCTTGAGACAGCTGAAATAGTGAAACTCTGGCCACAGTCGGTGTGACTGACTCACGAAAGTTAAAGTGCATCTTCTTTTAAGATACAAGCTAAGGGGCCCTTTTTCATGCCTATGCGCGTCCAACACATGTCAAACTGGCATACCGCCCGGTGGTAATTCCATTTTTGGCGCGCCCAAAACACGCGGTAGAAAATATTTTCTATTTTCTACCGCATGGCACTTACCTGGCAGTATTCGGCAATTGATGGATGCTTACCACCCGGTTAGTGCGTGAGACCTTACCCCTAACTCAATGGGGTGGCGGTAAGGTCTTAGGTCGAAAATGGATGTGCGCTGGTTTTCATTTTGCTACACGTCCATTTTCCAGCACATTAAAACAATCCCCTTTTCCAAGATGCGCTCAGGAAATGGACCAGCGCATGTCCAAAACATGCGCCTACACCAGCTCAGGCCACCTTAGTAAAAGGGCTCCTAAGTGTTTGACATTTTTATGATTTTGTCTTGTTCAGTTTGGTGGATCCAGTTGAAATTGAACTGTAAGTGGAGCTTTAACAATATTTTGTGTGAAAGGGGTTTTTATGCCTATGAAGATAATTGACCCTGTTTAAAGTCCTTTTCACCCTGTTAGATTCTTTATATGGGTGGAGACGAGGGTGCTGAGGCTTTTTCCCTATTATATGTTTTGTACTTGGTTTGGATTAGTTATCAAGGCATCGCCAATAGTTTTCTAAAAATCATTCAAAGTATACCTCACGTCTCTTCCTATTTGTGTCCGTTTTCCATGGTCCTATTCCTGCTCCTTATTTTAGGGGTCCTTTTACTAAGTTGCACTAACAGATTTAGTGCGTGCTAAATGATAACACACCCATAGGAAATATAATGGGCATCTTATCAGTCAAAGCGTGCTAAATCTATTAGAACGCCAATCAGAAATATGTCTAGGAAACTCTGCTTTTAACTCATCCGCCTCCACATATCCCTTCCCTTCCCTTTTGACTGTGGCAATGCAGCTTTTGCATTTCTGCCACTAGCATTTCTATAAAAAAAAAGAAAGAAAGAAAAAAAGTCTTATCCCCATTTTGTGTCATATGCAATTTTTTTCTTCCATTTTCATCTTTGAAACCTGATTATTTTCACAGCTGCTCTTAGCCTTTCCAGATATTGTTATCCTCTTTCTGCATCTCTTTTAAGTTATGAATGTTAACCTTTTTTTTCCCTCTCTTATCTTTTTAGCTGCTTCTTTTCGAAACCATAGCAGCCTTTTTCTTTCTCTTATTTATTTTCCTAACAAAGATGGTTTGTTGACTTTACATTATCTTTTTTTAATTTTGCCCACTGCTCTTCCACATTCTCCTAAAGCTTCTCGCCCAGTTGACCAGTTAGTTTTCCTGAACTCTATACAGGCAGTTTGAAAATAGGTCCCTAAAGGCCCCTTTTACCAAGCTGCGGCAAAAGGGGGCCAGCGCTGGTGTTGGTGCTTGCTCTACACGCGTGCCGAGGTCCCCTTTTACCACAGCTGGTAAAAGGGAAGGTCTCGCTTTCCTGCAGGAAATGGCTGGGCAGCAAGTAAAGCACTTGCTGCGTGGCCATTTCAGGGGTGTGCCCTTACCTCTACCCATTGAGGTGGCAGTAAGGGCTCCCACACTAACCCGGTGGTAATTGGGTATCGTGCCGCACTGCCCAATTACCGCCAGGTACAGTCCGGTGCTACAAAAATACATTTTTTTAGCATCGGAAATAACGGTGCAATAGGGGTGGGAAGTACCGCCGGGCTGCTGCAGTAGCCTGGCGGTACTTCCGTTATAGCCAGCGGTAAGCCCGCATTGGGCTTACCACCGCTTAGTAAAAGGAGCCCTAAATGATTGAGAATGAGAAAAGACAGCATAACTTCCCAAAGCTAGGCTATGAAATATTATTGTATACAACATCAACTTGTCACTTACAAGCTTTATTAAGTCTCTGGAAATATCAAATATTTCTATTTTGTGCAGGCTTCTTTCCCCCCTGCTCCTCTATGCTCTCCCAAGGGAGGTGCTGAAGACGAAAACAGCAAAGGAATGCAAAAAAAAAAAAAAGCATGGGATAAGGACACAGGATCCCAAGTGGGAAGGAGAAGTGGGGGGGACAGAGGGTGGACTGAGGTCTGTGGCTTTCCTCTAGGCATGAGGTGAGGTGGACTGGGTGAACCTAATGATTTTTACCTGCTGTCCTACTGTATGAGACTGGTAAGAACAGGTCTGGGAGTATTACAAAGTAGGAATGAGCAGCCAGAAAATTTTCACATCATTTACAGGAATTTTCATTTGGCCATTTTGTAGGGCTGCACTGAATATTCATATTCGATTCAATTCAGCCCCATATAGTGCCCCACATACATTGTTCGTATTCGGCCGAATAGTGATTTAAATTCGAATATGAATAATCCGGGACTCTACTGTGCTAAATCCTACTGAAATAAACCCTTGATCTCTGATTTCACATTGCTTCTTTTATTATTTGTTATGTTAAAGCTCAATGCCCATTATTTGTATTCGGTAGACGTATTCAGCCGAATAATATTTTGCATTATTTATTTATTTATTTATTTATTTATTTGCATTTGTATCCCACATTTTCCCACCTATTTGCGGGCTCAGTGTGGCTTACAATACATTGTAAATAATGGAAATACAGTTTGTTACATTACGATTATGGGTTACATTGTGAAAAGTTAAGAAGATAGAGTCAGATCAATCACCTTTGGGGCGTAGAAACTATAGGATAAGACGTTGGGGAATTGCTACGGTGATCGAATAATAGCAGGAGCGCGATGGGGTAAACAGTTTTTATCTATGGGTAGATTGTTGGAAGGGAGAGAGTACGTGGAAGTGGAGTACGTGAGGTAACGTCTTGAGGCATTGTTGTGATGTATATGGGATTTATATGTTTTGATCCTTGCGGTATGCTTTTTCGAAGAGATAGGTCTTCAATCGTTTGCGGAAGTCTGTCAACTCGTAGACCGCTCTCAGGCCGCGTGGTAGTGCGTTCCAGAGTTGCGTGCTGAGTTCGTATTCGGCTGAATAATAAAATATGCTATTCGGTACAACTCTACCATTTTGCCAGTTTCCAATAAAGGGGGGGGGGGACATTGGAAAGAGTGTGCACTATGTGAAAAGAGGATGCACTCTTTTCCCGATAGGGTGTGCATTCAAACATGCACAATTTTTCTTATGTGCACTAGCGTGCACGTGTGCAATAGTTCATACATGCTTAGTAGTTCTGCCATCAGGAAAGAGTATGTCCTCTTTCTGAAACAATGCACCCCCTTTCTAAAGAGTATGCACTATTACTGACCAACGACAAAGCATGAAATGCCATATTGTTTTCTGATCATTTTTGTTTGGGAACGATATAGGATATCTCATTTGACATTTCTTATATCATTGCAAACAACAGCCCATTCCTATTGCAAACAAGCTTGAACACCAAAGGAAGCAATCCCACCTTATGTTGCAGATCATGGTTAGGACTATTACCAGGGTACACTATGCCCTGGGTGGTCAAGGAGTAGGTCCCCTCCATTGACATGGCTGAGGGGGCGGGGTCTGCTTCCAGTGACAGAATCACACTGGAATAGCTGCATAGGAGCTATCAGTTAATCTCTGCAGCTGTAATGTCCATCCTAGCATAGTGCCCATCCCACCTTCCCCTTCTGATAGCTCTTGCCAGGACATAGCCAGGTGACTACCAACAGGCTGCAATGCTCCAGAAACCAACCTTGTTAGTGTCAGCAGGATGGTTGTAGCCTGGCCTGCAGGATTTTTAGGACTAAGGTCCTTCTTTAAGTATGCAAATTATCCTTTAGAGCAAGGGTTCTTAACCAGTGGTGCCCACACCCGCAATGGGTGTGAGAAGAGATCAAATAGGGTGCAGAGAAGGGTCTTGAAATCTGGGGCAATTTAGTGAAACTTTCTAGACAGAGTGAAGGCAGTTACTAGGACAGTTATTGGTAGCACAACTGTGTATTACTGCAATTTTAGTGACAAGTGTACATTTAGCACTGTTAAAAGTTATAGCGACATATGTAGCTGTCAGTAGTCACTAGTGGACATGTGGTTTAGAAAGGGGGTGCAAGGGTTTCATTGATCAGTTAAAGGGGTGCAGGAACCAATAAAGGTTAGAGCAGCAGTTCTCTGCCTAATCTTTGGGACACTTCTAGCTATTGGCATCCTAGGGCAGCCAGTATATCAGGCTGCTGCTGCTTGGTTAAGAGAACTCACTCTGAGTAAGTTTTATTCTGTGTGCTGCACTGCACTAACCAGACAGGGAAAACATTGCACTACTCCTGCTGGTTTTATGTTAAGTCCCTGACGCGGCTCTTGTGAGGGTAAAACATGGCTATGTTGGGCAGTTAGAGGAACCACATGCTGTTTTTGTGTATCTGTATTGAATAAATATCATTTTATTTTACTACATGGGTCTGCTCCTCTTTTTTACTATTCTGGATTTTGCAGACCACTTGCCTGTATGCTTTTTGGTAACCACAAGGCATTTGCATGAGATAGATTTGCATACAATGGAGGTAGTGCATGCAAATTTATGCCACTGTGGATATGCTGAAAACCTGACTGGCTGGGTGTGTCCCAAGGACTGGGCTGAGAACCTCTGCTTTATAGTTTGGTGTACATTGATTCTGCTGCCTACAGTAAATCACATTTATAATGTATAAATACTGCTCTCACTTTAGTTCTTTGGTGCCATCTGCTGGACCAAGTCCCAAAAAATGAGGTGACAGCATACATCTGAAGAAAATTTCTTTACATGCACACCCACTGTATTTCAAAGCCCTGGCAATGAGATCTGCTGGCACTGAAATGAATGGAACCTCTCACCCCTGATTTCGAAACTTACCTTTAAAAGGCAAGAAGACCAGCACAGTTGATTAATCCCCTGCCAGCTGCAAATCTTCAACTGCCAGTTCGCATTTTTCTTCAGCGTCAGAGTGGGTTTTGCACATTGTTAGTTCTAGTTTATAATGATCAGAGCCGTAATGACTACACATTATTATTTTAATAAAGTTATCATAAAATGTCAGGCAGCTAATTAGGTTAAAGAAAGTTAGAACATAAGAACATAAGCATTGCCATACTGGGACAGACCGAAGGTCCATCGAGCCCATTATCCTGTTTCCAACAGTAGCCAATCGGTCACAAGTACCTGGCAAGATCCCAGAATAGTAAAACAGATTTTATGCTGCTTATCCGAGAAATAAACAGTGGATTTTTTCTAAATCCATCTTAATTATAGTTTATGGACTTTTCTTTTAGGAAATGATCCAGATCTTTTTTAAACTCTGCTAAGCTAATTGCTTTTATCACATTTTCTGGCAATGAATTCCAACATTCCCTTAAAGATATATCAGAAGCAATGAATCAACACTGCTTTTGGCACTGAAATAACACTGCAACATGTGGTGCAAGAATGACATTCAGACATTCGGTGTTGCTGGTACAGTACTATAGCCCTATGCCTGTGGAACTGCAAATGTCACTTTACCTCCATGCATTCAAAGCAGCAGCGTAGCCAGACCTGCCATTTTGGGCGGGCCCCGCATTAACTTGGGTGGGCTGTTCCCAACCCCACCCCTACACAGTAATTTTAAAATATTCCCTCCCCCCCCCCCCCCCCCCCCCCCGGCATTTTCTTCTGTCTCTCTCGGCCTACCTTGGCAGCGCTTTCTCCCTTCGCCATCTCCTCCCTCTCTTCTGACGGCTCTCCCCGTCTGCGTGGTCTGTTTATTTTTAGTCCTTGAAGCGCCGTTCTCCCTCCAGCACCGCACCGGCGATTCCGAAAGCCTTTTGCCAGCGTGCGTCGTCGGGGACGGGGCCTCTCAGGCGCGTCCTGAGGTGGGATGCGCCTAAGGAGAAGCCCCGCCCCCGACAATGCACGCTGGCAGAAGGCTATCGGAATCGCCGGTGCGGTCCTGGAGGGAGAACGGCGCTTCAAGGACTAAAATTAAACAGACCACGCAGATGGGGAGAGCCAGCAGTAGAGGCAGGAAAAGATGGCTTGGGTTGGGGCTTGTTAGGGTGGGCGCTGGGCGGGCCTGAAGGAAAAGTGGCTGGGCCTGGGCCCGTCTAGGCCCACCCGTGGCTACGCCCCTGAAATTTCAAAGTCTTCAGGTTAGCAATGGCAAAGCCACCAGGAATATATTAAAAGGGAGCTACTGTTTGCATTGCAGCATGCTCCAACTGAGAAACTTGAAATGATTGCACAGGAGATGGCAGGAACTCCAGCATGTTTTCCTAAGTGCCATTACAGTCACAGGGATGGATGTAAGTCTGTCCATGTCTACAACTGAGGGAGTCCACTATAGCTCAGATTATTGTGGTCATTTCTCAAATTAAATCTAAGCCATTTTGCCTAGTTTGCCAAAATCTGAACTGGGGCAGCCAGTTTGCCTAGTTTATTTATTTATTTGGATTTTGCTCACACCTTTTTCGGTAGTAAATCAAGGTGAGTTAGACGCAGGTACACCGGGTATTTCCCTGTCCCTGGAGGGCTCACCATCTAATTTTGTACCTGAGACAATCTAATGCTTAAATTGGCCCTGCACCAGTACAAGCCGTTTGGATTATTATCCCCATAGGGGTGATTCTATAAGTAGGAGCCAGTCTGAGTGGAGGAGTAACCTAGTGGTTAGTGCAGTGGACTTTGATCCTGGGGAACCGAGTTCAATTCCCTTATTAAATTGTGCATGCAAATCAGGAACACGCTTAAACTTGTGTGTGTGTGATTTTTGGCGACCTTTATAGAATCAGGGAGATAACTTACAGCACAGCTTCTTAAACTTGTATGACTCCTGAAATTTCACATGACCTCAGATGATGATGAAAACAAAATAGCAGATTCCAACCCCTGCCCTCCTTCACCCATTTCCTCCTCCTCTAAAACAGGACGATAATGGCAGCAGTGGTGGCAATCAGTGCAGGGTTTGAGCCAGTGTGCATTTACAGACCCCGGTACTCTGCATGAATGTCCAGTCTAAGAGGGGGCAGGCCTGCAAATATTGACTGGCTGACGGGTCCAATGATCAGTGCTGCTGAGAGGGGGGGTGCAAAATTCCCCAGGCCCTGCCTCCAAGGGGGGGGGGGCCTGGTGCCAGCTAGCTTCTTTCTGCCTGCCTGTTTCCGGGTCTGTCTCTCTCCTGATCCTGCGTGCCAAGAATCGGATGATTGTATTAACATAATATTGCATTAATGCAATCATCTGGGTCCAAGCATGCAGGAGACAACAGACCAAGGCCGGAGGAGTCAGACACAGGCAAGGAGGTACCTCCTTGGACACAGTGACAGGAAAGTGTTGAGGCGGCACGAATGTGGGGGAGTGGCCTGTTGAGGGGGGTGCGGTGGCTGTCCAGCGGGGGGGGGGGGGGGGGTCCTGCCCCAGGCCCAGCTGTGTCTCTTGGTGGCCCTGCCCATGATGTCTACCACTACTGGGCAGAGACTACAGTGAAGGCTGGAGAGGGGCCTGTTTATGTGACCCCATCCACTAATGATGTGACCCTGTTTGGGATCCTGACCAACAGCTTGAGAACCACTGACTTAAAATATTCTGTCAGTTACATGCTTAACTTTGGAACCCGCACACACTTCACCCAGATTCTGCCTGTATGATGTGCATAAATTTACAGAATAGCCCTTAGGAAGAACTGTGGCATTTCTGCATGCATGTGCACATATATATTCTAATTACTTATGTGCATAAGCAGCATGTAGCTGTAAGCATGTACTTTATTGTGGTCCTAACGTCCTAATAGAACCATTTTAGGGAACTGTCACAGAATATAGTAACCTGCCTACTGAAGGTGTGTGACAAGAAAATGTTTAATATAAATGGAAAAATGGTTCTTTTCCTCGACAAGGTGTGTTAGCTCAGCTTATCTGTGGTTCCTACTGAGAGGGATGACTCATAAATTGAGTGGTAGAATTCAAGCACATGTAAGGTCAGTGAGCATCAGCAGCCAGCCTGAGGACAATTAGGTAGAAGGTGGAAAAATTACAGTTTGTAAACCTACAGGTACAGGGTCTCACTGTTGTATTAGTGAAAAATACACAAAAAGCTGAAAGGGAATAAAAATAAAGTTTGTATGTTGTGTTTGTGGACTATTACACCCAATTGACCAATTCTCTCAGCTCCAACCCCCGTCGTCTCTTCTCCACCCTTAACTCCCTCCTCAAAGTGCCCTCCGCTCCCACCCCCCCCCCCCTCGCTCTCTCCTCAATCACTGGCTGATTACTTCCGCGACAAGGTGCAAAAGATCAACTTTGAGTTCACTACCAAGCTATCTCTTCTTCACCCTTCAACCCTCTCCCTCAACCAACCAACCCAGGCCTTTTTCTCCTCCTTTCCTGTCATTACCGAGGAGGAAACCGCTCGCCTTCTTTCCTCCTCGAAATGCACCACCTGCTCTTCTGATCCCATCCCGACCAACTTACTTAACATCATCTCTCATACTGTCACCCCCCTCCATCTGTCATATCCTCAACCTCTCTCTCTCCACTGCAACTGTCCCTAACACCTTCAAGCACGCCGTAGTCACACCTCTCCTCAAAAAACCATCACTTGCCCCTACCTGTCCCTCCAACTACCGCCCCATCTCCCTCCTACCCTTCCTCTCCAAAATACTTGAGCGTGCCGTTCACAGCCGCTGCCTTGATTTTCTCTCCTCTCATGCCATCCTCGATCCACTTCAATCCGGCTTTCGCCCTCTTCACTCGACAGAAACAGCACTCTCTAAAGTCTGTAATGACCTGCTCTTTGCCAAATCCAGAGGCAACTATTCCATCCTCATCCTCCTTGATCTATCCGCCGCTTTTGACACTGTCAATCATGACTTACTTCTTGCCACACTGTCCTCATTTGGGTTCCAGGGCTCTGTCCTCTCCTGGTTCTCCTCCTATCTCTCCCACTGCACCTTCAGAGTTCACTTGCATGGATCTTCCTCCACCCCTATCCCCTATCTCTTGGTGTTCCCCAGGGATCTGTCCTTGGACCCCTTCTCTTCTCAATCTACACCTCTTCCCTGGGTTCCCTGATCTCATCTCATGGTTTCCAGCATCATCTCTATGCTGATGACACCCAGCTATATCTCTCCACACCAAACATCACCGCAGAGACACAGGCAAAGGTATCAGCCTGCTTATCCGACATTGCTGCCTGGATGTCCAACCGCCACCTGAAACTGAATATGTCCAAGACCGAGCTCATCGTCTTTCCACCAAAACCCATGTCTCCTCTTCCTCCACTTTCTATCTCAGTTGATAACACCCTCATCCTCTCCATCTCATCTGCCCGCAACCTCGGAGTCATCTTTGACTCCTCCCTCTCCTTCTCTGCGCATATCCAGCAGATAGCCAAGACCTGCCACTTCTTCCTCTTTAACATCAGCAAAATTCGCCCTATCCTCTCTGAACACACCATCCGAACTCTCGTCCATGCTCTCATTACCTCTCGCCTTGACTACTGCAACTTACTCCTCACTGGCCTCCCACTTAGCCATCTATCCCCCCTTCAATCTGTTCAGAACTCTGCTGCATGTCTCTTATTCCGCCAGAACCGATATACTCATATCACCCCTCTCCTCAGGTCACTTCACTGGCTTCCAATCAGATACCGCATTCAATTCAAGCTTCTCCCTCTTACCTACAAATGCACTCAGTCTGCTGCCCCTCACTACCTTTCTACCCTCATCTCCCCTTATGTTCCCGCCCGTAACCTCTGTTCACAGGACAAATCCCTCCTCTCTGTACCCTTCTCCACCACCGCCAACTCCAGGCTCCGCTCATTCTGCCTCGCCTCACCCTATGCTTGGAACAACCTTCCTGAGCCCTTACGCCAAGCCCCCGCCCTGCCCATCTTCAAGTCTTTGCTTAAAACCCACCTCTTCAATGCTGCATTCGGCACCTAACTCTTACCGTTCAGTAAATCCAGACTGCCCCAATTTGACCGCCCCTATCGGACTGACCGTTCACTTGTCTCTTAGATTGTAAGCTCTTTGAGCAGGGACCGTCCCTCTATGTTAAATTGTACAGTGCTGCGTAACCCTAGTAGTGCATTAGAAATGTTAAGTAGTAATGTGTATCTCATACCAGTGCCTCACACTTACAATAACATTGTTACTGATCCCTTTACCATGATTTGCCCTAAGAATAAGACTAAAATATCCCCTAATTGTGGGCCCCTTTTACCAAGCTGCGGCAAAAGGGGGCCAGCGCTGGTGTCGGCGTGTATTTTACAGGTGCGCCGAGGCTCCTTTTTACCGCAGCTGGTAAAAGGGAACATCTCGCTTTCCTGCAGGAAATGGCCGGGCGGCAAGTAAAGCACTTACCGCGCGGCCATTTCGGGGGGGGAGGGGAAGCCCTTACCTCCACCCATTGAGGTGGCAGTAAGGGCTCCTGTGCTAATCCGGCGGAAACCACTGCCCGATTATTGCGAGATACAGTCCAACGCTACAAAAATAAATACATTTTTGTAGCGCTGGAAATGACTGTGCGGTAGGGGTGGGAAGTATTGCCAGGCTGCTGTGGTAGCCTGGCGGTACTTCTGTTATAGCGTGCAGTAAGCCCGCATTGGGCTTACCGCCGCTTAGTAAAAGGAGCCCTGTGTGACATGTTTCTAGTATGTACAGCTAGACCTTCCAGGCCTATTGTACTATCGCAGGGCCCCTGTATCTCTTCTACTGTGATGTCACAAATCAGGTATTCAGCTCCAATTCCAAAAATGCTTTAGGAGGAAAAGTGTTAGGGAGGGTGCAGGAACCCCCTGGATAAAAACCAAGAGAATCAGTCCTGGTTTTACAATATTTGTGGTAAGGCTCTTCCAGAACCAAAACAGCAAGTTTCATCCAACTTCTTTCTCCCTGTTTCTGCCACTTTCTGTCCTTTGAAAATGTAAATAAAGGAAAACATGTTTCTTTTCAAGAGAAAGCGAAGAAGGAAATAGCAGAGATATTAAACAATGGTGTGATGTGACTGGTATTTTCATGCAAGAGGAGCCTGGAAAATTGCCTAGATCCAGGATCCCTGTATCAGAAGAATGAGGCAATCAGAGATGGTGAGATAGCATCAGATGACATTATTAAAATACAAGGGCTGGCTTAACCATTGGACCAGATGAGGCTCTGGCCCAGGGTGCTGGCGATTAAGGACACCAAAATATCCAGCCTCTGACCACACCTGGTCGGCAGGTTAAGCCATTTGTTCCCTCCCCCCTTCCTGTCCAATCTCTCCTCTTTTCTTGTCCCTCCCCACCCCCACCCCACACACACACAGTCCTGTAAAGTTTATGCTGGTTGCCTGCAGCAACAGCATAACAAGCTGTCTTCAGTCAGCCCCTGGGTCTTCCCTCTGCCTTGTCATGCCTCCTCCAATGCAATTTCTTGAGGAAGGCTGAGGACGGGATGTGACTGCTGCAGGGGCGTAGCCAGACAACAGATTTTGGGTGGGCCTAGACAAGAAGTGGGTGGGCACCAAGTGTTCTCCCCTTCACCCCCACCAAAAAAAAATCTCCGCTGACGGGAAAAACACTTCTTTCCACCTTAGCAGTCTGCAGCAGGCATGCGCTGAAAACTGAGCATGCGCAGGTGCTGGTATCGTGGAGAATAGAGTTTTCATTACCATCAGGGGGAAGTCTTCAGCTGGCGGAGCTTGGGATCCCCACCTGCTACCACTAATACGTGTGCTACTGTTGGGTGGGCCTGATCCCTAATTGGGTGGGCCTCGGCCCACCCAGGCCCACCTGTGGCTACGCCACTGGACTGCTGGTGACTGACGTAAACTGATGTGAGTGAGGGAGTAGTGTCAGATCCATCAAGAGGGGAACAGAGGAGGGGGAAAGAGAGACTGGACTGGGCTGGGGGTGCCAAACCCGTGGTGGGAGAGGGAGGAGCACCGGAAGTGATGCTATTGGGGGCGCCAACAAAGCAAGTTGGCTCAGGGTGCCACTATCTCTTGAGCCGGCCTTTTAAAATACTAAAAGGCTTTTAGGAATTCTTGAGGCATCCAGGTGTAGGGTGGACTCCAGACACTTAGGAGGAATTAGGAAGTACCATTCCTAGCAGAAGGTCACTCTGGGATAAACAATCATTTGAATGATGGGAAGTTGGCAATCAAAGACCCAGGAATTCAGATCTACTAAGTTTCATTTGGATTAGTTAGGTCTGGGGAAACATATTTTTAAAATGCAGTTCAAAGGTAAGGTTCATGTTTGCAACATTTGAATTGATTTGGGATGTGCATCATTACTGCTCATCACATATAGTTTGAAATTTGCAAACTGCAGAGAAGCTACAGAGAGACAATGCCTCAGATTCATTGCACATGGGTTTTTCAGTTGTGTTTCCTCACTGCTGAAGTCATTTAAGGCATGGAAAAATATGCTCAGGAGGACCTGGATTTCATGCATTCCATAAGAAAACACAGCGGGGGTGGAAGGGAAAGAAGGTCCTGTATAAAAACACAGAAGAAGGATTGAACACGGGAGGATTAATGTGGAGGTTGTTTAAAGGGCAGCTGAATACGGTATGTGTTTGTAGTACACAACACAAGCTCAGCTGTGCACCAGCGCAGTCCATCCCCTAGAACACACATGAGTTCCTTCTGGCATGCAACTCCTCTGCTGAATAAACACCAGGTCTGCTCATGTTCACTCACTAGGGCACAGCCTGCTGTGTGCATCTGTTGACAAACCCAGCTATATGAACCAGCAGAATAAAACTGGCTACTGGAGCCATGATGAAGAAAGCTGGGTGATTCACTTGTTTTTATGTTATTTCTTGTCTTTATTTTATTTAATTTTATACACCAAACATAGAAGTGAGGCAAATAGAGAGGACCTTTATTGTAGTCACAGAAGCAACATGGCCGTGTTTCAGCGTGTGAGCCTGCCTCAGGGGTCATCAAACCTTATAGAAATAAAATCAATATGTATAAATTAAAAAGTATGTATATAAATAAAAAATATATTATTAAAACACATAAGAAAAAAACATAAATGGAAAATAAAAAATGAAAGTTAAGCACCCACAAAAGATAAAACAAAGTGGATGAAAACATTAGCATAATGTATACTATAACTTTAAAAAGGGTCTTCTATGTATTGCTACTGTGACTACAACAAAGGTCCTTATATATTGAAAATCCTCTCTGCATTCGCCTCACTTCTGTGTTTGGTGTCTACACATCTGTGAGGATTTGGATTTTTTTTTCCTCCTTGCTTGTTCCCATTTAATCTTATACTGCATGGTCCAATGTCATTCTTCTTTCTATGGGGGTCATTTACTAACAGTCTGTGATATTTGCCAGAGAATCCATAGGAATAAAATGAGCCCTGTGGCAGGTGGTGAGTGCTAACTCCGCTAGTACACACTGAATATTAGCAAATGATCCTCATGAGATTTATAGAAGTTGGTTTTCATTTCTGAATTCTATTTATTATTGCTATTATCTTGTTATATTTGCATGTTTTATGCCACTCAGAGCTGTAAAAGAGCTGCAGGGAGTAAATTTCGATATTCTCAAAGTACTTACACACTTGGCGCCATGCCAAATATCTAAGTGCTATTTTTAAAAAAAACTGTCATGTTGCATTATATGAATGTACTGTACAAGGGGCATTGTTAGGGCATGCCAATGGTGGTACCATCTATAAATTTAGGTCAGTCATATAGGTACCGATATTCAGCTCCTGCATGTGTAGCTTATACAGATGCAGAAAAACAAGTATAACCTGGGGTTTCTGAGCCAGGTGTTTGAGCTTTAAATATAAGGGTTGATATTCAAAGCAATTTAAAGGCCTTTTTTACTAAGGCACGCTAGCCTAAATATTCTCTTTCCTGGGTACTCGACTGTGGAATGCTCTACCTAAACTAGTTAAATCAACCCAAAATTATCTAAAGTTTAGAAAATTATTAAAGTCCGTACTATTCAAAAAGGTTTACATTCCAAATTCAACATAATCAGCTTAACCTCTTTGGTTTCAAATAATCCAGAAACATTTGAATCTACTTTCTTTACCATTCTACTGCTGTATATTATACCAAACTTTAATTTACTGTTTGTACTGTTTAATATGCCATTAATACTGTATTCCTGATTTAGCTTATGTAAGCCACATTGAACCTGCATCCAGTGGGAAAATGTGGGATATAAATGCTTTTAAATAAAATAAATAAATAAAACCGCTAGCGTTCCTTAGTAAAAGACCACCTAAATCACTAATGAGGGGCTAACCGCTGACCTTCAGTGGCAATTAATTGGATAGTACTGCTGAATGTCAGGACTAACTGTGACCCTCAAAGCCAGTGATTTTCTGGATGGTCAGGTCTTGATATTCAGCACTTAACTGCATAAGTTAACTGGACAAATAGGACCACATAAATCTCAGTCCTATCTTTCTCCAGTTTCAATCAGGAAATCCCCTTTATTTATCCAGTCTAATTCTTCCCTATACTCCCATTCCCTCTGTTCTTTAGATTCCCATCATTTGGTTCTCTCCCGACTCACATGGACTTACTATGAATCTAGCATCTGACCACACCTGGTCTGCAGGTTAAGCCTTTTGTTCCCTCCCTCCTCCCGATCTAATCTGTCGTCATCCCCCCCCTCCAGCCCCCCCCCCCCCCCCCCCCCGCACAGGTTGAGGACTGCTCCCTCACTTCTTTCACTCCTCCACTGTCCTGTTAAGTTTATGTTGGTTGCCAGCAGCAGCATGACAGGCTGTCTTCAGCCAGCCCCTGGGTCTTCTCCCTGCCCTGACTTGCCTCCTCCAATGCAATTACCTGAGGACAGGATGTGGCTGCTGGTGACTGAGGTAAACTTTATAGGACTACAGGAGAATGAGAAATTTTCTTACTATGAATCTACCAAGCACTCAGCCTTTTTGTCCTGGGTCCTAAACTTTGGAATGACCTCTCCCCAAGAATTTGTGGTGAACTCTCATTTACTAAATTTAAGGAGGCATAGAAAACACACTTGTTTTGAAGAGGTTTTCTGCTGAACGATTCTTGCAGGGAGCTTGCAGAGTATAATATCATATGCTCTTTTATTAATCTCCAGTGGGGACACATTGATTTTAGCCAAGCTCTGTTGCATTATATCTGGCGGGTTTTATTTTTCTGTGAAAGTGAGAAAGCTGCCTATTTTGTTAGAAAGAACCCAAGCTAAAAGTGATGCGAAGGAGCAATACTGGAAACCATAAGAAACAGATTATTTCTCGAGTTAGCGCAGGGCAAAGAAATATGCTGGCATGTGCTTTCCTATCTGTAATTGCTTCATTCCCCAGTCTTGTCCATGCCCTTCCTTTACCCACTCCCTCCTTCATGTGAGCCCACATATTAAGGCCTCCCCTCCTGCAAGCGGTATGTATGGATCTGAGCCATGGACAGTGTGTACAAATTCATAGGTACCAACATTTCAAAATGATTGTGGGTGCCAAACACAATACAAATGCCCTTTCTCGACAAAGTTAAGAGGGAATAGGCTTAGGAGTAACCTAAGGAAGTATTATTTCACAGAAAAGGTGGTGGAGGCGTGGAATGGCCTCCCGGTGGAGGTGATGGAGTTGAGGACTGTTCCAGAATTTTAAAAGGCATGGGATAAGCATATGGGATCGCTTAGGAACAGGAAGAATTAGGGGTTACAGAGGATGGGCAGACTGGATGGGTCATATGGCCTCATGTTTCTCTGCCGTCATGTTTCTCTGATTCTATGTCTCTGGACAGAATGAAGGAGCTTGCTCAATACTGGGGGGTGCTCAGCACCCTCTGACACCCATAAAGCTGGCTCCTATATGTACAATCAGGGGCATAGCCAGACCTCGATGGGGAGGGGAGCCAGAGCCCAAAGTGGGAGGGCACATTTTGGCCCACCTCTCCACTGACACCCTCTCCCCCCCCCCCCCCCCCACGCTGCATGATGGTACCTTGTCTGGCGGGGGTCACCAACCCCCATCAGCTGAAGCATTTGTCCCGTGCTGGTCTCACATTGCCTGCCCTGCTCTGTTCTCAGTCATGCCATGCACGCTCATTTTAATGAAACTGAGCATGGGCGAAGCGTGTATGGCGCAACTGAGAAGAGCAGGGTAGGCAATGCAGCGAGACCAGCACAGGACAAATGTTTCAGCTGGTGGGGGTTATGGACTCCCACCAACCAAACCAGGGGCCCCAGAGCCAATTTGGGGGACCCAGCTCCCGTGGCCCCCCATAGCTATGCCACTATGTACAGTGCTACATATATGTGAGACAGGATGAACAGCCAGACTTCAATCAGCAGGATAAACAGAAAAATAGAATTATACAATACTAAATAAATCCCAGAATAGCACTAGAGTTATATAAGAACATAATTATAGCATATTTTCTGTCAATAACTGCTGGAAAGCCCTGCCAATTCTCATGAATGCAGAACCAAATTACATTTCTCCTTTAACAAGGGGGGACCTTAGTTCTTTCCAGAGATTAGCATATGTAATTAGCATTCACCAGCATAATCTCTCACTGTGCCAGCTGGTTTCCAGCAACGTTAGAGAAAGGTGCTGCCAAGCAATGGGAATAAGGTATTCTTGGGCCAAAGTCTGAGTGGATGTATTTTACAGAATAAAGCACATATATTGAAATGATTTGTGGCCAGACAGAGAACACTGTCAACTCCAGGCTGAGCCCTGCCACTAGGTGGACTAACCCCCGGATTCTATATAGCGCGTCTAGAGATCCACGCCGAAATCCCAGCATATTCTGTAACAATGTGTGTAACTTAATAGGCTTAACAAGCCAATCAGCACTGATAACAGCACTTAACAAGCAATAGTGAGCACTAATTGGCAATAATTATAATTTACACACACAACTCGCTAAGCGTATTCTGTAATGCAGTGTGGCCAACTTTTAATGTGTGCAACCCAAAAGGTTATGGGCAGGGAAATTGGCATTTGGTGGGTGTTCTGAAATTTATGTGCATAGTTATTGAAATATGAAATAAATGAAGTTTTAGCAATCTTTTCTGAAAAGGGTTTTTTATGTCTATTAGGAGTATAAACCTGCTAGTGATCCTATCACCCTATATATGAAAAAGACTGGGAAGAGGAACGGGAACTGAGGCTTTTTCCCTTTTCAAGAAACGTTTTTTGATTGCATTTCATGTCAACATATTTAGTAAGATAATTCATAATATTTTGAAGGATATTAAAAAGACATGAAATATTTGGGTCCCTCTGGAATAGGAAAGAAAAGTAAGATTATTTTTAGCCAATACAACAAATTTCTTATATTGCAATGCAACATTTTTAAACAGCTACAAGTGAGATAGAAAGTGAGTTTTCCACCACTGACATTCTAAGTGTCAAAGCTGTTGTTTTAATAGTCTGAGGGGCCCTTTTACTAACAGGCTTATTTTCGAAAGGGATCGCTGGCGATCTTCCAACACAAATCGGGAGATCGCTGGCGATCTCTTGATCCCAGCCAAATCGGTATTATCAAAAGCCGATTTTGACCAGCCCCAATTGCTTTTTCGTTGCGTTGCCAGCCAACCTTCAAGGGGGCATGTTGGTAGGGTAGCGAAGGCGGGAAGGGGTGGGGCATGGTTACAAGATGGCCGGCTTCCCCTTTTAATGGAAAAAAAAGGCCAGCTTGAACAAGCATTTCGCCAGCCGGACTTGGTCCATTTATTTTTAGGACCAAGTCCTAAAAAAGTGCCCCAGCTACCAGATGACCACCGGAGGGAAGCAGGGATCACCTCCCCTTACTCCCTCAGTGGTCACCAACCCCCTCCCACACACAAAAAAATTTAAAACATTTTTTGCCAGCCTCAAATGTCATACCCAGCTCCCTGACAGCAGTATGCAGGTCGCTGGAGCAGTTTTTAGTGGGTGCAGTGCACTTCAGACAGGTGGACCCAGGCCCACCCCCCCTACCTGTTACACTTGTGGTGGTAAATGGGAGCCCTCCAAAAAACCCCAAAACCCACTGTACATGTAGGTGCCCCCCTTCACCCCTTAGGGCTATGGTAATGCTGTAGAGTTGTGGCCAGTGGGTTTTGGGGTGGATTTGGGGGGCTCAGCACCCAAGGGAAGGGTGCTATGCACCTGGAAGCTAATTGTGTAATTTTTTAAATTTTTTAGAAGTGCCCCCTAGGGTGCCCGGTTGGTGTCCTGGCATGTGAGGGGAGGCAGTGCACTTCAAATACTGGCTCCTCCCACACCCAAATGCCTTGCATTTCACCGGGTTTGAGATGGCTGGGTCCGATTTCCATTATGACTGGAAAACGGAGCCGGCCATCTCATCTAAACCCGGCGATCCGCCGGCAATCCTATTCTAAACCCGGCAAGCGATTTGGCCGGCGCCAAGCGTATTTCGAAAATACGCTTGGCTCTGCCTGCTTATGGCGCTGGCCCCCAAGATGGCTGGCAATCGATTTTGCCAGTGCTGTTCAATTATGCCCCTCTAAGCCACGTAAGTGTCTACGCATGCCCAACATGCACTAAAATGGAGTACCGCCCAGCTACCGTGTGGCTCTTGTAATTTCATTTTTAGCGTATGTCCGATACGCACGTCCAAAAATAACTTTTATTTTCAGGCACATGTATTGGACATGCCAAGTGGCATTTGACGTGCGTAGGTCATTACCACCCGGTTACCACATGAGACTTTACCGTTAGGTCAATGGCTGGCGGTAAGGTCTCAGACCTAAAATGGACATATGACAATTTTCATTTTGCCACACATCCATTTTTGGCAAAAAAATTTAAAAAGGCATTTTTTTGCAGGTGTGCTGAATAATGATTCTGTGCGCACCCAAAACTCCCGCCTATACTACTGCCGCCTATACTATTTCAGGCCATTTTTCAGCACACCTTAGTAAAATGACCCCTGAGTCCATAATGTGAGCGATGGTAATGCAGTGTCATTTACATATAGGAGCTGACTTATCCAAAGCTGTCATAAGTAAGTTCCAATTGGATATTTGTTCATCAAATGGAAGTGATGCAAAATTGGAGGGGGGGGGGAGAATACAACAGGCAATCAGCTGATCTGGTGGAAGAGCACCACTTCCTAAATTGTTTATGAAGAGGTGAGGTATGATGAGAAGCAGGAGACAGAATAAAGTAGGTAAATGAAAGTAAGTAAAGATCAGACCATGGAAGCGAATAGTTAGATATGTCTAGCACCGAAAGACGCAAGGTGATAATAAAATCCAAGATATGACGTGCAGAATGAGGGGGTAAAAGTACATGCTGAGTCAAATTAGAGTCAGGAGGGATATAAAAATTTCTAAATATTATTGTAGACTTCAAAATTATATAACCCTTTCAGCCTAGGAAGTTCCATCAAGAATATACATACCACCTCATGCAGTTACATGCACTGTCATCTGCCACCTTCAGCCATCCAGCTAGTTGATGCCAGAAGGAGTGTATAATTAGTATAGCTAAGCCAGCCAAAACTCTTGCGATGATGCCAAATTGAAGAAGTCAGTAAGGCTTTTGATCAGAACAAAGTCCCATTCGACTCCCTGGCAGTAACCTAGAAAATCTTGGGTGCTCTCAAGCCAACATTCAAAGGCATTTATTGTCCCTATACTGGAACTAATGGGCTTGCATACCCAACTTCATAGGCTACAACAAACCACCCATTCCCAATCAATAAAATCCACCAACATCCCACCACCATGGGGAGGGAGGTTGTACAATCACCACCTCAGATGAAGCATAAACTCCTTCCTGCCATTGCTCCCACTCACCAGCTCATTGCCCTACCCTACCTCCCACATAAGATTACCCCTGCCACAGCGATTGTGAAACAAGGTTAAACTTGGCACACCGAGAGGAAGACAGTACACTGTGTTTTGCTGTATTTTGAAACCCATTTTAAGACATTTTCTATGCAGTTCATATGCAGTGCGTCCAAATCAGAAGGGAGTGGGTCGAGAGTGTTGAGGGCGGGACTTAGGTGTTCCCAAAGCTTGGACATTTTTCTGCTGTAATGGAACAAAGCAAAAACATCCAGGGCTAAAAGTTAGATGTTTTGGTCTAGACCTGTTTCAGTCACAACTAAGTCACAAAACGGATCATCAAATAACCAAATGACCACTGGAGGAATTATGACTTGACCTCCCTTTACTCCCCCAGTAGTCATTGACCCCCTCCCACCCCCCTAAAGTTGTGAAAGAAATAGTATATACAAGCCACTATGACAACTTCAGATGTTATGGCCAGTCGTATAAGAGCAGCAAGCAAGTCCCTGGAGTAGCCTAGTGGTCAGTGCAGTGTACTGTGGAGAAGGGGATCCAGGTCCATAATCCATTCTAACTGTTACACCTGTGGAGCAAAGTGTGAGTCTTTCAAAACCCATCAAAAACCTACTGTACTTACATATAAGTGACACCTGCAGCCATAAGTGGTATACCGGAAGATTGGAGGGTGGCCAACGTAACGCCGATTTTTTAAAAAATTATAGACTGGAAATTATAGACTGGTGAGTCTGACGTTGATGCTGGGCAAAATGGTAGAGACTACCATAAAGAACAAAATTTCAGAGCATATTCAAAAGCATGGATTAATGAGACGATGGGTGAGAAAATAAAAAATATGAGTCATGGCCCTAGATCCCCAACTTGAATCTAGGTACCTGCCAGCAGGCAATAGGGATGTGCATTCAATTTCTGGTTTCATTTTGGAAAATGTTATACATTTAAGAATGTGCACTAAAACTAATTTATCCGTATAAAACCTCCAAATTAATGTGTGAAGAGTTGATGCAAATGCACTAAAAATGTTATGTTCATTAATCTAATTTTACATGCATTAATTTCTGAAACAAATGAAAAATATCTGAAAATCAGCCAAAAAAAATGATCCAAAATGAACCAAAAATATTTTTCATGCACACCTCTAGCAGGCATGGTTTGATTAACTGCTACAACCAATCCATAGAAGTCAGAGAACAGCCCCCAGTAAGATCTTCTCCTGAGTGATAAAAGCAACAGTGCTACACATAACAGGATTAGAAGCCAGTAATGAACAAGCCCTCTTATTCATGTGTACAACTGGGTATCTGCATTTGACTGAATGTATTTGCCTTGGCACCTTTGGCTGTCATTCTACAAATGAGAGTTTGCATCTGGGCAAAAAGCTTTTCCATGTTTCCCTTGTAATTTGCATTTTGAACAGACCACAGGAAAACAACATGTAAGAGATTCGAAGAAAACAGTCTTTGTTCTTGAGTGCACTCACACAACTGGCTCTAGAATCTAATGTTAGCTTTTTGGTTGAATGGGTTTTTGACACAAAATTTCAGGTTAGTGAAGTACTATACCTTTGTCACATCTTCCTGCCAGCCCCTGCATCATGATATTTCCCAGCTGCTGTTTTTCAATTATTCCTTCTGCCAGTTGGCTGCTAGTCCTGCTTTAAAGGAATCAGACTCAGTCTTGAGTACCATCATACAATCATGTATCTATGATGAAGTTCCTATCAATGGGTCACTACATTAAGAGAAAAGTCTGTTAACTGTGAAGAATCTACATCTTGTCCAGGAGATAGGCACAGCT
Organism: Microcaecilia unicolor; assembly: GCF_901765095.1. NCBI lineage: Eukaryota > Metazoa > Chordata > Amphibia > Gymnophiona > Siphonopidae > Microcaecilia > Microcaecilia unicolor. Next base: position 323,626,810 of record NC_044034.1, on the reverse strand, counting down.
AAGAGGTCTGCCACGGGAATCACAAATAACTCATAAGAACATAAGAGTAGTCATACTGGGTCAGACCAGTGGTCCATCTAGCCCAGTATCCTATTTTCCAAATAGTGGCCAAGCCAGGTCACAAGTACTTGGCAGAAACCCAAATCATGGCAACACTCCATGCCACAAATCCCATGTCTGTCTCAATAGCAGACTATGGACTTTTCCTCCAGGAATTTGTCCAAACCTTTTTTAAACCCAGATACACTAACCACCGTTACTACATCCTCCGGTAAAGAATGATATAGGAAGAGATATCTGTTGGTGAGATATAGAAAAAGATACCTGTTTATGAGAGCGAGAGCAATTATTAGAAACTGCAGTTTCTAATATTCAAATGTGGCATTTGTATGCCACACTGGTATCATTTTTCAAGGGTTGACCTCCTCCATTTTGAGGAGGTCAACAAGTCAACATTGTGCAATTTCTTTTGATGAGGGTACAGATAGTGATGCTCCTTGAGTGGACCTTAGATGCCTCAAAGATGTGTAGAAGGCTAACTTATTATTTAAGTATGCTGGCCCCATTTTGTCTGAGAACCTTGGAAATCAAAGATAGAGTTTTATATTTGGTCCTGTAAGATACCAGTTCTCAGTGCAGTCTTCATAGAAAGGATGTGATGCATTCACTCTACTTGAAGCCCTCTATCAGTTGTGCTGCAGCATTCTGAATTAGTATGCAATATACACATCTGAATGATGGTTTATGCTTTTTGTTATGCACAACCCTCTCTGTGGAACATGCTACACTTGACATCAGAACAGAATTCAAAACTTGTTTTTTTCCAATGCACTTGCAGCCAACATTAGATTGTCTGTTCCTTGCTCGCCACTGTCTCTGATGAGAGACCTCTTTATTCCCTCTTTCTCTCCCCCTTTTCCTCTTCTTACCCCTCTCCCTTCTTCTCTGCTCCCTGCTCTCGTCTTTCTGCTTTTTCCTCTGCTGTTACACTGTGATTTTTGTAAACCACTTAGCAGCACTGTGGTGGCATATCAAGTCTTTGTAATAAATAACATAAAAAGTAAAATGCAGCGATCCAGGGAGAAGGGCTGCCAGACTTCATGTATAAGGCCAATGTCATGGTTTTGCAAAAGGAAGGGAAGCCTGCTGACCTCTGAAGTAGTTATAGGCCTATCACCCTATTAAACTGTGATATGAAAATCATTTGCCAAGATCTTGGAAGAAAGCAGTAGCATAACCACCGGGGGGGGGGGGGGGGGCTAGGCCTATCCACTTTGAGCTCAGGCCCCCTAAAATTGTAGCACTGTTGCTATGGCTAGGCTATCGGAGATCTCCAAGTCTTGCCAGTGGAAGAGATCCTCATCCGACGGCAAGAAAACCCTTTGATCACAGTCAGCGGCACTTTCCATTGGTCATAGCCTCACCGCCCCACCACATGCATGCTCAGTGCTCACACATGCACAAAACTGGGCATATGTGGGGAGGTGGGGTGGTATGGCGACAGCCCATGGAAAGTGCCTCCGACTGCGAATGGAGGGAAGGCTCTGGCTATTGGAGAAGGACCTCTTCAGTTATCAGGGCTTGGGGATCCCTGCCAGCTCAGTTATTTACCATTTGAGTTGGGGGTCAGGGGAGGGGGACATGAGAGCAGGGTAGGAACAGAGAGAGGGGGAGGTCCAGGGCAAAATTTTATGCAGCCCCCCCCCCCCCAAATTGAACATCTGGCTATGCCACTGGTGGGAAGGCTGGAAAATGTCCTTCCAGAGGTGATCCATCCAGATCAGACCATACTTGTTAAAGTGCATTTGTTAACAAATAATGCTAGGCAGGTGATTAATATAATTCACTGGGCCCATTGAGAGAAAGCCCCCCTAGTTTGTATGTGGCTCTAGATTCTGAGGAGGCCTATAATAGAGTGGAGTAGGAATTCTTGTATATGGTAATGGAGTGAGTGGACATGGGAAAGCCTTTTCTGCACAGCATTAGGGCACTATATTTAAATCCAAGCTGTAGAATAGTACTGAATGGAATCCAATTGGAGGAGTTCATGCTCCACAGAGGTATGCAACAAGGGTGTCAATTTTCCCCAATGTTGTTTGCCTTGGCTACAGAGCTACTGGCAGTTGGGTGGATACAGGTTTGAAGTATGTGGCGGTGGTGATTTCCTCAGACATAAAGGAGTTATATGCCTTGAATTAACCTCTGTTACTAGAGAAGGTAAATCAGGACCTACAGAAATGGGATTCTTATCTATTGAGTTGATGGGGAAAAATAGTGACATATGAGTTGATGATCCTCCCTGGGTTTACATTTCTGTTTGTTTAGTTGTCCATCAGGCTTATTTTCAAAAGAGAAGGACACCCATCTTTCGACACAAATCGGAAGATGGATGTCCTTCTCACAGAAACGTCCAAATCGGTATAATTGAAAGCTGATTTTGGACGTTCCCAACTGCATTCTGTCGCAGGGACGGCCAAAGTTCAAGGGGGCATATCGGAAGTGTAGCGAATGCATAGCAAAGGTGGGACTTGGGCGTGCCTAACACTTGGACGTCCTTGACCCATAATTGAAAAAAACAAGGACGTCCCTGACAAGCACTTGGACGTTTTCATCCGGACCTGTTTTTCTTACGACTAAGGCACGAAAAGGTGCCTGAAATGACCAGATGACCACCGAAGGGAATCGGGGATGACCTCCCCTTACTCCCCCAGTGGTTACCAACCTCCTCCCACCCTCAAAAAACATGTTTAAAAATATTGATTGCCAGCCTCAGATGTCATACTCAGGTCCATGACAGCAGTATGAAGGTCCCTGGAGCAGCTTTAGTGGGTGCAGTGCACTTCAGACAGGCGGACCCAGCCCCATCCCCCCCTACCTGTTACGTTTGTGGATGAAACAGCGAGCCTTCTAAAACCCACCACAAGCCCACTGTACCCACATCTAGGTGCCCCCCTTCTCCCGTAAGGACTATGGTAGTGGTGTACAGTTGTGGGTAGTGGGTTTGGGGGGGCTCAGCACACAAGGTAAGGGAGCTATGTTCCTGGGAGCAATTTATGAAGTCCACTGCAGTGCCCCCTAGGGTGCCTGGTTGGTGTCCTGGCATGCCAAGGGGACCAGAGCACTACAAATGCTGGCTCCTACCATGACCAAATGGCTTGCATTTGGAAGTTCTTGACATGGATGTCTTTGGTTTCGAAAATCGCCAAAAATCAGAAACGTCCATGTCTAGGGACGTCGAAATCTAGGGACGGCAAAATTTAAGGATTTGGACGTCCCTGACGGTATTTTCAAAATGAAAGATGGTTATCCATCTTGTTTCAAAAATACGGGTTTCCCTGCCCCTGGATCGGGACATTTTGCGAGGACATCCAAATCAAAACTTGGACGTCCCTTTCGAAAATGCCCCTCCACATATCCCAGCAAAAAATATTAGTCAGTGGCAAAGGAGGATTCAAAAGTTCATTTGGTAGTGATGGTGGTAGTGGGGGGGGCAGGTGAGAAATAGTCAGACCAGATTAGCCAGAGAGGGTATTGTAAAGCTGTGATTCTGAGGGCAGCAAATATCACTGTGATTGCCCAAAGGCAATCTCTTGGGTGCAAGTTGAAGGATCCTTTTTGAAGTCCCTCTTGCCATTTGAGATGGCAGATCGGGACAGGGAAGCGTTTCCCTTTAATGCAGTTGAGGGATTTTGAGCGTTTTTCCCAGTGAGCTTTGAAAGCTATTAGGGAAAACTTGGGTGAAGTAGTTAGCAAAAGGAAAGGGGGCTATCTTATCTATTATCTTATGACGCAACTTAGTTTTTTCAGCCACTCTAGCTCAAAAGCATCTAGTCAAATAAACACGATTCCACCAAATGGTACTATTAAGAGATACCACCTATTTCCAATTTGATAGGACCATCTGGAGACTAATGACAAGAAGAGAAGAATATCTAAAGACTTGGGATTACATATCAGATTATAAAAGTCAGGATGCAGCAATCTCAAGATAATAATATCAAATGATAAGGCTATTTTGCGTTCTATGATCTTCTGAATTATTTCCCAGATCTCCAGCCAAAAACACTGGATCAGCAGGCCGGCATAAAACATATGAACCATATCTCTCACATTAGAAGAACAATGCCTGCATTTATTGGAGATAGCCAATCCTGCTCTTTTTTTCCTCCAGGGCTTCCAGGGGTTCCTATGTATATATAGAAAAAAATGACTGGGACGTCCCACATGTTAATAGAGGCCTATTGACTGAACTTCAAATATGGGCCAGTCCAAATCTGAAGTTGTACTTTGTAGATCCGATTGCCAAATCTTTACCAAACTTGTCTTGTCACGTAGTATGCAATATAAGGTTGAAATAGTTTTGCCTTCAATCCAGATCTAGTCACTCCATCTTCTAACATTAGCCTGTTGGTGTAAACTTCTAATATCTATCATACAATTATTAATACAATGAGTTATTTGTTCCCACTGGTATGTATAGGAATCTAAAACTAGTACCTTATTTTATGCCTCTGTAAGTGAGAGAACCCACCCTTGATCAAGCAACTGACCCACCATTCAGATCTGAGTAGCTTGCCAATTCTTCCAGGAAATTACCTTACCCTCTATTTTTGATTTATGATTATGCCATAAAGATAGATATGGTTCCTCCCAAACTGTAATTTTCAATACAGAATCTGTTTCCATTACAATAATATCATTTTGGTATTACAAAATATGAGTCAAGTCTTGGAGGGAGTTGCTTTATTCCCAAAAACTTAGCAGGGAAAGGTTACAATAAGGTCTGCTGTATCCAGCCAGGATATCCCTATTCTGGATACTTAATAGTCTTCAGCCAGAAGGCTCCATACCATGAAAGAGAAGCTAAACAATACCTATAGAAATCCCACTATATTGTAGCTTGGTGACTTCTCCCTGGGCAATGCCCTATACCTACATTTTATAGTTTCCTGCACTTCTCAAGGAGCCACTGCTATTGAGCTTTTGTGCCAGCATAGACCACCTCCTCACTGCCACTACTCTGGAGCAGGGGGGACCCAGAACATTCCTCCTGCCACCGCACAGGAAGGCATACTATGGCCCCTGCTACATCCACAAATTGAAAACTTCCCAATTATTAAAATATTAAGAAGCATTTGTCTGAATGTTGCAGAAAGAGAAAAATCTCGACTCTGTTTCAACGCTTTGGAACTGGAACATTTGATTTTCACTGAATGACCTTGCATCAGGTGTCATTTTCCTGTTCCAACAACAGAGGGCAGCATTGATCTTGGTATTTTCAGCATCACCTGAAACAGCCAATGATGACATCAAAGGTTTATTGAGGTTTTTCTACTTATGACTTGAATCACATAGATATGAATGCACTTTGAGGGCTGGGTGGAAAGCAACCTGCGCCCACAGAGAATACAGATGGGCTTCCAGAGATGGAAAGGCAATTCTGCTGTGCATCTGGGGAATATATGTATGTTTGTAGTGATCAGGGGCAATCTTACTCATAGGGCATTATGATCATGGTCTTTGTGCTGGGGAGGAGTAGATGGGAGGGGTGATGGCATATGAGCTGATATATGATACAATTTACTGAAAATTTATCAACTGAAGGGCTTATTTGGAGTTCTAGGAATAGTCCTTGACTCAGAATTGACTTTTGAACCTCAAATCCATGAGATTGTGAAGACATTTTTCTTCAGCCTTCAGTGTTTAAGAGTGACTTTGAGGGGCATAATCGAACAGAAACGCCTATCTCCATGGGCGTTAATCTCCGAGAACGGGTCCGTGAAGGGGCGGAGTGAACCGTATTTTCCAAAAAAAATAGACGCCCATGTTTTATTCGCCAAGGTGTGAGCTGGGCGTTTTTGCTTTTCAGCGATAATGGAAAATGAAAGCGCCCAGCTCAAAAACGAATACATCCAAGGCATTTGTTCATGGGAGGGGCTAGGATTCATAGTGCACTGGTCCCCCTCACATGCCAGGACACCAACCGGGCACCCTAGGGGGCACTTTTACAAAAACAAAAAAAAAGGTAAAAGAGCTCCCAGGTGCACAGCACCCTTCCCTTGGGTGTTGAGCCCCCCAAATCCCCCTCAAAACCCACTGCCCACAAGTCTACACCATTACTATAGCCCTAAGGGGTGAAGGGGGGCACCTACATGTGGGTACAGTGGGTTTGGGGGGGTTGGACGACTAAGCATTAAGCAGCACAATTGTAACAGGTAGGGGGGGGATGGGCCTGGGTCCACCTGCCTGACGTCCACTGCACCCCCTAACAACTGCTCCAGGGACCTGCATACTGCTGCTTGGGAGGAGGGTATGACATTTGAGGGTGCAAGTAAAAAGTTGTGAAACATCATTTTTTTGTGGTGGGAGGGGGTTAGTGACCACTGGGGGAGTCAGGGGAGGTCATCCCCGACTCCCTCTGGGGGTCATCTGGTCATTTAGGGCACTTTTGGGGCCTTATTCGTGAAAAAACAGGGTCCAGGAAAAGTGCCCTAAATTCTAGCTACAAGCGCATCCATTATCGGCGAAAGGCGCCCATCTCTGTTCGGGTGATAACCACGCCCCAGTTCCGCCTTCACCACGCCTCCGACACGCCCCCGTCCACTTTGTCCGCATCCGCGACGGAGTGCAGTTGAAAGCGTCCAAAGTTCGGCTTTCGATTATACCGCTTTATTTGTTTTTGTGAGAAAAACGCCCATCTCCCGATTTAGGTCGGAACTTGGGCGTTTTTCTCGTTCGATTATAAGCTGGTTTGAGTCCTACAGGTTTTAGAACTGTTGCACAGGCTATATTAATCCTTCATTTAGATTATTCAATTCTTTATATTGCTCCACTAATTTAAAATTAAAGAAAAGGATGCAATTATTGCAAAATACAGCTGCAAGATTGATTTTTAGAGTGAGAAAATTTCACAAAGCCACTGTATAAGTACATACATTACATTGGCTTAAAATTGAATCATGTATTAATTTTAAGATAGCCTGTTTGGTTTTTAAGAGTTTTTATGGATTTTGTTCTGAAAATATAATCAACTCTTAGTATTCCCAGTTAATAGATCTCATTTGAGAACTGCCCAAATTTATAGGGTGTCCCTATAAATTTAGATTTTCCTTCAATGAAAAATATAAGATATGAGTCTATTTGGGTACTATCATTTATCGGAGTGCTAAAATTTGGAATGGAATTCCTGTATAGATTCACCTAATACCATTGTAGATTCTTTTTTGAAAGGCGCTTAAAACATACATGTTTTCAAACCAATGGTTGCAATTTATTGTTGGGTTAAGAATAAAAGAATAACCATACTGGGTCAGACAAATGGTCCATCTAGCCCAGCATCCTGCTTCCAACAGTGGCTAATCCAGGGCACGAGTACTTGGCAGAAACCCAAGTAGTAGCAACATTCCATGTTGTGGGATTTATACTGATTTCTAAATATTGTTTGTGTAATGTTTTTACTTCTGTAAGTTCCGTCTGATGTGAAGCTGTTCTTTTATGTAAGCCACCTTGCATCCTAATGGTTAAAGGCAAACTATAAGCACTACAATACAATACAACCCTCTAAGTCCAAGGCAATTAATATGGACTTGGCAGGTTTTAGAAACAAGCCCTTCAATTATATCATCCACTGAAAAGTCTAACAATATTTTCATCTATTTCAGTTTCTCTGAGATGAAAAATTCCCTGCAGCAAAAGTTCCAGATGTCTACCTGCCCTTTATAAATGAGCTATTCCACTCACGTTCATAGGTTACATTTATTTTTTTTAATAACACCTACACATAATTGAGCTGACTAACACCAATTTTGTTTTTTTCAAAAAAAGATGCATATTTGCCATCAATTTAGCAGACACTAGGTTACTTCTGGGTAACTTCGCATAAGATGGCTGACCTAGGCAGAGTTAGCCAAAAGAAATAAAAGAACATTATCCAAGAAAAGCAAAAACCCAAATGAAATAAATAAATTAAAGCAGAGAAGAAATTACATGAACCTTTTCAAAAGTCTGAAAAAGTGGAAAAGAGAATGAAGCAGCCAGAGATTGAAACCACCAGTTGCAGCAGTGGTAATATTAGACCTGTGCAGTCACAGACAGAGGATTGTGGTAGGATGGCTCCTGCTGCAGTACAAGCATGGGCTGTAACCTCTAACAGTCACTACAGAGGGAAAGGGAAAAAGAAAAGAAAGTCATTGATCAAATATTTGAAAGGTATTAATCCACAAACGAACCTTTTCCAGAGATGGGAAGGTGGTAGAACTAGAGGACATGAATTGAGGTTGAAGGGGGGCAGACTCAGGAGTAATGCCAGGAAGTATTTTTTCACGAGAGGGTGGTAGATATGTGGAATGCCCTCCTGCGGGAGGTGGTGGAGATGAAAACAGTAATGGAATTCAAACATACGTGGGATAAACACAAAGGAATCCTATGTAGAAGGTATGGATCTACGGAATCTTAGCGGACATTGGGTGGCGATGCCGGTATTTGGAGAGTAAAACTAATGCTGGGTGGACTTCTACGGTCGTGCTCTGATCGTAGCTGAATAGATATGGGTGGGCTGGAGTGGAAATTTTAAGGGGCTTCAACGTTAGCTTCAGAACTTTTAGTACAGGAACAGTGCTGAGCAGACTTTACAGTCTGTGCACTGAGAAAGGCAGGGACAAATCTAACTTGGGTATCCGTATAAAGTATCACATACCATGTAAAATGAGTTTATCTTGTTGGGCAGACTGAATGGACCATTCAGGTCTTTATCTGCCGTCATTTACTATGTTACTATCATAGCGGTATCAGTCCTAATTGACTAGTCTGTGAATCATGTAGAGAGAGAAAAAATCTTCAAGTACCAAGAGGTCAGTCAGAGACCTGGAAAATGTGGCAGAAAGATACAGACATATTTCCCATTTGGGGTGCCGTAGACTTGATTAAAAGGAATTTTCAAGCACATAGGGATAGGTTGCCTATATATAGAAACAGAAAAAAATGAAGGCAGATATATGGTCTATCCAGTCTGACCCAGGGGCATAGCCAGACACCGAATTTTGGATGGGCCTGAGCCCAAGATGGGTGGGCAGAAGAACCCCACCCCATCCCACAGGTGATTTGGTCTCTCCTTCTCTCGCCTGTATGCCATATGGTCTCTCAAATATCCCCCCTCTCCTGCACACCTTTTATATAGCAGATTTTCACCGGCAGTAAGCAGCAACTAATACACAGTATTCATGTTGGCCCCACATCCTTCCCACTGATGCAGCTTCCTGTTTCTGCATAGGCAGGAATATATCAGAGGGGAAGGCTTTGGGGCCGGTTTGAGCAGTATGTATCAGTCGCTGCTTCCTGCAGGCGAAGATCTGCTATTTATAAGATATGCAGGAGAGACAGTTGTTGGGAGTTTTCAGCTTGGGAATCTCTGCCAGCCACATCATAGGTGTGATGCTACTGGTGGGCCTGAGCTCAAAGTGGGTGGGCCTGGGCCCACCCAAGCCCACCCTTGGCTACGCCACTGATCTGACCATCCATGCCATCTACTCTCCCTATCACTCCCATAGACATCCTATGCACTTGTCCCAAGCTCTCTTGAATTCAGATACTATTTTTGTCTCTACCATTTCCACCGGGAGGCCATTCCACAAATTCACCACCCTTTCTATGAAGAAGCATTTCCTCAGGCTACTTCTGAGTCTATCCCCTTTCACCTTCATCCTATGTCCCCTCGTTCCAGAGCTTCCTTCAATTGAAAGAGGCTCGCCTCCTGTGCATTTATGCTGCATAAGTACTAAAATGTCTCTATCATATGAACTCCAGAAAGAAGCTCTCTGTGTACAAATGAAAGTATGACAGAGAACATTAGCAGTCAGTCTGAGAGACTGAGATCATACTCCATAGTCCCTGGCTTTTAGCAGTGACATTCATTAATATCATGGTATGTGCAAAACTATATACAAAGTTTCAAATTAATTATTGTCTAATAGAACCTCAATGCGTGGTGCAGTGCTTCCCAAACGTTTTCAGTTCACGGCACCCTTCGTATCCGAGCAATTTTTCGTGGCGCCCCCTCCCCTCCCAGCCACACAGTTCTCCATCTTTTTATCGGCACAAATATATCAGTGCTAGGGTGTCCCTATAACCAGCCCCTCCAAATAACACACTGATTACGATTTATAACAAATTAGTAATCTACCTATGAAAAGTTATTCCATTATTATACTTCCTCTTTGTACTTCTGTATGCTGAGCAAGCCAGCATGTTTAAAAATATAAGTAAGATTAAATTTAAAAATGCTACCAACAATAAAGAATGACAACTCGGATGCAGCAGCTCATAGGTTTGCTTGCTTTTTTTTGAATGGGAATGGAAACAGTGACTACTGACCTATTGGCTTCAATTTTTTGACTTCATCCCGTCTCCTGTTTTCATCCAACCTCCTTAGCAGTCGTCTCTAAGTCCCGAATGCCGTCTACTTCCTGTCCCTATTGACCACAACAAAAAAAATTTTTTAAACACAAGTGCGGACCACAGCAGCCTTCAGGCATGCGCTGTCAGCTCTGCTGGTCCTCTGCCCCCGCTGACGTCAACTTCCAGTTCCGAAGGCAGAGAACTGGCAGAACTGACAGCACATGCATGAAGGCTGCTGCAGTCCTGCGCTTGCTTTTTTTTTCTTGTTGATGCGCTTCCTCTTGCAGTAGCAGTTTGGACAGGAGGGTGGTTGGGAATTGCCGCGGCACCCCAGAGAGATTGCTGCGGTGCACCGGGGTGCCATGGCGCACAGTTTGGGAAACGCTAGTGTGGCGTTTACTCGCTCTGCTATATATCACCATAAATAGTGGAGAAAAAAAGCCTCAGATTCATGTCTTGAAATACAAGACGCTACACGCATCAACCTTTTCCTACATGAGCACGCAGTATTGGAATAAACTGCCGCGCAACTTGAGAACAATTCACGAGCAAGCTTCCTTCCACAAATTACTGAAGACCCATCTTTTTGAAAAAATCTACGGAAAGAGCCAAAACACATAGAGTCCACACTCACTGTTCTTCAATACACCATACATCCACTTCTAATCTCTCATCCCCCATAATCTCACATCACTCACACACCTACTCACAGAAATATGTACGCCATACGTCATCGTGTCTTAACTCTGCCCTTTAAGCTTCCCACTGTCTCCTTCCAATGTTTCATTGTTTATGTCCCATTGTTATATTCCTAACGACACTTCGATTGTCTCACACAACTGTGCGCAATGTAATCCATAACCAAGTTGTACTATATTGTATTTCCATTATTCATATCTTATTGTAAGCCACACTGAGCCCGCAAAGAGGTGGGAAAATGTGGGATACAAATGCAATAAATAAATAAATAAATGTGACAGCCTTTTACAAGACACAGTTCACTTGTTGTCATCAATACAGTCGTAGGCATTAAAAAAAAAAACTATAATGGCATCAGTGAGTAAACAATCCACCACATTGATTTTGTGCAGTCAATAACCAGTCACTTATCTGCAGCAGCAGCAGCTAAAACTCTGTATCACTCAAAATACTCCCTTAAGGATCCTAGTTTCACCAGACACCCCAGCTGCCTCAGGGGATCTTCATTACTGGGCTGCAAAGGATGGACATATGACAATGGAAACAACTTGAAGAGGCAAAAACAAGGAATGTGGAAGAGAATGCAGTATCTGAAGAGGCAGCCCATGGTACATGCCAGATTACATCCTACTCCTTTATTGTCCTAGACCTGCCCTGCTTATTTGAACCACATAGGCCACCATACAGTATATATATATATATATATATATATATATATATATATATATATATATATATATATATTATATATATATATATATATATATATATCCTGCTGGAATTCTGTGCCAAAAAAAATTCTGCTCAAATAAATGTTAAGTTCTGTGTTCAAAATTTGCAAATTCTGCAAGTTTCTTTGTCATAATGTAACCAATATTTCAGCCTTCTCCCTGTACACGGATACCATCTGTATTTTCCCCAGTGTTTCTGCAGTTTCCCTAGTCTGTCTGTGCAGACATGAGTCTACTCCCCCTATAGCTCTACAAAAAGGGGTGGGTGCAAGGAGAGAAGGGGACTGTAAAAAGGTTGATGCTATGTGTAGGAGCAAGGAGGGAGGGGAACTGTCAAAAAGTGGATGCTATGTGTAGGTACAGGGGGGCTGGAAAAAATATGGATGTGTGTGGGTGCAGGGAGGGGACTGTAAAAAAGGTGAGTGCTATGGGTGCTGCTGGGAAGGGGGCTGGGGAAATATGGATGGTATCTGTATACAGAGAGGGGGCTGAATTATTGGTTAAATTATGACAAAGAAATTTGCAGAATTTACAAATTTTGAACACAGAACTTAACATTTGCACAGAATTTTTATTTTTTTGGAGCAGAATTCTGGCAGGATATATATATATATATATATATTTTGCATGTTAAGAGTTAGAGTAGTTGTCTCAGGTAGGAGAGGTAAAGAGTATCTATGTGGTCTATGCACTTTCTGCCTCACTTGCTTGCTCATTTCATGGTAAGTTCATGAATGAGTAAAATGTCTCCTTATCTGACACCCTTATACAATGTTTAAATGCTTTTTTTCTATGAAATGTTGATGGTAAATTCAGGAGAACTTTTGGACATGTAGCTGCTTCAAAAACACAAGGAGATTGCAGCACAGAATTAAATCTTGCGGTTTAAAATCAAAAATTGTTTCAATGAGCTGCTAAAATTGTACTGTGAGTACATTAGCTTAATGGATGCATGTATGTGTATAGGTAATGACTCAAGTTTGTGTATATTCACTGTGTTTATTTAGCGTGAATCTGCTTGCTAAGTAATGCATTATATAAAATGATAGGATCTATTATGTTTAATTTAAATTCAGACAGGGTACTGAAAGTTTTGCTTTAAAAGGAGAAGAAATTAACAGAGAAAGATTTGATTGAACATAGTGTTAAAATTAAAGTTACATTATGGGTTTTAAAGGCATTCCTTTGACATTCCTTAACCCTACCAGAGAATGTGGTAAAGGTGGTTAGCTTAACAGGGTTTTAAAACAAAAAAAAAGGTCTGCCCGGCTTCCTAAAGGGAAGTCCATAGACCATTATTAAATTGACTTGGGGAAAATCTACTACTTATTTCTGGGATAAGCAGCATAAAATGTATTGAACTTTTTTGGAATCTTGCCAGGTATTTGTGACCTGGATTGGGCAGTGTTGGAAACAGGATGCTGGGCTTGATAGACCTTTGGTCTGTCCCAGTGTGGCAATACTTATGTACTTATGCCCTAAAGAGACCCAATAAAAAACAGACTTAAAAAAAAGCCTTTTTTGTTGTGGCTGGTTTGTAATGTGTAAATGAATAGTATTCATGTATAATGTTCGTATGTTAGATTTCCGTAATCTGTAATTTGCATTGTGGTGTCCCCCAAGCTTTATCCCCACTACTGTTCAATATTTTTCTTAGTCTTTTGGCCCTTCTCATTCAAGAATGGAATTCATATATGCCAATGATTTTCTTGTAGTTATTTATTTATTGGGATTTATTAACCACCTTTATGAAGAGAGTCACCCAATGTGGTGTACAGTAGATACAGTTTATCTAGAAAGTAAGCAGATATCACAAAAACAAGCATCAAAATATCTGACTGAAAAAACAACAATCGCTGAAATCGTCAGGATGTTTTACAGAGGAAAAACCTCGAGAAGCCCCCAGTGTAACTACAAGCTTCGGGGGCTGGGCTTCATCATTGGCCAGAAAACCTCTGTGGATATGTCTGTTTTTCAATTTTTACTAAATCGCTTAGTGCATTTGAGTCCACACCAGATATTACTTATCAGGTGTTTAAACGTGCGGGTCCTTTTTACGCTCCGACCACGACCACGTCGGAGTGTAAGAAGGACCCGCACGTCTAAACACCTGATTAAGTAATATCTGGTATGGACTCAAATGCACAAGGAGGCATATTTTCAAAGCACTTAAGTTCCATAGAAACGATTTAGTAAAAATTTAAAAACAGACATATCCACAGAGGTTTTCTGGCCGATGATGAAGAAGCCCAGCCCCCGAAGCTTGTAGTTAGGCTGGGGGCTTCTCGAGGCCTTTCCTCTGTAAAACTTCCTGACGATTTCAGCGATTGTTGTTTTTTCAGTCAGATATTTTGATGCTTGTTTTTGTGATATCTCCTTACTTTCTAGATAAATATTCAATTGATTAGGGAGATTACCTCTTCGTTATATTTACAGTAGATACAGTTTAACATCAATCTTACAATTTTGTTAACAGCATAACAATAGTAAAATGAACAAGAATAAACATAAATACGATGAAAGAGGAAAACATGAAAATAGCAAATTGAAACCTAAAAATAGGACTACCATGAAACAGGATCAAAAAATATACATATTTAACGGCACTGGAATTCAAATAACAGAGATGCAATATATGATGTAAGCATAATAGTGAGGAAATATCCAATAAGCACACAATTAGAATAATAACATTGCTATAATACTAATGCTTTTCTATAATACAGCTTGCCATATAGCTGAGGGGCCAAATGCAGATATATAGATGGGGACAAGATGAATGGTACAGAGTCAGTTGGGATAAATAAATGGGTGGCTAGTTCTTTGTATAATTAATCAAGATATAAGGAACTAGCTAAGTTACAGTGGGTGTAGCAAGTTAGTCCAGGTGCAGAATGGGTGTATATTTAGTCACCCTATGTATTAAAGGCTTGGGAGAAGAGTCAGGCTTTTACCTGTTTCATGAAGTAGAGGTAGACTCGATTTATACGTAGCCCTCTGGGAGTAAATTTTGAAGCTCGGGGATTACTCCTAAGAAGGCTGGCTGGTGGGTATCACATTGTATAATTTCCTTTGATGAGGGGACAGATAGCAATGATCCTTGAGAGGATCTGAGAGGCTTTAAAGGTGTGTACAGGGCTAAGTTTTTCTTTACGTACTGTGGCCCATTTTGTCTGAGGGCCTTGAAAATCAAACATAGAGTTTTAAATTTAGCCCTGTAAGGCACTGGTAGTCAGTATAGTTTTTGCAGGAAGGGTATGATGTGGTCATACCATTTGCAGCCTTCTATCAGTCATGTTGCAGCTCTTTTTGGTTTGACTAGTGTACAGGGAATTACAATAGTCTAGTCATCATGTTATCATGTTATCATTTCATCCCCATGAATGGGCTGTGTTGGCATTGTAGTGCGGCTTAGTAAACAGGGGGGGTTAATTTATCCAGTTTCACCTTTTGCCTCCAATTTGTTACTGTTACTGTCCTGCTTGAAATCTTGTTCAAGCTGGCTCACACAGCACAAAATGGTTCTCAACCCTTCAAAACCTACAGCCTGCTGGATCTCAGGTTCATTTCCCACCCTGTCTGTACCTCTTAACCTGTTCAATATTCAAATTTCCCCTGTTAATTTATTTTGCTAGCTCGATGTTATCTTTGATTCAAAACTGGCATTTGATCAACAAGTAGATTGTAAGCTGTTTGAGCAGGGACAGTCTTTTTTGTGTATGGTGTACAGCGCTGCATATGCCTTGTAGCGCTATAGAAATGTTAAATAGTAGTAGTAGTAGTATTTGAAGTTGGTTTTTTTAAATGGCTTTTACTGGATTCATCAAATCTGTTTTATCAGTCGATTTTTGGACTTCCCCACTCTCCACACCCTTATTCACACTTTTGTCATTTCTCAAATTGACTATTGTAACACTATGTACTATGGTATTTCTTCCCACCTTCTTTGTCATATTCAAATTCTCTATAATTCTGCTGCGAGATTCTTATATAAAGCAAAGGTTTGGGATCACATTAGCCCACTTTTAATTCATCTTCACTGGTCACTTGTTCATTTCAGATGTTGGTTCAAGGTTCTAAGCCTTATTCGCAAGGCTTTATACCTTGGTTCTCCATCGTATCTCTCCTCTGTCACAATTCCTTATACACCATCCCATTTGCTGCATTCTCTTGACTCATACCACCTGGTTCTCCCCTCTCCAAGACTCGCTCATTACGAGTCCACCCACAATTCTGCTTTTTACTTTTTTTTATCTCCATTTTAGTAAAACAACTTACCCCCTTATCTAAGGTCTGAGCTAACTTTTCCTAAATTCAAGGCCCTCCTAAAAGCACACTGTTTTGAATTAACTTTTGGTACTTTGCTAATTTCTAAGTCTTCTAAGGATTTTTCATTTCCCTGGGTACCGAGGGATCTGCACTGTCTCAACAGTCAGAATGTGGAATGAAGATAGTGGGTTGTGGGTACTTAAGTTGTGCTGTATGACTGGTCTTTTTCTGTCCTATTTTTATTTGACATTCTTTTCTAAGAATTTTGAATATTTTTATTTTATTGTAAGCCACTTTGGCCCATTTTCTATAATGGTGGGATATCAAGAATTTTAATAAACATAAAAATAATAATCTGTATTGTTTGCCAAGATTGATAATGAAGACAGAAAATTTCTGCTTCCTGCTTTTTACAAGATTATGGATTTTCTCTTGTATAAGTGATGGAACAGTGCAGCCACATCATGGGAGGTGTAACTGCTGAAAAACAAATTTGGCTTCAAAGTATTTAAATGTCTGTTTCTAGCAGTGACATCGAATCCTAATTGAACCTGTTTCTTGTTTTAGTCAACAATTGCATACTCTCTACCATCCACTGTCCTCAGGGAAGACAGAAAGAGTAAATGGTATATCAAGAACAAAATGACAGTTTTGCTCACCCTGGGTTGAGGCATTGCCTCTTGCTCTCATCATTGTATAGAGTACCCCTGCTGGAAAGCCCAGATTTCTCCTCATGACATCCTGTTTGGGAGACTCATGGAGAGACTCCCTCCTCGAGTACTGTATGAATTTATCTCTGTGTCTCCCTCTCTCTCTCTCTCTCTCTCTCTCTAAACATCACATTGAACCCATGCCTCCCCTCACAACCTAGTGACTGAATAGAAATCATGGTCCACCAGTCTTGCTCCTCATTGGAAGGGTCCCTACCAGGTTTCATTGACTACTAGAACTGCTGTGGTGTCTAATCATTACATTGCTCCTGAAAAGTATATTGATCAACCTATCACATCATGCATGAGGGGTCAAACCCCTCAGAGAAAAATTACACTGGCTACCATTAAACGATTGAATTACATTCAAAATCTGTACCCTGGTCCACAAAATTATTCATGGTGAGGCCCCGACATATATGTTTGACCTCGTCGATTTACCAGCAAGGAATACAAAATGTTCATCACGTACTTTCTTGAATCTCCATTATCCCAATTGCAGAGGACTTAAATTTAAATATATGCATCTAGTTTCTCCTACATTTGTACACAACATTGGAATGCACTGCCGAATGTCATAAAAACAACACACGATTTGGCAGCCTTCTGGAAACTATTAAAGACTAACCTGTTCAGAGAGACTTATCAAAAGGACCCTTCTTAAAAAAGAGGACATCAGAACTGTACCAGAATTAGTTAACATTGAATTATTCTTATTTTGGTTACTTTATCACATTGTCATTATTGAACGCTTTTCACTACCCTTGATTTCAGCACCTGAAATGTATTGATTACCGATTTTATTCTAATTTACTGTGTACTCTATATACTCTGATTGGAACATTCTTCTGTATTTCTTATTCCGGAAATGGCGATCGCCACTACGGTATTTGTAAGCCACATTGAGCCTGCAAAGAGGTGGGAAAATGTGGGATGTAAATGCAATAAATAAATAAATAAATACGTAAACCCCCGTGGAGACTGAGATCATACTCCACAAACCCCGGCTTAGAAGTGAGGTTCATAATTGTCATAGTATGAGCAAGACTAACCTATTTAGGGAACTTGCACCTGAGGAAATCTCCACTGAGGAACTACCATTTTTGTATTTTAAGGACTTTTGGGACTTGATTGACAACCAAATAGTTTAACATGATTGCCAAATATTTTGTTATTGCCATTTCTTTGATCCCACATCATAGGGGTTGCTTTCAAAAACAGTTCTTTCTTCCAGGTCTTGAATGCCAAAACCTTAGTCCTAATGCCACTAATTGTTGGATATGTGTTTATATTTCTTATAGTGTTGAAATAGGTAATCCTCTTATGGCTGTCCAATGGATTCTTGGTGATTATTGTTCCACATTTAAGATATCAACATGTTCACATTATCCTACAGATAGTGGTACAGATCAGCAGTGTACCATATATAAATCACTCTCGGAGCACTTCCCAGATTCCTCATGATTGATCAAACTATTTATTTCTTTATTTAGCCCACAATTTCCAAAGGTTCTCCCATTTCATTGTGCTGCAAAGGGTTTCTCTATGAATCTGACTGCCTATTTAAATTCATATTACGTGTGTTGTCATCAAGGAAAAATACTGTACCAATGCAAAACTTGAGAGGCTATAAAAGTGCTTCATTCACAGCTAGAGCAATGATCTCTATTTGGATGAATGGGTTTTCTGGAACACTCAATAGTAATGGAAATTGTTCAAATTGAATTTGTATTATTTTGTGATAGTTGATACCATTCTGCTGCTCAGATACTGCTCCCTTGAACTGATAAAATTTCCATGCAAATTTAAGGACAAGGCATTGAGGGGCATAATCGAATGAAAACATCTATTTCCATGGGCGTTTATCTCCGAGAACAGGTCCGTGAAGGGGCGGACCGAACCTTATTTTCGAAAAAAATAGACGTCCATATTTTATTCGACAATTTGTGAGCTGGGCGTTTTTGTTTTTCAGTGATAATGGAAAATGAAAGCGCCCAGCTCAAAAACGAATAAATCCAAGGCATTTGTTCATGGGAAGGGCCAGGATTCGTAGTGCACTGGTCCCCCTCACATGCCAGGACACCAACCGGGCACCCTAGGGGGCACTTTTACAAAAACAAAAAAAAAGGTAAAAGAGCTCCCAGGTGCATAGCACCCTTCCCTTGTGTGTTGAGCCCCCCAAATCCCCCTCAGAACCCACTGCCCACAAGTCTATACCATTACTACAGCCCTAAGGGGTGAAGGGGGGCACCTACATGTGGGTACAGTGGGTTTGGGGGGGTTGGACGACTAAGCATTAAGCAGCACAATTGTAACAGGTAGGGGGGGATGGGCCTGGGTCCACCTGCCTGAAGTCCACTGCACCCCCTAACAACTGCTCCAGGGATGGAGGTGGGTATGACATTTGAGGGTGAAAATAAAAAGTTGTGAAACATCATTTTTTTGTGGTGGGAGGGGGTTAGTGACCACTGGGGAGTCAGGGGAGGTCATCCCCGATTCCCTCTGGGGGTAATCTGGTCATTTAGGGCACTTTTTGGGGCCTTATTCATGAAAAAACAGGGTCCAGGAAAAGTGCCCTAAATTCTAGCTACAAACGCATACTTTTTTTCCATTATCGACGAAAGGCGCCCATCTCTGTTCGGGTGATAACCATGCCCCAGTCCCGCCTTCACCACGCCTCCGACACGCCCCCGTCAACTTTGTACGCTTCCGCGATGGAGTGCAGTTGAAAACGTCCAAGTTCGGCTTTCGATTATACCGCGTTATTCGTTTTTGTGAGATAAACGTCCATCTCCCGATTTAGGTCAGAACTTGGGCGTTTTTCTCGTTCGATTATAAGCAGGATTGTGTGCTAAATAGGGATGTGCATTCCTTTGGAATGGCATAGGAAATGTCAAGCAAAAAGCCAAAAAAAAAAAGCACAAGGAGCGTTCAGTATAGTCTCAGCTTCTCTTTATTCATCAGACCTGACACTCTCCATGTTTCAGCAATAATTGCCTGCGTCCGGGGGTCTATGAAAATAAACATCCAAAGATAAATAAATAAACCTTATCAGAACTTTAAAAGGACATAAGAACATAAGCATTGCCATACTGGAACAGACCGAAGGTCCATCAAGCCTAGTATCCTATTTCCAACAGTGGTCAATGCAGGTCACAAGTACCTGGCAAGATCCCAAAACAGTACGATACATTTTATGCTGCTTATCCTAGAAATAAGCAGTAGATTTTCCCAACTGCATCTTAATAATGGCTTAAGGACTTTTCTTTTTCAAAGTTATCCAAACCTTTTCTTTTAAAACCCCGCTAAGCTTACTGCTTTTACCACATTCTCTGGCAATTAATTCCAGAGTTTAATTACACATTGAGTGAAGATATATTTTCTCTGATTTGTTTTAAATTTACTACTTTGTAGCTTCATTGTGAGCCCCCTAGTCCTAGTATTTTTGGAAAGAGTAAACAAGTGATTCACGTCTACCCGTTCCACTCCACTCATTATTATATATATATATATATCTCATATCTCCCCTCAGCTGTCTTTTCTCCAAACTGAAGAGCCCTATCCACTTCAGCCTTTCCTCATAGAGAAGTCGTCCCATCCCCTTTATCATTTTTGTTGCCCTTCTCTGTATCTTTTCTAATTCCACTATATCTTTTTTGAGATAAGGAGAGGCATTTAGAAAGGGACGTCTAAATTTCGATTTGGACATCCTTGCAAAACAGCGAAATCTAGGGGCAGGGAAACCCGTATTTTCGAAACAAGATGAATGTCAATCATGGGAGGAGCCAGCATTTGTAGTGCACTAATCCCCCTGACATGTCAGGACACCAACCGGGCACCCTAGGGGGCACTGCAGTGGACTTCATAAACTGCTTCCAGGTACATAGCTCCCTTACCTTGTGTGCTGAGCCTCCCAACCCCCCCCCCCAAAACCCACTACCCACAACTGTACACCACTACCATAGCCCTTACGAGTGAAGGGGGCATCTAGATGTGGGTACAGTGGGTTTCTGGTGAGTTTTGGAGGGCTTGCTGTTTCCTTCACAAACATAACAGGTAGGGGGGGGGGCTGGGTCCGCCTGTCTGAAGTGCATTGCACCCATTAAAACTGCTCCAGGGACCTGCATACTGCTGTCACGGACCCAAGTATGACATCTAAGGCTGGCATAGAGGCTAGCACGACATATTTTTAAAGATGTTTTTGAGGTTGGGAGGGGCTTAGTGACCACTGGGGGAGTAACAGGAGGTCATCCCCGATTCTTTCCAGTGGTCATGTGGTCATTTTGGGTACCTTTTTGTGCCTTAGTCGTAAGAAAAACAGGTTCGGGTGAAAACGTCCAAGTGTTCGTCAGGGACGTCCTTTTTTTCGATTATGGGTCAAGGACATCCAAGTGTTAGGCACGCCCAAGTCCTGCCTTCGCTATGCCTCCGACACACCCCCTTGAACTTTGGCCATCCTTGCAACGGAGTGCAGTTGGGGACATCCTAAATTGGGTTTCCATTACACCGATTTGGACGTCCCTGGGAGAAGGATATCCATCTTCCGATTTATGTCAAAAGATGGACGCCCTTCTCTCTCGAAAATGAGCCCAATGGTGACCAGAATTGCACACAGTATTCAAGGTGCAGTCGCACCATGGAGCAATATAAAGGCATTATAACATCCTCATTTTTGTTTTCCATTGCTTTCCTAATAATACCTAACATTCTATTTGCTTTCTTTGCCACCGCAACATACTGAACAGGGGGTTTCAATGTATCGTCAAAGATGACAGCTAAATCCTTTTCCTGGTCAATGACTCCTAATGTGGAACCTTTCATCATGTAGCTATAGTTCGGGTTTCTCATTCCGACATACATCACTTTGCACTTGCTCACATTAAATGTCTTCTGCTATTTGGATGCTCAGTCTCCCAGATTGAAAAGATCCTCTTGCAGGTTTTCACAATCTTCTTGCGATTTAACAACTTTGATTAACTTTATACCATCATCAAATTTAATTACCTCACTAGTTATTCCCATATATAGATCATTTATAAATATGTTAAAAAGCAGCAGTCCCAGCATAGACTCTTGCAGAACCTCACTATCAACCCTTCTCCATTGAGAATACTGACCATTTAACCCTATTCTCTCTTTTCTATCTTTTAATGAGTTTTAAATCCATAGTAAAACATTATCTCCTATCCCATGACTTTCCAATTTCCTCGGGAGTCTTTCGTGAGGTACTTTGTCAAATGTCACTGGAAAATCCAGACTGTATATATTGGCACCAAAGTATTTTTCTATATGTATGACTATGGTTCTTTGAAGTGCATTCCCGAATATTTTAGCTGTAAAGTTCAATATTTCCTTTTGAAGAAAAGGGGAAAAAAGCCTCAGCAGAAAGACCAACCAACCACCCAAAAACAACGTTGAAAAACAATGTGGGTGGAAAGAAATCAATGGGCTGTTTAATCTTCACAGGCTCCAAAAAAACCCCGTCTAACTCCAAAACTGTGTAGTGTAAAAATGCTTACTTCACAGAACTGACTTCAAGTGGATCCCCAAACATGAAAACAATTTTTACTTTACTTAATTATCAAGTAGAACAGGTAATGTGCAAGTGGTCGGTCCATCACACTGACTTTGGCCAGAGTTTTGCATTCAGCTGTCTCAAGGCATAGAGGACCTGAAAAAACGTGTAAAAAAAACCTTCTCATTCAAACTAAACATGAAAACATTTAACGTGTTTAGAAAAACCCTTTAAAAGTGAAAAAAAATCAATCCAGCAAGTCAAAGATTAACATAAATAGTTCAAAAGAAAATACTTGCCATTGATATGAGGCACATTTAGCCTTAGTATAATGGGATCACCAAGCCACAAAATTCTTAAATGAGTGATGTCACATCCTGGGAATCAGTAATCTCATTTCCTGTCCCACCCAGGAGGGAATCACCCTGCTCCTCAGGTACCGTATTCTATGTAAAATAATGGCCAAATGTTGTGCCTAAACAAAAGTTGTGCACTCTCTAAAATCAGGAAAAAATCAGGCAAAAATAAGACAAGAATAAGAAAACCTTGGGTAATATTGTGAATGGTTCTATTCAAAAAAAGGTCCTCCACTCCAGTCGCAAGTTCAAGCCACGGGATTCTTCTGTGTTCAATGTAAAGATCCAGAATTGTTCCCTCTGGAGTAACTTCTTGAGTCTACAGGAGTATTGGCTGGAATCTGATCAATTGCACAAACCTGGAAGGAGGAAAAGTCATGTCCCATCTCAAGACAGTGTGTATTATTTATTTGGATTTTGCTCACACCTTTTTCAGTAGTAACAATTGGCACTTCCAATCTGGATCTCTTCAGACAGTTTTTGTGCTCAGACAGGCATTTGCGTAAAGGGTGTGTAGTCTCGCCCAAGTAGATCTTAGGGCACGGGCAGATAATCAAGTATGGTCCAGATACCTTTTTAAAACCACTAGTAATGAGAGGTCCTACCTATATCAGAGATTCCTCTGATTTTCTTACAAAGCTGGACACCGTGCAAAATGTACAGGAGATCACATTTCTTGTCATGTTTGATGTTAAAGCTCTCTATACATCCATTCCACAAATGGAGGTACTTCAAGTTCTTTATGCTCGACTACTAGAGGAGGAACCAAAGCACGGTATCTCCACCTCCTTCCTGATTTCCTTGATCGATCAGGCTCTGAAATAAAATTTGTTCAAGTACAGAGATGAGTTTTTCCAACAGGTCTCAGGTGTGGCAATGGGGGCTACATTTGCCCCCTCGGTAGCAAACCTATTTATGCAGGATTTTGAGTCCAAATGGATCTTTCACAAACCATTTTGGGGTTCCATAGCTCTATGGGTACGCTTTATAGATGACGTGTTTGTCCTATGGATTGGAACAGAGGAGAAACTGCTGGAATTTTTTAACTGGCTGAACACGTGTCACTCTAAGATACAATTCATGCTAAATTACCATCCTATCCAAATATCATTCCTGGACATATTGATTGTGAAACAGAATGATGTTCTGATGACTTCTGTGTTTAAAAAAGAGACAGATCGGAATATGTTTCTCCATTTTTCAAGTGACCACTCGCCTTCTCTTAAACGCAGCCTCCCCTATTCCTAATTTCTCAGATTCCGTCATATCTGTACTGACTTATCTGATTTCAAACAGGAATCCAAAGCATTCAAAACATGCCTTTTGAAGCGGGGTTATCCTCAACGGGTCATTCATAAGGCTTATACGAGAGCATGGTTTTCAAACAGGGATTTACTGTTTGCTCCCAAACCAAGAAATCAGGAAACAGAGGATTCCATGACCTGCATTCTCAAGTACACCCTGGACATTGACAAGTTTTCCAGAATTATTCGCAAGCATTGGAATATTCTGAACATGTATATGCTCTGTAATTTTGTTCTTTATAATAGTCTCTACCATTTTGCCCAGCACTGTAATTTCCTGGATCACCTCTGGAACCCTTTTTAAAAATTGGCATTAAATTGGCCACCCTCTAATCTTCTATTAACATGCTTTATTTTAAAGATAAATTACATATTACTAACAATAGTTAGTAATATGTTGTTTCAAGTCATTCACAAATGAAAACAAGTAGAACCCCCCCCCCCCCCCCAAAAAAAAAAAATATATATATATAGTGGGGGAGCGTTTGTATGCCAATAGTGCACACTCTTTTGAGAGATGCACAATATACTTGAAGAGTACGCACTATTCATGAGATGCACTCTTTCTCAATAACATGCACTTGCACAAACCATTGCGCATGAGCACTCTATCAAGAAAGAGTGCACACTCTTTCCTGATAGAATGCAAGCTCTTCCTGAACAGTGCACACTCTTCCTGAATAGTGCATGCTCTTCCTCAACAGTGCACGCTTTTCCCTAACAGTGCATGCTTTTCCTGAATAGTGCACAGTCTTACTGAACAGTGCACACTCTTCCTGAACAGTGCACACTCTTGTGGAATAATGCATGCTTTTCCTGAATAGTATATGCTCTTGCTGAATAGTGTGCACATTTTTAAAGAGAGTGCACTTTTTTGAAAAAGAGGACAGTGTTAATGATATTACTCCCACCATAACGTGATATAAACAAAAAATGTAGAAAACCAACATTCCCGGAAATGACACAGGAAACAACACAACATGAAAATTTTGGGATTGCAGCCACCTTATGCCACTGCTTGTAATTATATCTCTATAGTCTTGGTGGCTCTTCAAAGATCCAAAGGGGGAAGTGTTAAAGAATGGAGAAAAATGAATAAGAAAAGGTCTGTGTACTTGTACAGAGGAATGTTAAAATGTCAGAAATGTGGATTAGGGGAGTGTTTCTATGCAGGCAGAAGATATAGATCTATGTAAATGAACCAGCAGCTGAAGTAAGCCTTATCAAGCAGGCAAGAATCAATTGAATGCAGAATGTAAAAGAAAGGGAAAGGGGTGTTTGATGTACCGCCTGTCTGTGGTTTCAATCAAAGCGGGTACATATTAGACACAGGTACTTATTTTTTTTTTGGTCCCTGGAAGGATAAGTGACTTGACCAGAGTCACAGGGAGCAGCAGTGGGAATTTATTTATTTAGATTTTGCTCACACCTTTTTCAGTAGTAGCTCAAGGTGAGTTATATTCAGGTACACTGGATATTTCTCTGTCCCAGGAGGGCTCACAATCTAAGTTTATGTATGTTTTCACTGTACACCACCTAGAACTGTGAATAGTTGTGGTCTATAAATATTTTAAATAAATAAATAGCATGTCTTTGTCATGTATAGAGGATGCCGGTAAGGCTTAAGTAAGGGGTTGAACCCAGTTCCTAGGTTGTCAGGTCACTGCTTAAAGTAGCTTATAGTGAACTTTCTGTAACCTTATGACTAGGTGAAGGGGCATATGCATGTGTAAATTGTCATATTTCTTAGTTCTGTGCAAGCTTAAGCAGAATGGACGAGCTTTCCACTTCCATGAGAAGTATGACCAGGTGATATGCTGCAATGTTATACTACACAGATGTGACCACAAAGCCTTCTGGGGGCAAGTCTAGAACTGGACACCTCCATTTAGGCACCATGAGGTTGCCCGGTAGAAGCCTATTCTATAACAGATCTATTCACCTAGACTCTATTATAGAATGCTAGCATAACATAGTATCGGGAAGCCCAACATCTAGGCAGCCACATTTATGCTAGTCATAGAGCTGCATGACTGTGGGCACCTAAATGTGGAAGGGGTACAGATAACTTACAGTATTCTGTAAGTTGCAAGTATAAGATGGAGCCCCACCTATGTCCCACCCATGATTCTCCCCTTTGAATTCCCCCTTGTAAATATGCACTATATAAGTTAATCAGGTATTTGCAGAATACACGAAGTACTGCAAGCTGCCGTGAAAGGTTGTGGCAGTCGTTTTATAGAGGAGCCCCAAGGGGCAGGAGTGGTGGGCTACTCTTCTGCCCCCAATGACCCCGCTAGTCCACCATGGATGTAGGTAAGCCTGTGGGCTTATCTTCATGGTTGGAGAGGTGGGTGGATGGTCTTGCATGGGGATCTTCTTGATGCAGGCTGGGGAGAGGGAAGGAGGGGATATTGTCATGGGGGAGGCGAGATGGGGCTCAGGTGCTACCTTTTTATGATAAAACAAGGTTATGTGGGTCCTGGCCCGATATTCAGCTGGGGCTACGTAACTCTTATGCATTTTTTAAAATGCTGACTGCCGCCAGCTAAATATTAGGGGTGGGGGTTAGTTTATAGAATTGCTCCTCACATGTGCAATTAAGGGTTGTGCTTGTGATAGGTAACAAAAAAGAGGGACAAAAGTACACAGACAGCAGCAACAATAGAAACGCAGAAAAAGGTCTTCAAGACTAGAACAAACAAGAGTTCTCTATTCAATAGACCAGACATAGGCCGTGTTATGGCATGTCTAAGCCTGTGTCAGGGGTCTGACAATGCTGATAGGAACTCTTGATGACATATACAAATAATTAGAAAGCAAATGCATGTGCAGTCCAAGTATATAAAGAGGGGCATAATTGAACATGGACGCCCATCTCTCCATGGGCGTCTATCTCCGAGAACGAGTACATGAAGGGGCGGGACAAACCGTATTTTCGAAAAAATGGGCATCCATCTTTTTTCCAATAATACGGTTTGTGCCAGCCAAATGCATCGGATTTGTGCGGATTTGAGCTGGGCGGTATCGTTTTTCAGCAATAATGGAAACCGAAGGCGCTCAGCTCAAAAACAAATAAATCCAAGGCATTGGGTCTTGGGAGGGGCCAGGATTCATAGTGCACTGGTCCCCCTCACATGCCAGGACACCAACCGGGCACCCTAGGGGGCACTTGTAACAATTAAAAAAAAAAGTTAACTACCTCTGAAGTCCATAGCTCCCTTCCCTTCCCTTGGGTGCTGAGCCCCCCAAATTCCCCCCCCCCAAAACCCACTCCCCACAACTCTACACCATTACCATAGCACTTATGGCTGAAGGGGGGCACCTAGATGTGGGTACAGTGGGTTTTGGGGGTGGTTTGGAGGGCTCCCATTTACCACCACAAGTGTAACAGGTAGAGGGGGGATGGACCTGGGTCCACCTGGCTGAAGTCCACTGCACCCACTAACAACTGCTCCAGGGACCTGCATACTGCTGTGATGGAGCTGGGTATGACATTTGAGGCTGGCATACAGGCTGGGAAAAAAGTTTTTGTTGTTTTTTTGGGGTGGGAGGGGGTTAGTGACCACCGGGGGAGTCAGGGGTGGTCATCCCCGATTCCCTCCGGTGGTCATCTGGTCATTTAGGGCACTTTTTGGGGACTTTTTCGTGAAAAAAAGGGTCCAAAAAAAGTGACCCAAATTTGCGCTAAACACGCCTTTCTTTTTTCGATTATCTGCCGAGGACACCCATCTCTCATCGGCCAATAAACACGCCTCAGTCCCGCCTTCACCAAGCCTCCGACATGCCCCCATCAACTTTGGCCTTTTCTGCGACAGATTGCAATTGAAGACACCCAAAATCGGCTTTCGATTATACCGATTTGGGCGCCCATGGGAGAAAGACGCCCATCTCCCAATTTGGGTCGAAATATGGGTGTCTTTCTCTTTCGAAAATAAGGCAGATAGTCACCTCAATGCGTTGTTGAAGTATAGGGAAAACACAATAAAAATTTACAAAAGTGCAGTGTGTCAATATCTGATTTTGTCATGTCAGGTCTACTAAATAAAGAACTCTTGTTTGTTCCAGTCTTGAAGGCCCTTTTGTGCTTTTCTTTTGTTGTTTGTGCTTATGATAATCAGAGACTGGAAACAGTACATGTGAAACTGCAAAAAATGTCTAAGGGAGACAGAGAATTTGTGATTCCTGTTCCAGCACTGACTAATAAAACCATTCTGTAATATGTGTCTGGAAAAGAAATTTCTCTGACAAAATGTACTTGAAAAAGATTTTATGATGAGCATCTGCCTCTGTGGCAATCTTTATTTCAAATTCTCTTTTCAGGTCCTTATCAAAGCTTTACATCTAACCTGTCAGTGCTTCATTTGGATCTGCTTTCCATTTTAGTTTTATCTTATTTCTGGCTTTTTTTTTCTTTTGAAAAATGTCTTTGACTTTAATGTCCTCTTTCACATTACCATTTAACTATGCTGGAAATCATTTGGTCTCCCTTTCGTGTTTTCTAATGCGTGCAATACATTTACTTTGGACTTCCAAGAGTGGCATTTTCAAAGAATGCCAATGACGCATGCAAACACTTACCTTTGCAAATGCCCCTCTTAGATTTTTTTCTGATGTTATTTTCTTGTCATAGTCTCCCTTGTTAAAGCTAAATGCTACTGTAGTAGTTTTTGTAGCGTGTAAGAGCGTTACTCCATTGTTGCGTTCTCTTCATTGGTTACCTATGGAGGCCAGCTCTATTTTTAAACTATGTTTCCAGAAATGGGAAGGCGGTAGAACTAGAGGACATGAAATGAGGTTGAAGGGGGCAAACTCAAGAAAAATGTCAGGAAGTATTTTTTTCACGGAGAGAGTGGTGGATACTTGGAATGCCCTCCCGCAGGAGGTGATGGAGATGAAAATGGTAACAGTATTTAAAAATGCGTGGAATAAACATAAAGGAATTCTGTTCAGAAGGAATGGATCCTCAGAAGCTTAGTGGAGATTAGGTGGCAGCACCGGTGGTGGGAGGCGGGGCTAGTGGTTGGGAGGCAGGGCCAGTGCTAGGCAGACTTCTACAGTCTGTGCCCTGAAAATGGCAGATACAAATCAAGGTCAGGTATACACATAAAGTAGCACATATGAGTTTATGTTGGGCAGACTGAATGGACCGTACAGGTCATTCTCTGCCGTCATCTACTATGTTGCTATGTTCTCTGGTTTACTTAGGGGCCCTTTTACAAAGTGGTGGTAGGGCTACTGCACATGTAGCACATGCCAAATTGACACTACTGCCCGCTTAGCGCACCCACTCAGAGGTAATGTCAAAGTTGATACATGCTGTTTCCCATGGTAGAAATATTTTTTCTATTTTTTTCTGCGTGGGGCGTACTCGGTAGTAATTGGCAGTGCGGCTACATTGGTGCATGTTGCATGAGTACCGCACATGTAGCGTGTGAGCCCTTACTGCTAGGTCAATCGGTGGCGGTAAGGGTTCAGGCATTAAATTGCCATGTGCTACTTTTAATTCTAGCACACAATCATTTACTGCCCCCATTGAAAAAAGCCTTTTTTTCCCAGCCACGGTAAAAACAAATGGCCCATCGTGCGCCAAAAACATGCGCCCACACTACCGCAGGTCACTTTTTACCGAGGCTTAGTAAAATGACCCCTTAATTCTTCATAGAATGGCCCCTCAATAAATGCTTTCATTAATTGTTCTCTTGGTTAAAAATTATGCGATGGACACTTGACACTACTTTATGCTTCAATTCCTTCCTACTACTACTATTTAGCATTTATATAGTGCTACAAAGCGTAAGCAGCGCTGCACAAACCCCTTATAAAGTGATTAATAAAACTGAATTGAAATTGACCTTCCCTTTTCAACAAACTAGGTGGTGGAATATGCTTCCTTCTAATGTTTGCCTTCAGTCTAGTTATTTGCTGTTCAGTAAATACCTCAAAACTTGGATTTTTAATAACTTTTTACATAAGTAAATATGTTAGTTTTATACTTGACTAGTAAAAGAGGCCCATTTCAGAGCAAATGAAACGGGCGCTAGCAAGGTTTTCGTCGCCACCCCCCTCCCTCCCTGGCCAACCCCTTCGTTGTTCTGCCATTGCTCCACCCCCCACGTCATGACGTTTGACGCGAGGGCGGGGCCCGGAGCGATTTCCACCCCGCCTCCCTGCCAACCCCTTTTGTTGTTCTGCCATTGCTCCGCCCTCGAGGGCGGGGCCCGGAGCGATTTTGGTGGCTTCACCACCACGAACCTTCGAACCTTTTTGAAGGAAGTCAGGGCTTGGCTTCACTGACGTCAGTGTCCTCAGAATGTTGAGGGTGAGTTTTATTATAGTAGATAATAATGTAATTCATGGGATACTGTTTCCATTACTCTTTGTATGTTTTCTGAGCTGCTTTGATGTATTTTTTGGTTATGCGGCATATAAGCGTTGATTATATATATATATATATATATATATATATATATATATATATATGTGTGTGTATGAATGTTTAAAAGGTATTCAGCTTGTGTGGCCAAAATGTGCATGTTTCTTTCTGGGAGTTTTTCAAAAGGACTTATAAAATAACCCTCTGGGAAGTGCTTACACTTAAATTAAATTAAACTAAAACTTACTTCCTGCCTTTACACATCAATAGAAATGTACAAGGTGGATTACAAAGGATAAATAAATAAAAAGCAAGTAGAAATTATCGGCCTGACATTACAAAAAGTTTAAATGGCCAATCACCAGTCTGGGGCTAACTGGGTATTTTCAGTGTGCACTAATTCCACACTGAAAAATATTTTTTTATTTTTCAGCGCAGAAGACATGCTCATGGGTGGAGAATAAACATGTTTGAGCTAATCGTGAAGCAGGGTACATTACCACGTGCTACCCGATTAGCAAGGGAGTAGCACAAGAGCCCTTACCACCTCCTAAAAGGGTGGTGGTAAGGGCTCCCGCAGTAATGGCCATGTGCTAATGGGGCACCTTCCTCCCACCAATTGGGTTATAACCGCCTCTGTGCGAGTCTCCCACTCTCAAAATATCCACAGTGATTTCTAGGTTACTGGACCAACACTCCCAGTGGTCCCACAATTCCCAGAAAGCACTCAAAGATCCAACACACAAACCACCAGGATTCTTTATCAGTCCGGACAGGCAGGGTGAACAAACAAATGTGTTTATTCTCAGAACTTGAATAGTTGACAGAAAATGTGCAATCAGCAAACAATAACAGGTAACTGAAAAATGGATCAATTAGAAAACTAAACATTTGTTTACTTTCTAAAAAGTACCTGGGAAGATCAGGACATATAATTGTTCACTGAGCCTCAGCAAAGAAATCCTGCTCTCTTTTCTTCCTGGCTAGGACTGAACTCAAAACCAGTAACTGTTAGTTAGCTTCAAATTCCAGGCCAATCAAAGCCCAGAATACATTTCAAAAATATACTGCATCTTGCTTCCTGTTTGTGTTAAACTAAAGAAAAGAGTATTTATTCTCTGTAACAGCTTTACAGCAGAGAAACACCACCTGCTGGCCAAGTAGGAGAAATACACTTCAAGACATGATGATGCAGGAAAATATCCAATACATTTTACAGGTTTAAAACACACTGTTTCTTCACACCTCCCTCCTTGAGAGAGGCCCCAGACTGCGATCTCTACAGACCGCTGATCGGGTCTTGATAGTCCAGTGTCAGGGTGGTTTTGGCTCTTCCTGTTTGGAGAGGCCATCAACATTACCATGTTCACTGCCTTTCTAGTGCTTATAACTGAAGCTTTTACCACACTCAGTACATACTAACACTTTTAATTCTGTATGCTTCATTTTGTGAATAGTGAGGAGTAACTTCTGACAGAAGCTTTTACCACACTCAGCACATGTGAATGGTTTTACTCCTGAGTGGACTCTCTGGTGCATTGTCAGCTGTGATTTATGAATAAAGCTTTTTCTATATTCAGTGCATGTAAACGGTTTCTTCCTGGAATGGCTCTATGCTGCTTTGACAATAATTTCCGGTAACTAAAATTTTCCTTACACTCCGTACTTGAAATTGGTCTCTCTTCTGGGTGAAATTTTGCATTTCTTGTGGAGCTTCTTCCTAGTTGAAGCTACTGTCATAACCAGGACATGAAGATATTCTCTCACCAGTGCTTTTCTGGTATTCTGTAATGTTTGCTTTATTGATACAGCTTTTCCCATATGCTATACTTGTACATATTCCAGTTTGTTTATTATTTTTTTAGGTGCTGCATTAGCTCTTTCTTCATACTAAAATCTTTCTCATACTTCAAGCATGTAAAATGTGTCTCTTTTATACATAAGTACATAAGTAATGCCACACTGGGAAAAGACCAAGGGTCCATCGAGCCAAGCATCCAGTCCACAACAGCGGCCAATCCAGGCCAAGGGCACCTGGCAAGCTTCCCAAATGTACAAACATTCTATGCATGTTATTCCTGGAATTGTGTATTTTTTCCAAGTCCATTTAGTAGTGGTTTATGGACTTGTCCTTTAGGAAACCGTCTAACCCCTTTTAAAACTCTGCCAAGCTAACCGCCTTCACCACGTTCTCCGGCAACGAATTCCAGAGTTTAATTATGCGTTGGGTGAAGAAACATTTTCTCCGATTTGTTTTAAATTTACTACACTGTAGTTTCATTGCATGCCCCCTAGTCCTAGTATTTTTGGAAAGCGTGAACAGACGCTTCACATCCACCTGTTCCACTTCACTCATTATTTTATATACCTCTATCATGTGTCCCCTCAGCCGTCTCTTCTCCAAGTTGTTCTAGTTCCCCCTTTTGACTGAACGTTTGTTCACAGTCAGTACATTTAAATAGTCTCTCTCCAGTGTCAGATTCCTCTGGTAATGTCTCTGGTAGGAGGTCGGGTATGGGCTCACTATCCTGACACTCTTCTGGTAGGCTGCACACAGCTAGCACCATAGCTATGCAATTTGCATAGGCCTTTAACATATTTACATGAAAGGTATGCTGCTGTCTGTCTTGAGAGTCCATAGATATAACATAGTTTATATCAATCAGGCACCTTAAGACCTTGTAAGGTCCTGCCCAATTAGCTTGAAGTTTATTCTGACATACTGGGACTAAAACAAGCACCTGCTGACCCTCATAAAACTCTCTATTTCTGGCCTTACAATCATACCAGGTCTTTTGCTTAGTCTGGGCTGCCTGCAAGCTATCTCTGACAAAGCTCACAAGTTCTTCTAATCTCTGCCACATATTAACTATATATTCAATTGCAGGGGTGTCAAAGGTATCAACTTTCCCCTCCCAATGTTCTCTTATTAGGTCAAGGAGCTCTCTCACCCTCTGGCTATAAAGCAGCTCAAATGGGGAGAACCCTATAGAATCTTGAGATACTTCTCTGTATGCAAACAATAGGTAGGGTAAGTATTTTTCCCAGTCATGGTCTCCTGATTCCACAAACGTCTTTAACATATGCTTTAATATTCCATTAAATTTCTCCACCAACCAGGGGCGTAGCTACATGGGGCCACGGGGGCATGGGCCCCCACAGATTACGCCCTGGCCCCCTCTACATTTGACCCCCCCCCCCCCCGCCGCCCACCCCCCCGTCCCGCCGCCGCATCATCAATCTCCACCACCCAAAGAGTCTTCTTCAGTGCCAGTCAACTCCGGCGCCTTTGTTGTGTGATCATCTGTTTCTGACGCCTTACATCCTGCACCATGCATGTAGCCCCGTGCAGGACATAAGGCGACAGAAACAGATGATCACACAATGAAGGCGCCGGAGTCAACCGGCACTAAAGAAGACTCTTCGGCTGGCGGGGATTGGGGACCCCCGCCAGCAAACAAGGTACCTGATGTAGCGGCGGGGCAGGGGGCGGGCGGCAGTGGTGGAGGGGGTTGCGGTTGCGGCGGCAGGGGGTTGCAGTTGCTGCAGCGGGGGGGGGGGGGTTCCAAAGTAGCGGGGTGGTCGGTGGCAGGGGGAGGTGGCTAAACAGTGCCCTCCACCTCGGGCTCTGGCCCCCCTCCCGCCGAGTTCTGGCTACGCCCCTGCCACCAACCCATTAGTTTCAGGGTGATATGGTGTGGTACATACAGATTTCACTCCACAGTGTGCCCACAGATTCTGGATCAATTCAGACATAAAATATGTCCCTTGGTCTGAGAGTATTTCTTGTGGATATCCTACCCGGGAAAATATTTCCAGCAGGGCAGTGGCAATTTTCTCTGATTCTATGAAGGATAAGGCTACCTCTTCAGGATATCTGGTAGCAAAGTCCACCACTGTCAATACATATCTTTTCCCCATCCAGCTAGGGACACCTAGAGGCCCCACCACATCCACAGCTATTCCCCAAAGGGCTCGCTGATAATGGGTAAAGGTTTCTAGGGAGCTCAGAGGTGATCTTGAATCTTACCCTCTGTTTGGCATTCATCACATGTTCGACAATAAATAGAAGTTCTGGGTCGATCTAGTGCATGTGTGTGTCACCCCCTGATGTGCTGCTAGTGGAATATCATGTGCAATCTGTAGAAGTTGTTCTCTGTATGCCCTGGGCATTATAAGCTGCTTGCCTGTTGTGCAGGGCCTATTAGGATCAACAGGATCAGTCTCTGTGTACAACAAGCACCCCCCCCCCCCCCCTTCCATAGAATACAATCTTTGCAAGTCTTGCCAATTGGTTGACCAGACCTCTGCCTCAGGGCTTCCAGGTCAGGGTCAAAGCGCTGTGCTCCCTGAAAAGCATTTCTCTGTCCTATATCAGTATCCATATCTGGAAGGGTCTCTGCTGGTGACTGACAAATCAGGGTTATCAGTGTGATAATAGGTGTGTCAGTTAAGTCAGGCTGTTCCATACTCATGGCCCCCGGTTGCCTCTGGAACTGGTGCTGCTGGAAGCACTGGAGCACCTGGACTGGCTCAGGATCTGGAACTGGAGAGGTGATCTCTGTTGCTTCTGCTTGTCACCATAGCAGAAGTGCTGACTCCGCTATCAAGGGTAATGTTCATTGGACCCATGTTGATCTCACACAGCATTGGTACCACATGTTTTTCATTATGCCTACTTCTCTGTATCCAGGCTTGGTACCCCAATCCAGGATCTCTGGATCTGTAAACTAGTGAAATTTAAAGTTGTTGTTTTTTTTTTTTTAAAGAAAGTGCTTGCTGTAAGATTACAATAGTGTGGTGCTGAAAGGATTAAGTTTGAACCCATGCTGCAGCTAGGTGCTCAGCTGTCACGGCAACCTTGTGGCGCTTGTGCAGAGCAGCAGAGTGAGTCACCAGATACGGGTATTAAAAAAAACAAGTTTTAAGCTTATTTTAAGTTTAATGTGTGCTTGCAGTGAATGGTGTGTTGAGTTTGACAGAGGAACACACTTCTAAAAAGAGGCTACAAAAGTTTATTTTCAGCTTATAGTTGAAAAGTCTGAAGGTTGGAACTCTGTAACATCCGAAAACTGTGATGTGTAGACAGACAGAAATGGTGGTTGAGAAAGATCAGAGGTAAGAGTAGGATGTTACAGTCTGAGTGTGGTCTTGGAGAATTTGCCTCAGAAGTAATTAAAATTGTGAAAGTTAGTGAAAAGAGGTGATTAAATATTTATAGGGAAGTATTTAAGGAGGGTGTTTGAGAAAGGAATTCTAAGGGAATCCTGCTGTAACTCAGGGGCATAGCCAGACTTTGGTGGGAAGGGGGTCCACAGCCCGAGGTGAGGGGGCACATTTTAGCCTCCCCCCCCCCCCCCCCGCCACCCCCCCCCCCCCCCCCCCCCCGCCAACCCTTTCGACCCCCTCTTCCCGCCGCCGTCGGGTACCTTTGTTGGCAGGGGTCCACAACCTCCACCAGCCAAAGTCCTCTTCTCCGGCGCGGCTGCGTTGCTGATCTGCAACGGCAGGCTTCTGTTTCTGTGAGTCTGACGTCCTGCACAGAAACAGAAGCCTGCCCTTGCAGATCAGCAACACAGCCGCGCCGGAGAAGAGGACTTCGGCTGGCAGGGGTTGTGGACCCCCACCAGCAAAGGTACCTGATGGCGGTGGGAGGGGGGTCGAAGGGGTTAGTGGCGGGGGGGGGGGCAGGGCTAAATCTACAGGAGCCCATGCCCCCTTGGCTCCACGTAGCTATGCCCCTGCTGTAACTACAGAGGCTGGTAAGACTGGGTTTTAAAACTGTGTAAAGTGATACAGCTTTGATAGCTTTAATAGCTGATGAAAACAAAAGCTAATTTTTGGGTACAATTAACCATTAAGCTGAAGTCCTGAATTGGATAAGGACCACTCAAGAAGGAGGACTGTTGCTCCTCTGAAGAGAGGATTTATACTGCCACCTCTAATGAGAGAGAAGGTACCTGAAAATTGAAGAATTTACAAGTTTGAAGAGGGAACTATATTAATGGTTTCAAACCCTTTAAAACAAGTTGACTTTGATGGAAATCTGCCTAACTTAATAAAGGATGATAAGTTATAATTTAACAGAGAAAAGAAACTCATAAGGAGAAATATACTGTGTTGTAAAGCTTGGTATAGTGACTTAACTGGAAGTAATCGTCTACTGGTCTCAAGGAGACTGGTGCTTGACAAAGCCAGTATCACTACCTGCAGAATTACTGAAGCCAGAATTATCTAGTTTCACATTAGGAATTACAAGGAATAAAGAGGATTTGAGGCAAATCACATGTATTCCAGGGTGGGATCTAGTCAGGAGCATATGCTTATTCATTTCTTTCCAGGACAAGCTAGTACATACACCTGGAACCTGTGAAGAGAATAATTAAAAATACATTGAAAAGATTGCACACTTAGGGAATCAGTCATCCCGTTGTTAATTTTGATTAGTCAGGTTAGTAGGTTTACCTGTGTCGGAGTCTATGAGACGTCGTCTGGTGGTGTTCGGTGATCGCCATCCATGCTAGCCTCCGCAAGAAAGATCTGGAAGAAAGAAGAGAGAACTAAGTTAAAAATAATTTTGAAATGTTTATTTTTTGATTGAATCCTCTATTTGATTCTTGGATCTAAAAATGTAATGTGGACTTGAGCAATTTAAATAATTTATGTTACATACATTATTTTTCCTGTTTATTGAAATAATGCTTTCTATATCAAGTGTATTTCCTTGATGTAAATTTGAAACTATAAATAAATAAATATATAGTGTGCATACTGTGAAGATGAGGCTACTGTGAAGATGAAGCTCCCCCTTCAGGATCCCAGGTCCCTCTTTCACTCAGGGTGAGCTGGTTCTCAGTATGCAGATTTTATGCAAATTATTCTACTACCCCTTTCTGCTCAAGGTGACCTGCTTCTCGAAAGGCAAACATAGTCAAGTCTCACCACAGGATATTTCTCATACAAATCTTTTATTCCCGCTTCCTGGGGCACACTTTTACCAGCTTAAACAGTTCTTCCAGCTTAAACATTTCTTCCTACTCAGTTCAATCTTCCAGCTTAAACACCTGGACACACAGTCCTTCCTTGTAACATGAACACCCCAGTCCTTCCTTGTAACCCGGACACCCAGTCCGTCCTTGTAACACACAGTGCTTATACCTGGCACTCTAGGGCCTTCTTACCCCAGCCAGCTTCCTTGCTTTGCACACAGTTCACCACCAGTCCAAAGGGCTCAGCCAGCACTTCACATGGGGACTTCCTGCTTCAGCTACCAGCCCTCTTCTTCCGCTGCTAGCTCTCCTCTCTCCCTCTCACCACTCAGGTGGGGTATTAAGTGTTTAATGGCCAAACAGGACCCAGCCCATAAACTGCTGCACCTGTTTCCACCTCCAGGACTCTCCCCGGTCCTAGCGACCTCCAGCTATACCTCCCCTTACTGGCTCCCTTCAGCGACTCACCCAGCCCTTCTCCCTGGACATTTTAGGGGAACAGCGCCCTCTAGGGGCCTAACCAGGGTAGGACAGCCTCTCCCTTCTCACAATACATCCTAATATACCTTAAAGCTGAGTACTCATACTAAAATAAATACTTACCTTAATAGTGCTAGGTCCTAGTACTGCGGGCCCTACGTTT
Source organism: Microcaecilia unicolor (assembly GCF_901765095.1). NCBI lineage: Eukaryota > Metazoa > Chordata > Amphibia > Gymnophiona > Siphonopidae > Microcaecilia > Microcaecilia unicolor. The sequence continues at coordinate 323,588,826 of NC_044034.1, read as the reverse complement.
TAGATAAAGAAAATAAATAATTTTACCTAAAGAAAGTTCTTAGGAAAAATAGAATATAAGAACTATTTTGAAGTTACCATAAGGACATTAAGCTGTGTAACTGAAGCATCTGTAGAGAAAATAGAGAAAATGATCAGTAATTGACAATTTCTTGAATGTGATATACCAAATAGGAAAAAAATGCATTTTATTATTAAGTTCAATATCTTACCGGCAATGTAACATCTGTTTGCATTTGTCTTTGAAACTATTGAAGTACTTAATATTCTTTTAATAATATTGCATAATAAAAATCCATCTATTTTACAGTTATTACCACTATAAATCTCCTTTCCTTTTCTCTGAACACAACTGAGGATAACATACTTTTGGGAAGTTTCTATCGGTACGGCGCTTGTAGCTGCTTGGGTGAACGTGAACCACTTTCTAGGGGAAACATCTGCCACTTGTCATCTGTGATAACAGAACTTCTGTTTATCATAGATAGTGGTCTCACTGCAGCCGTAAGTGGGGCGCTACAGATCCATTGGTTAGCACTACCTCTGCAGTGCGCCCTGGTAGAATAGCATCTTTCAGAACTAGCTCTGGTCATAACAAAGTCATGCTAGAGCCAGTGTCCACAAGCCCAGCTACCTGGGTCCGATTCACAGTTACTAGGGTGTTGTAGTGTTGTGGAAACCCATCTGCTTCTTTGCTTGATGAATGGCCAGTAACTTTTCGTGCTGCGGCAACTGTGTGGGTCTCCTTCGTGGTACTGGAGCCACCCACGAAAGCCGCCAGCCTTGGTGCAGGAATTGGAAGGCTCTTTAAACCAGGCTTGGGATTATCTGGGCAATCTGCTTTAAAATGTCCTGTTCGTCCACACTAGTAACAAGGACGTTCATGTCTGCCTGAAGTCTTTAGGTTTTTGGGGAACACTGGACGGTTTTCTGACAATCTCTGCCTGCCTTTTGGGTTCTGCACATGGAACAGGGAGCATTACTGAAAACGCTACCCTGGAGGATCTGGACTTCAGCTTTCTTCCTAAGAGCCTAAATTTGGCTTCCAGAACAACCCTCCCACATTTTCCTATGTCATTAGTATTCACATGTACCAAGACAGCCAGTTCCTCCCCAGCACTATCTAAGATCCTGTCTAGGTGACAAGTGAGATCCATCACCTTTGCAACAGGCAGGCAAGTGACCAGGTGATCCTCAAGTCCACCAGCCACCCAGCTATCTACATGCCTAATGATCAAATCACTAACTACAACAGCTGTCCTAACCCTTCCTGCCTGTGCAGAAGTTCCTGGAGATGCATCCTCGGTGTGAGAGGATACTGCATCCCCTGGTGGGCAGGTCCTGGTTACAGGAGTACTTCCTACTTCACCAGGGTGATGCTCTCCTGCTAGGAGACCTCCTTCCTCCAAGGCAACACAGGAGCTGACAGACTGGAGTTCTCTACATCGGTCCTGTAGGTCTCCTTTATGAACCTTTCTGTCTCCCTTAGCTTCTCCAAGTCTGCTACTCTAGCCTCAAGAGAACGAACCCATTCTCTGAGAGATAGGAGCTCTTTGCATCGGGCACATACATATAACTGCTCACCAACTGGGAGATAATCATACATGTGACACTCAATGCATAAAACTGGATAGCACCCCTCTTGCTACTGGACTGCTGTCTTCAGCAGTTATATCAGAAGTTATATCTTAGCATTTTTGAGTTTTCAATCATTTAAAACTTGCTAAGGTATTAAGGATAAAAGTAAAATATATAGTGTATTTATACTCTTATGATTCCCCTTTTTATGTATTTTCCCTAAGCTCTTATAAGGAAAAAAAATAGTATGCTTTCAATCTTCTGAGCAAATCCTCACTGTTTTATTGCCTGCAGTTGCTTTAAGAAACTCAAAAATATTTTTCTCCACAACCTTTCCTAAACTGATAGACATTATAATAATTTCTCAGAAAATTTTGTTCAGAATAACCATCTTAGAAATGTACATACCGTCAGACTTTCAATTATATTTCCGCTTTCCAAAACACTAAAATTCACTAAAATCTGTTTTTAAAAAATTTCCCTCAAATAAACCACACTCTCACTTCAGAAAACAAATCTATTTTTCACTTTCACTCTTTTCAGAGCCTTATTCATACAACACCATGTTATATATGTTCTGCTTTATTACAATCTTTAGCCTCTCTCCCAACAGAAAAAAATAGCATTCCTCAGAGTTTTTATGTTACACACCCCTCATTCACTCCTGACCTATTCTTAAAATATTACTACTACTACTACTACTATTTAGCATTTTTATAGCGCTACAAGGCGTACGCAGCGCTGCACAAACATAGAAGAAAGACAGTCCCTGCATAAATCTTCCTCACTAAAAATGAAGTAACATTAATAACACCTCCCTCTCTTTACAACTGATCCCAAGTGACTCAAACTGTCATTAGAATTCTGCCAGGAGCTTTCCTGTCTGGACTTGGGCAGCCAGTCAGAAAGTGTTTAGCTCTCAATAGGTCTTTTCCAGCACCAATTGTCATGTACAGCCCAGTGATACTGTATGCACCATACACAATCCAAACCCAAATTGCCCACTCCTGTCACTTTCCCACACCAGCATCCACAATAAATTGTAGTCTTCTCATGATCCAGTAGCTAAACCCAAGCACATTTCATTCTCTAAATCAGATCAGTACCTCCCTCACAGCACACACACACTTCTCTCTCCCAAACACATCAACAGCTCCACCAGCCCTATTATAATCATGGCAAGGTAAGGGGGAAAAGAAAAAACCCTAACACTTTAACCTTCAGGCTACACTCCTCAAACCAAATGTTGTTTCATCAGCAACACAAAATATTTTAACCAGCAGGGTGTAATGACCCTTCAGATAATTGTAATACTTTCATATCTATCTCTCTCACACACACACTCACACTCACACACACGTGCAAACACACACACACGGTCTCTCTCACATGCATGGTTTCTGTCTCAAAGACACACATTTATGTCTGTCTCATACCAACACACACAGTCTCTCTCTCTCTCTCTCTCTCTCTCTCTCTCTCTCTATCTCTCTCTCTTCTCTTCCCTCCCCCCATACATACATATTCGCCCCTTCTCCGGGATGCAATTTCCCCTGAGTTAAATGAATCACACAGTGAAGGAAGAAGCCTCGTCATTTTCTAAGTGCCATTAAACATTACAGTATATTACCCATAATCAAGTATCCATAATTATATAAGCCTACAGTGTGCTCCGTTTCCTGTAATATTTCCCATGACACTTTCACTTATCTTTTTTTTTCTGTTACCCACTTCAACAAGCTGTACATCTAGTCTGGGCATCTTTTGAAGATGCTGAAAGAGATGGAGCGTAAAATGAAAAAATGGTCAAATGACTCTTTCTGGATGGTTTCCCACAACTTGATGAGCTCTGATTGAAGGACAAGAGAGAAACTACACCAGAAAATGACAAAGAAGCCTTTTTTTCTGATTGAGTGATAATGGCATTTATGTACACTTGTGGTCTATTAAAGATTGACAGGTACTGTCAAAAAATTCTACAATACTGTCATCAGCTGGTTACCATGTATGCAAATCCACAATCAGCTACCCAGCACTTCCCATCAAACCTCTGACAGTGACCAGGCCCATCATGTGACTCAGCAGGGTACTTTAACATAATAGATATGCTGGGTCAGACCAATGGTCTAACTAGCTCAATATCCTGCTTCCAACAGTGGCCAATCCAGGTCACAAATACCTGTTAGAAACCCAAGTAGTAGCAGTGGCCCAGGCCAACCCACTTTGAGCTCAGGCCCACTCAGTAGCACCACACCTATGATGTGGCTGGCAGGGATCCCAAGCCCCACCAGCCGAAAACTCTCAACAACTGCATACCTTGTAAATAGCAGATCTTCATCTGCAGCGAGCAGCAACTGATACATGCTGTGGGGCCAACATGAGCAGTGTGTACTAGTTGCTGCTCACTGCCAATGAAAATCTACTATTTAAAAGGTATGCGGGGGGGGGGGCATGTTTGAGAGACCATATGGCATGCAGGCGAGAGAGGGCGAGTGTCTGGCCCCGCCCCTGAGTAGTAGCAACATTCCGGAATCCCAAATAGTAGCAACGTTACATGTTACCAATCTCAGAGCAAGCAGTGGCTTCCCTCATGTCCATCTCAGACTACAGACTTTCCTTCAGGAACTTCTCCAAACTTTTTTCAAACCCAGATACGATAATGGCTGTTACCTCATCCTCTGACAATGAGTTCTGGAGTGAAAAAAATATTTCCACCTATTTGTTTTAAAAGTACTTCCATGTAATTTCATTGAGTGTCCCCAGGTCTTTGTACTTCTTGAAAGAGTGAGAAATCAATTCACTTTTATTGGTTCTACTCCATTCAGGATTTTGTAGACCTCAATCATATTCCCCGTCAGCCAACTCTTTTCCAAGCTGAAGAGGCGTAACCTCTTTAAATTTTCCTCATATGGCAGGAGTTCCATACCCTCTCTGTGATCCTACCAACACTGACCCACCAGCCATGGCTGCTTATGAGAGTTTAAGAGAATAGTGACTAACAGTAATGAGGCCAATATTCAACAGTGCAGTTTTGGCATAAAAAGAGGGAAATGATTTACCTATCGCTATGCCATATTTTCAATCAATCTGCTGTGTTTTATCTACATAAGGGCTGCATCAGGGGCTATCAAAAATTACAATAATTACATACAAATAAAATATACATAAAAATAACATATACATAAAAAGATATATATTACTTATACATAAAAAAATAATTACTTATAAAATATTTAAGTAATAACCAGTGGTGTACCAAGGGGGAGAGCGGTGGGGGCGGTCCGCCCCAGGTGCACGCCGCTGGGGGGTGCTGCGGCGTGCGCCTGTGGGCTCCGACTTTGCTAACTTTGCTCGTTCGCTGCAGCTCCCTCTGCCCCACAACAGGTTACTTCCTGTTCCGGGGCAGAGGGAACTGCAGCGAACGAGGGAAGTTAGCGAAGTCGGAGCCCACAGGTGCGCGCCGCGGCACCCCCCCCCCCCAGCGGCGTGCACCCAGGGGGGGTGTCATTTCATCAGGGGGGGAAGGTGTAATTTCGCAGGCGGGGGGCGCGCTGCACCCGGGGGGGGGGGGCGCATCGGCGATCCGCCCCGGGTGCAATCCAAGCTAGGAATGCCACTGGTAATAACAGACACCAAATTATATGTAAAATATCAGACCATATAGCAATATAGCTGGCAGGAGAGGCTGCTGCCTACTTAAACCACACTAAGTGGTGTCAGACCACCACAGCACTGGGGGAGGGGGCAAAACAAAACAATGAGTAAGAGGATATGTTAGTGCTGGGGCAGTAATGGCCAGATTCTATATATGGTGCTATGAGTTATGCATGTTAAATTGGGCATGCAACCAATTTAACATGCCTAATTTAATTGAGTAATGTGTCAATCAGAGCTGATAATTGGGTGATAACCAATTATCAGCACTAATTGGTAATAATTAGGATTTACGCACATATATTCTATAACGATGTGTCCATAAAACCTAACCCATGTACATATTTGGGGGTGTGGCTAGGGGCATTTCTGGGCAGGGGGCGTTCCAGGCACAGTTTATGTCTAAGCGTGATTCTATAAAGGACACATACTGCCCGACATTCAGACTACGAGAGATAGCTGGGCTGTCTCCTGCGGTCCCCGTTAAACCCAGATATTCAATGCCGGGCCATTTCCGGTCACAGGCTATCCAGTGCTGAATATCACTGGATAGCCTCCTAAGTGCCATTTTAGCGGCCATTTTATTTTAAATAGAGGGGTACTCTTTATAGAATTGTGCTAAGCATGTTAAATTTTGAGCGCTGATTTTTAGACGCTACTTATAGAATACAGCCCTAACTGCATAAAGTTAGGACAGCAAAAAAGTTGTCTTAACTATATCCACTAAGCTACAGTTATTGGACACCAGTCTGAATATCAGCCAGTGCCCTGTTTACTTCTAGGGGACCACGCCAACCCACATATTCAATGCCGGAGCACGGACATGGTCCAACATTGAATTTCCAGACTTAATTCAGCTGACAGATTTCAGGGGCTTCAAAACTGCTAATCACTGCAGGCTCAATATTTGGCCCTAACAGGCCATATTTTTAGGTTATTTTTGAGCATTTGAATTTAGGTGGCTCTTTAATTTAGCAAAAGCTTTTAATTCACCTAAGCTAAAGTGCCAAACCTGGGCACTCAGTGGCACTGGAATTCTCTCCTCATCTACACAATATGCTCTAAACATCCCACTTAAAATTCATGAAATCCCTTAAAATATGGTTGCTCCAAATGTTTTTTTTCCACAAATTAGACATTTACTGAGACTTGTATGTACCTCCCTGCTCCCCCTCTTTCCTTCTCTCTTCTCAATCCTTTTCCTGCCCCATAAATGCTCATACTACTGCATCGTTCTATTCCACCCATATCTTTCCAGTGCTTCCTCGCCATAACCCTTATATTTGAATTACTCAATGTAAACCGCCTTGCTATGCCTTGGCTTTAAAGGTGGTACGACATACACACAGAAGAATAATGCCCTCGCAGACTTGAAGACTCAGAAAAAACAGCAAAGGTGACTGAAATACACAGATGATGCTTTCAAAGGTCTCAACATTTATTGTCAAAAATCAAGACTCAACACAGCCGTACTTTCTAGAAATCATCTTACAAGACAAACAGCTTAACAGACAACTGACGTTAAGCTGTTTGTCTTGTAAGGTGACTTCTGGAAAGTACAATTTGTGCATTTCCTGGCATGTAGCAGTTCCCGAGCCAGAGAAAAACCACACAGAGTGTGGAGGTGCACTTGATCCCCATGAAACAAGTAGGAGGGAACAGAGGAGGGGTGGGGAAGATAGGCTCTATCCAAACAATGGGGGAGACATATAATTTAATAAAACAATGATATTTATTGCAAATGGTTGACTCAACACAGCCGTGTTTCGGCGCCGTAGCACCTTCTTCAGGAGTCTATAAAAACAAATATAATAACAAATATAAAACATAAATATTGTGAACAAAAAAAAAAAATATATATATATATATATAAAATCTCATATGGACATCTCAAAAGCATATATGAATAAAAACAGATAGCATACGTAAAATATCATAAATACGTAAACAAAGTCATAACATATTCAAATCAATAAAAATAGATATCAAATAATATCAAATGTCATTAAAATGGTGTTGCAAGGTACATGAATGCATAAATAATACAAAAACAATTGCATATAAAAGAAACCATAAAAGAATATAGAAAAAAAATCCATGTGAATTGTGGTATAGTTTCATGTACAATTTTCATAAACTCTAGACAGGAAAAAACAATGTACGATGGTTTACATATATAAATGTCCAGATATCTTTTGCCAGAAGACAATATAAGAGTAATGCAAAATGTGGCAGATAAACAACAATACGTATAAACAAGGAGAATTCTGATTACCTGTAGATCAATATATGAAAAGGGTAAGGAACATACATGGTCTATGGGCAGGGTAATTTGAAACCCATATGCATAATTACATATGAACTGTGTCTGAAAGGTAATGTATATAGAGCATAAAGGATGAGGTTTGCTTATAACATTTCGCCAATGGTAAGGACCCAAAAAGAAACAATAATGAATAAATAATTGAAGTAAATAATTGAAAATAGAAATGATTATAATGATGATGATGTGTACTTCAAAACATGGAAATGAAAAAATGAAGAATAGTTGAGTAATTCAAAACATGGATGATGTTTTCTATTTGTTATTATATTCGTTTTTATAGACTCCTGAAGAAGGTGCTATGGCGCCAAAACATGGCTGTGTTGAGTCAAACATTTGCAATAAATATCATTGTTTTATTAAATTATACATCTCCCCCATATAGCAGTTCCCGCCAAGACTTATAATAATGGCGGATACGTTTTCCAGTACCTCACACAGCAAGATTCCATTGAGGTCACACAGACTACTCCAGGAGACTCCTGAGGCAGACCAGATAAGCCGAAATATGGCTGTATCAAATCTTGATTTTTGACAATAAACATTGAGACCTTTGGAAGCATCGTCTGTGTATCATTTTAATCACTACTGTTTTTTAAAGTTGGTACACCAACTCTATGTAAATCAATAAATAAATTTTGAAAAAAATAAACACATTGTGGTAATGTGAGAGACAGCAAGGCATAGAGTCCTCATAAAATACAGACTGAGGGCAGTGCAATGTCAAAAAGAAAAAGAATTATTCTGTACAAGAAGGGAAATAGACTTTATTCACAGGTTTTTCACTCAATAAAGTTTCTCAAACATAATCCTTGAACCTTATGCCTGACAAGTTCCACACTTTCCTATATACTTTCCCTCTTGGTTCAGGGTTCCTGCACCTTGTCCCTGACACAGGTTTCACAGGTTAAATACACAGTCACTTCTTAATCCAGGCTCTTGTAGTCTCTCTCTGATACAACTTCACAGGGTTGGTCAACACTTACTCTCTTCAGGGCCACCTAGAGACAGAGCTAGGCCTGGGGCAGGGCGGCTGCAGCCACCACCACTCTCTCCACTCAGGCCACAGCTGCTGACCCTCCCCCTCCCCAACTTGAGCCCACAACCCCCCCCCCCCCCCCCCCGTCCCCTATCTTCCTGTGTCTGCTTCTCCACGGCCTTCAAGGGAGGCCCAGCACTGGGGTCTGTCTCTCTCCTACTCCTGTGTGTCAGGACCGGGTGATCATATTAACACAATCCCGGGTCCTGACACACAGGAGCAGAAGAGAGATCGACCCCTGCGCCGCCAGGCCTGGGGAATTTTGCCTCTCCCCCCTCCCCCCCTTGGCGGACCTCACTCTCTTAGCTAAGGTTTCCTACCTCACTGAACCCTTTGCTTGCCATTAATTATATGATAACAATCTCTGTTGAGATCCACCGCCCTTCCCCAGGGTCTCCCCATGTACTGCAGCCAACGGGAACACCCTGGGAGTCCGCTCTCTCTCTCTCTCTCTCACTGCTGTACCAGGGCCTCCCTCCTGGAAGCCTCTACACTCAGGGACTCACTGATCCACTCTGCTCTAGGACATTGAACTACCTCCCGGCCTGAGTCCTGCCTCTCTGATTCATCCTATGACACGGCAGGTTTAGCGCCACCTGCAGTAAGGTGGCTAACCTGCACCCTCAGTCCGTCAGTAAGGGACTGTTCCTAGGGACATCTGCAGTTATTCCACTCACTCCCTCACATACATGTTGTAAAGTTGTCATTAATGAACTGGACTCACATTATCATTCTAAAATGTGGAAGGGTGCATACAGAGTTTTTGTTTTTGAGCACCTTGCAATTAGCATTCTACTGAAAAGTGTGCCATGCATCATTAGCAGTCAGAGAATGGGTGAAACCCTTCCACCTCTAAGCTTCATTTTGCTAAAAGTTTTGCAAAGTTGGGTTAGTTGACTGCTAGTCAATTTGTTGAAAGTAATTGATTATGTAATTGGTTGTAGATTATTACATTAGTACTTTCATCAGTAATCATTTATATCCTCCAGCATGTAGTCAAAGCTAGCAAGATGCAATTGGAATATGATTAATGAATATGTTGCATCAAGGTTTGATTAACATCCCCAATAATAGATTAAGAGCTCAAAATCTTATTAAAAGCTCATAATGCACCAAAGAAAATGCTAAGTAGATCATTATCAGTACAATCTGTGTTGTACTAATATGAAAAGTCTTTTATTATAAATGGCTTGAGTGGATCTGCTTTGTGGAAAATTAACAATAGAAAACAGTACTGCAATTGCCATGTAGGTCCACTAGAATATATAGAAATAAGGGTCAACAATCAAGCTGTAGACAAGGCCTATTCACTGGGCTCACTCAGCACATCTGTGACTAGTTATTGAGAGCTATTCTCAGGTCACCTGATGAAGAGCATTTAGCTCTTGAAAGCTAGTCACAGATGTTTTGACGTGGAGGGGCATAATCGAAAGGGGCGCCCAAGTTTTCCTGAGGATGTCCTCGCAGGATGTCCCGGCGAAGGGGCAGGGAAACCCGTATTCTCGAAACAAGATGGACGACCATCTTTCGTTTTGTCTATGAATTGACCAACTTCCGCAAACTACTGAAAACTTATCTCTTTCACAACATATATCATAAAGATCAACACATATAACTGCACTATCTCTAATATATCCAGAAATGTTCTCTAATGTCTTTTGCTTTAAAACTATCATGTATTTCACATATCTCTAATATATCCAGAAATGCTCTTTAATGTCTTTTGCTTTAAAATCATCATGTACTTCACCACCATGTAACCCAAAACCCTCTGTTAAACCAATTGTACGTTCTCTTCTACCTCCATTACCCTTGAAGAATTGTAAGCCAAATTGAGCCTGCAAACAGGTGGGATAATGTGGGATACAAATGCAATAAATAAATAAATAAAATAATACGGTCGGGGACACCCAAATCTGGAAATTTAGGTCGACCGTAGAGATGGTCGTCCCCGATTTTCGGCAATAATGGAACCCTAGGACGCCCATCTCAGAAACAACTAAATCCAAGCCATTTGGTCATGGGAGGAGCCAGCATTTGTAGTGCACTGGTCCCCCTGACATGCCAGGACACCAACCGGGCACCCTAGGGGGCACTGCAGTTGACTTCACAAATTGCTCCCTTACCTTGGGTGCTGAGCCCACCCAAAACCCACTTCCCACAACTGTACAACACTACTATAGCCCTAAGGGGTGAAGGGGGGCAAATACATGTGGGTACAGTGGGTTTCTGGTGGGTTTTGAAGGGCTCACATTTACCACCACAAGTGTAACAGGTAGGGGGGGATGGGCCTGGGTCCGCCTGCCTGAAGTGCACTGCACCCACTAAAACTGCTCCAGGGACCTGCATACTGCTGTCATGGAGCAATACAAACAACACAACTGTATTGCATGAAGTTTTAATAATTATTTTATTTTCATGCCTTATATTTACTCTGGTTAATATTCAGCTAGTGGTAGTCAGCACTTTTTTTAATGCACTGAATTTCAGTGGCTAAATTAGACCCAGATATTTAGTGCCAAGCCATATCCAGGCACGGGCATTAAGTATCTGAGTATGACTACCCAGGAGCTAGCCAACTTCACTTATGTGGTTCCCAGTGGATATTGAACCAGGACCCACATAAGACACTTATCTGGGTCCCAGCTGAATATTGGCTGGGATCTGGATAGGGTGGTCTGTTAGTCTGACCTCTCCCCTCCTTCTGGGTACTATTCTCCCCTCTACCCTTCCCCCAGATTCCAATCTTCCTGATCATTCCACCCATCACTAAGACCCCCACCAGACCCCCTTCCACTCCCAGGACTTATCCAGAGCCTCAGATATTGCAACCCAGTAGATAGTTCACCATCGTTTCCTTCAGTAGTGTCACCATTTCTTTTTCCACTATCAACGTAATGCTTGCCACCTATTGTCTAGTACAGTGGAACTCCAATATAATGGTATGATTGGGATCCATAAAATATCAACACATTAAATGCAGGGTAATGTTATAGTGGGGCCAACAGAACAAGAACACAATTGAACCAACAATAGATTTGTAGCAAAAGGAGTTGTATGTAAAAAAAGGAGAGCAAAGACATGACCACATTGTATGTGGATTTGTGTTATTGCAGGGCACGTTATATCAGAGTTCCACTGTACTACTTTTCTGGAGGGACCAAAGTCACACTTCTCCAATCCTGGAGAACCTCTTCCATCTCCGAATTTCTATTAAACACAACCTTCACTGGACCTGTTAGGACCTCTTTGAATTCCCTTAGTATCCTGGGATGTACCTCATCTAGCCTCATGCAGTTGTCCATTTTCACTTTTCCAAGGTGTTCATAAACACTATCTTTCATCAACTGCGAGTTTTCTACTACAGTTCCATATACACCTTTGTAGCCATCGGCAGCTCTTATGGGTGTACATATGTGAGCATTCAGTTTGTTTGGGCACCTAAAAGTGTGTGCAAAAATTGCATGTATACAATCAATTATGCACATTTTTAAGTTGTGCAAAAAATAATGCTTGCATAAAAGAAGAATAGGTCAAACAAACACAAAAGAATGCCCAAGTTTGGAAAAAAATTTCAAACAAGCACAAACCAAAGTTTTTTTGGCTTTATTCTGTTAATACTGAACCAAAATATTTTTTCAGCAATTCTGCCTTTGCCTTGTTACTCTCCACACATCAAGCCTTAGTACTTTCAGTTTTACAATTCTACCTCTTGCCTCCTCTTCTCCATGACATATTATTATTTGTTTAGATTTCGCTTGCATTTTTTCAGTAGTAGCATGAGATGAGTTTTATTCAGATTGTGACTGAGTGCCTCGGTCACTGCCCAGTGCAGGGCTTAGCGGTACATGTTTCGCCTAAACACACTCCTAAAATCCTGTGTTTAAAAAGTTAAGATAGACTTTAGGAAACTGGGGTAAGCCTACTTATCTTAATAAGCAGCAGCAGGAACGTAGGGAAGGGAGGGGTAGCCATAAGAAAACCAGGAAGCAGGCAGCTCCAACTCTGAAAGGGGAGGACTCCACAAGGAATACTGGGAAATGTAGTCCTTAGTGCCATTCTAAACTGGAGGAGCTGCACCAAGCAAGGAAAGGCAGCCCAGGGGCAAGGTTTGGGAACTCCATACATTCCCCTGAAGCCAGATGAAACAGCCCACTAGGAATAGCCTTATTTATTTATTCCATTATTTAGCCTGTCCTCTCGATAACGCCCAGAACAGGTTACAAAATTACATACATAATTGGATTAAACATATCACATAAATTAACATAACAATGTAAAATGAAATAATACTAACTAATCATAGATTAAATATACAATTTATCAAAAACATTAATTAAACAAATAAGTTTTAACAGCTCTGCGATACCCTAATAAATCATCCATTGATCTTACAGAGAAAGGGATTTTATTCCACAGCAAGGTCATAAAATAAGAATATGATTGAGAGTGAGCACACTCAAGATGGAAAGACTTAGTAGAAGGCAACAAAAAATGCCTTTCACTCTGAGAAAAGGAATGGGAAATAAATTGGTAATTTATCTAAAACATGAAAAACCTTAAATGCTAGCACTAACATTTTAAAAATACATTGTTTCTCAATAGCAAGCCAGTGCAAAGAGAAGAGAATTGATGTAATATGATCATATGAACCCAAATTCAACAAAAGTTGGGCAGTTATGTTCTGAACACTCTGAAGTCTCTTCAGATTCTTATGAGGTAATCCAACGAACAACGCATTGCAATAATGAATATGTGAGATTACATAAGCATAAAGCAACTGCGCAAAATCAGACACCACAAAATAAGGACGAATCTTATGAAGCTGATGTAAATAATAAAAAGAGGAGGAAATGAATTGTGATATATGATTCTCAAAAGTCAATCCAGGAACCCTCCCATAACAAAGAAGGAAGGGAGAAAAAACAACTACCTCTAAGAAAACACAAGAATTTAGTCTTGGATGAATTCAATTGTAACTTAGTCAACACCATCCAATTCTTTATTTCAGTCAAACAAGACATAAGTACATAAGTAATGCCACACTGGGAAAAGACCAAGGGTCCATCGAGCCCAGCATCCTGTCCACGACAGTGGATTGGCCGCTGTCGTGGACAGGATGCTGGGCTCGATGGACCCTTGGTCTTTTCCCAGTGTGGCATTACTTATGTACTTATGTCTTGTTTGACTGAAATAAAGAATTGGATGATGTTGACTAAGTTACAATTGAATTCATCTACAGTTTCTTCAATTGGTTCTCTCAATCTAATACCAGAGAAACATATAACTGAATGTCATCAGCAAATGAATGAATATTAATTCCATATTTCAATGCAATACGCATAGCAGGCCACACATAGGACCTCCTTTTACCAAGCAGTGGTAAAAGGAGCCCTGTGGTGGTGTTGGCGCATGGGTTTGTAGCTTGCCGAGATCCCCTTTTACTGCCACCCAGTAAAAGGTTTCTTTTTTACAAAAAAGAAATGACTGTGCGGTAAGGTGAATTCTTGCCATGCGGCCATTTCCCAGGGACACCCTTACTGCTACCTGTTTAGTAGGTGGTAAGGGCTCCTGCACCATACCACCACCTTGCAAAAAGGGACCCATAGAAATTAAAAAGTAATGGTGACAAAAGAGCACCTTGTGGTACTCCATATTTCAAAACTTTAGGTTTGGAAAGTTCAAAACTAACCAACACACTTCCAATAAAGATCTAAACCAAAGAAAAGCAATATCACAAATTCCAATATCGGTTAATCTGCTCGATAAAATTCCATAAAAGGCCACACTCAAATCCTTCTGTGAAAGAGGCAGTGGGAACTGGATTCTATGAGCCTCAGGGGAGGGACAGATATAGACTTGTTTGGTGAGGCAAGCAAGCATGGCCCAGGGGAAGAATGAATCCTGGGAAAGGTAGTTCCTGATCTGGTCTCCAATAAGGAAGCTAGAAAACTTTAACCTGATCCTAGAACTAGGGCAACGGGATGGGGTATGGAACCTGTATAATAGGGATAAGTGGGAAAGGGAGAGAAAGAAGATGGAACAGGCTGAAAAACCCTGGACATGGACCCTTAAAGAATGGAAGCCAGAAAGGAAGCAGGATGGCCAGGTGAAAGACCCAGGGCAAGGAGAACCCTATATAGCCTGCCCTCACCTGGAGAAACTCACAGGCTGAAATTGCTGAGGGCAGTGGACCCTAAATTTACAGAACACAAAACCATAGAAGTGAGAGCCAGCTCAGAAATCCCATATACAGGGCACTATGTACTGCAATCAGAAATTGGTAACGGTGAGTTAGATGCAAATATAGCCCACTGTGAATGTTTGTCTAAGCAAGAAGGGGTTTTGTTCTATTGTGTTTTGGTGTTTGTTGGAGGCTGAAGAAATTCCCCATCAGGGAGAGGTATATTTTGATTGATCTTAAAGTATGGACTGTGAGAAATGAAAGGTTCTCGCAACTGGGGGCCACTAAGAGGATTGTTCACCCTTAATTAACCTGGATGAGCAAGCAGGCAGTTAAAGTTAGAGAAGAAACCTCCAGCAATAGGTTTTGGGTTGACTGGTAGTCCAGACTGAAAGAAGGGGAGCAATTTATAGGATTTGCCAAAAAGCCTGTTCCTAAGAGGACTGGAAAGCATTAAGAATCTTGTAGAGCAAGGATTTATCTGTGCACTGTGGAGAAAGACATTTGTGTTAAGATCAATTGCCAGCATTTGAATCTCAAGAACAGTGTACAGTGCTCTATGTGTCATCAGCAACTTTACTGTTAACTTTTGTGAAATCAACTTTTCCTCCAGCATGTGCAAACTTTGTGGGCAATTCCTAGCTAACAAAAACTGATGTTCATGATTAGGTTAATGTTTTATAGTAAGAACTACACATGAAATGTATGTCTCTGGCTGCTGCTTTGACTATGAATCATCTGGCTAAGGACCAATTATTAAGAGGTTAATAACATTTCCAGAGTCCCCAGGCAACTGCCTTCCCATTGGAGAGTCTTTAAGGGATTCCACCTCTGATTAGTCCAGGCTGTCTATTCCTCACCACCAGGCCAATCTGCAGGATCCTGGTGACATCCCACTACCAGGGGTGATAAGGTAGACTAACCAGCTTATAATCGAAAAAGAAAAACGCCTATATTTCGACCCAAATCGGGAGATGGGTGTTTTTCTCACAAAGGCGCCCAAATCGGTATAATCGAAAGCCGATTTTGGGCGTTTCCAGCTGCACTCCGTCGCGGAAATGAATAAAGTTGATGGGGGCGTGTTGGAGGGACTGGGGCATGGTTATCAGCTGAGGAGAGATGGGCGTCTTTAGCTGATAATCGAAAAAAAAGGCCTTTTGACCGCGATTTTGGGTCACTTTTTTTGGACCCTTTTTTTTCTCACAAACAAGTCCCAAAAAAGTGCCCCAACTGCCCAGATGACCACTGGAGGGAATCGGGGATGACCTCCCCGGACTCCCCCAGTGGTCACTAACCCCCTCCCACCAAAAAAAAACCCCACTTTAAAAACTTTTTTTCCAGCCTGTATGCCAGCCTCAAATGCCGTACCCACCTCCATCTAATCAGGTAGACCTCCATGACAGCAGAATGTGTTCGATCCTGTCACAACCTTTTCCTGGGTCAGATGTGGCTCTCGGGTGCAGTACAGGGTCACATCAACATTGCATTGTGGTGGGTGTAGGGTATTGGGCTCCGTGATTTCATTAGCTTGTGTTACAGTCTCACGATGTTGGTAGTTGGTAGGCTCTTCTCCCATGGTGCTTTTCCCCCTGCCTACTGGGTCAGAGTGTGCCCTGTTGTGTTTCCTGTTGTAGTCCATGCGGTAGTGGCATTTTTGTAAGCCAGTTTTAGTTCCCTTTCCTGTGTTAGCCACGTTAGAGAACTTAGTTCTTACCTTGAATGTGGCTGAAAGAGGGCATTGTACAGCATTCTGCCAGCTCTGACCTACTGCTAATCTCAGTACCAGGGAGACTCGTTGCCAGTGGAGCACAACCTGTGATCTGCAGGTTAACTGTGAGAAAACGCGGTTATTCCAATAAAGGATGTTTTCTGAGAGATTAGTCTTCAGGTGTCAACTGGTGTGCCAATGTTATATAGCAGCAACAAGTCCTAGAGGCCTGCGTGTATGCAGGTCCCTGGAGCACTTTTAGTGGGTACCGCAGTGCACTTCAGCCAGGTGGCCTCAGGCCCATCCCCCCCTACCTGTAACACTTGTGCTGGTAAATGGGAGGCCTCCAAAACCCACTGTACCCACATGTAGGTGCCCCCTTCACCCCTAAGAGCTATGGTAGTGTTGTACATTTGTGGGTAGTGGGTTTTGGGGGAGGGGGTTGGGTGCTCAGCACCCGTGGTAAGGGAGCTATGCATGTGGGAGCGTTGTCTGAAGTCCACCGCACTGACCTCTAGGGTGCCCAATAGGTGTCCTGGCATGTCAGGGGGGTGAGTGTACTATGAATCGTGGCCCCTCCCATGACCAAATGGCTCGGATTAGGACGTTTTTGAGCTGGGCATTTTTAGTTTCCATTATCGCTAAAAAAAACAAACGCCCAGCTCAAAAACGTCCATTTTTTCGAAAATATGGTTCGGCCCGCCCCTTCACAGACCCGTTCTCGGAGATAAACGCCCATGGAGATAGGCGTTTGCATTTGATTATGCCCCTCTAAGTATTTCACAGTCCCTAGAGGGCTTACAATAGCTGAGGCAATGGAGGTTTAAGTAATTTGCCCAAGAATACAATGAGCAGCAGTGAGATTTGAACAGGGCTTCCCTGCTTCTCAGCCTGTTGCTTTAACTATATGTACCATGGAACTGCGTACTCCTCTTTCATGGCATGCTACATACCTAGAAAAAGTCTTGTCACCTTGCATTACCCCAGTCCATGGGTAATTATTACACAGGAGGCAATACATAATCACCATACCCTCACCCTGTTGAAGGAAGATGTAGTAAATTAAAGAATTCCTTTAGTTTCATTAATGTGGGTCAGTTCTGTTTGTCTATCAGTGTCCAGTGTTTGCTGGATGGAAAGTAAACCTTAGAGATGATTATTCTGTTAAGCTATGAGGCAATTATTTCTGTTTAGCACATGGAAAATGACATTATGTCTGAATTAATTGGACATGCTATATGATGCTTATAGTTTTCAGAGGGTCTATAAGCATGCAGTCCTCCCTCATGGGAATCCAGGGTAGCAGTAGATGCTGAAAGAAATGTCACAGTTCAGCTGCATAGACGCTGGAGACTTGATTGGCTGAATTCTGTGCTGCCAGCTCAAGTGAAACAAGTGCAAGAGGAGTTGTCATGTTCCTAAAACTGAACGAGCAATAAGGCAACAAGGTACTTAGCAAGAACACTGTTAAGAGAAATTAGGTTTTATGGGATCATTTTCAAAGCAATTGTTGAGGGTAAAAGAGTGCTTCTCATATAGAAACAACCTGTTGCAAGATATAAACTTGTGCAAGTATGGCCTGTGTATGTGTGCATTCATCAACTGTTTGAGGGGAGGAGAGAATTTGTATTTATGAACATACATTTGAAAATTCAAGCAAATATGCAGAATTTACCTCAGAAAGTTTGTGATCCCCCAATAATAAAGTGCACAGTTTTCCTGGAGCAATTTTCAAATTGGAGGTACTTTTGCTTCTGCAATTTTCAAAGCATATACTTTGAATATTCATTGAAATTCAAACAGAGAAAACTGCGTACTTTTAATCTGTGTTTGCAGACAAAATGTTCCCAGCTGGTGTATGAGTTGAAACCTCAGATATGCTGCAAAATGTGGCCACGTGTACAGAGAAGACTGAGATGGGTTATAACCACCATTGCCAACTGCAGTACTATTCCCTACTCCTGCAGTTCCTTCTCCTATGGCCTCCGTCACAGGGAACACCAACAAAGTGCAGTCCTTATCCACTGCTGGCTTCCTTCTGGGATCAAAATTGCAAAGGACTAGCAGTCTCAGCAGACTATCAGGCTCCAAATGATTCTCTTTTCAAATAAAAGCCAACAAGGGAACAAACAGCAGCAAATAAGGAGACCCATTCCTTGTATCATCTAGGGTGTGGAAGGGGAGAGAAGACAGTGAAGATACCAAAGAGAGTGAAGACAGGTAGAAGATAAGGTGATGATGTCAGTACTGGCAGAAAAATAGAGAAAGTGATGAGATCAGGGAGAATGGAGAAGGGGTGAAGGTAGGGAAAGGCAATGAAGCCTGGGGGTACAATGGGAAGGGAAGATGAGATGTCACAACAAAGTGAATTTAGTATCAGGCATACCATGATGTAAAATGGTTGAGGATCACTGTGCTTGGGTTAGAAAATTACCACCATAATGGGGAAACGATTCTCAGTCAGTTTATTTCAAGGAGAGCCAAAACTCCTGAGATAAGGGCCCTTTTACTAAGTTGCAGTCAGCACTACTGTGTGCTTACCACTGCTTAAAATGGGTCACCACAGGGTGCACTCGGGCATCCTGTGGCGATTTCCTAATCTGCATGTGCGTACCACATGCTAAACAAAATTGGTATTTTTAGCACAGAGGGGGCAAGTCGGGGGGAGGTGGAGAGTGGGAATTTCTCTGATAATCAGCACAGTTACATCATCGTGTACTAACTGATTAGCACAGGAGTAGCGCATGAGCCCTTACCACCAACAAAATAGGTGGCAGCAAATGCTCTCATAGTAATATTTTTTTAATAGCTGCACACTAATGGCAACATTATTGCAGGACTGTTAATTCAAAAAATTGAAAATCGGCCATTTTCTGGCTGTGGTAAAAATGGCCTTGGCGTGTGGGATAAACCTGCATAAGAGCATGCTAAGGCCATTTTTTACTGCAGCTTAGTAAAAGCATCCCATAGTGTTTATATGTAAATCACTTATTAGTGTCAAAATGCCTTTAGGAAAGGCAACAGAAGGGTTGGCAACAACTGCTTTGATGTAAATTTACAATCATCCCCCAGGCCTTGTTAGATTTGGACAGCTCCACAAAAATAATACAAAGCTTAGAAAGTCCTTTGTCAATGCTATTAAAAACTTGATTTCTAAAGCAGGACATAAGGTATTGGACTAATACAAAAACTTAACCTGGTCATTTTAAAAGATTTACCTAACTTCTTAGATGGGAAATAATACAAAACCAGAGATAAAACACAAACCACCAAGGTACCTAATTAAAGCAGGCTTTCATCCTTACAGGAAGGTAAAAGAAGCAGCAGAACCCATGAATAACTTAATGACAAGAAAGAATGGATGTGCCAGATTTTCTATGAATCATGTAAAAGAGAATGAAGATGCAACGGTCCCATTCCTACAGCCATAGTCATTATCAGGAAAAATGTAGTGGAGATGCAAAAATAACTTGTGAGGAATAATTAAGAAAATAAGCAAAAAAAAAAAAAAAGCAGAAGGGAACAAACAGACTGCCTCTGAGAACTTAAATATAGACAATGGTGAAAACAAATCTTTCCATATCTTTTATTGTAATTAATATGTAGCATAGAATGGTTAGTAACTGTTTCTAATTAATGCTTTTTTTTAATTTATTTTTCTGCTTTAATCCTCAGATTATTATTATACCTCCACTGCAATTTTCCTTGTATCTATGTGAGTTAATCTGCCTATTTTTGTTTTTGCATAATGAATATTGCAAAATAAGGATCCCAACTCAGATTGGCAGATGCCCTTGTCTACTGTAAAGTGGCTCCAC
The DNA here is from genome assembly GCF_901765095.1 of Microcaecilia unicolor. NCBI lineage: Eukaryota > Metazoa > Chordata > Amphibia > Gymnophiona > Siphonopidae > Microcaecilia > Microcaecilia unicolor. The sequence continues at coordinate 323,568,523 of NC_044034.1, read as the reverse complement.
AGACTTTCTCTTTCATCTCTCTTGCCCTTACTGCTGCTTTCTGTCTGCCTGTTACAGTTCCATCACTGTTTCAGTCACACATTGTTGAGTCCATGAATGCATTGATTGCTTTTGCTTTAAATGTAAATTGTAGATGTTGTCAAGGTGGAATTGGAAGAAAAACAGAGAGACAGTGCAGCTAGGTTTCAGAGTTAAACAGAAACAGGTCTAGGTGGCTTGCCCTGGTTACCAAGTCTCACTTCTTTTGATAACACACTGAGAATTATCTGCCTACCATCAAAGAAACAAAAAGCATCTTCATCTGATATACTGTGAATGACAAAGAGCAATATTTGACAAATGGAATGCAAAAACACTTCAACGAATTGTGCTTTTATCCTTTTATAATCTGTGTTCGACATCTGGGGAGTAATTCTATAAGGAGAATGTCAACATGTAGGTGCCAAGAATGCATATAAATAACCAGAATACCAACATATACATGCGTATGTGTGCTTATGTGCAAATAAATTCCAACATTTGGGCTACAAACTATTCTGTGAAATGGTGCCTAAATGTGATGGATGAATACATGGGTGGAGTCTAGTCAGAGTATGGAAGTGGGTGGGGCACACAGTTACACATATGTAAGTGAATTGTATACATAGCACTTAAAATTGTGTGTGCAAATTTGGGTATGTGTGCAATTTAATTGAGAAATGAGCTTATTAGTGCCAATAATTGGGTATTAACAATCATTTGCATTAATTGACAATTTGGATTTACACGTTCATTTTGCTAAACAGTATTCTATAAAGGTGTGTGTGCAAATCCTTTAGCATGCAACTAAAAAGGGGCATGGCCATAGGAGGGGCATTCACTAAATATGTGCATAATATTATACAGTTTGGAGATCCACACCTAGGATTTACACCAGTGTAAATTCTTATGCCTGAAAGTCGGGCATGAATCCTGTTGCTTCATGCTAGTCTATAAATGGCATCCAACTCAGTTCTGTTTATAGAATAGCACTCAGTGGGCATTTTCGGCACCCAAATACTATAATTTCTGCATGTTTTGTAACAATTAAGGCATGAGCATTTCTACCAGCTCTATAGCTAGTGGTCAGCTTAAAATATACACAAGTATTTGCCCTGTTATAATAGTGCTCTATAAAAAAAAGTAGGTACCTTCTTTATAAAATAGGCTCCCCTTTACTGAATTATCCTCCTAATTTTCAGCGCAGGATTTACTGGAAGGTCCTGCTCATTCTGCTTATACTGTCCCATAACCTGATGCATCCTGCAGGTTATCCAAAGGAGAACATCACTTTTAATTCTAAACCAGCAGTGACAAATAAACCTACACGTTTATTCAGATGTGTTTCTAGTTTGAATTTTAAATGGGAAAACAATTCACTGCTGTTCAGCACCAGGGGATGGACAGCTCCTTCGGGTTTTTATTTTTGCTTTTGTTTTTTTTAAGTTGGAATTTTCAAACAACATGGAGGGGAATAATCGAACGGCGCCAGCGAAATACATGGCTGGTGATGTATTTTGGCGGCACCGCAAACAGTTGGCCAGACCCGTATTTTCGAAAAAGATGGCCGGCCATCTTTTGTTTCGATAATACGGTTCTGGCCAGCCAAATGCATTGGATTTGGCCAGGGTTTGAGATGGCCGGCTTCGTTTTTTAGCGATAATGGAAAGTTATGTCGGCCATCTCAAACCATGGCCAAATTCAAGACATTTGGCCGTGGGAGGAGCCAGCATTTTTAGTGCACTGGCCCCCCTGACATGCCAGGACACCAACCGGGCTCCCTAGGGGTCACTGCGGTGGACTTCAGAAAAGCTCCCACGTGCATAGCTCCCTTACTTTGGGAGCTGAGCCCCCCAACCCCCCCCCCCCCAAAACCCACTACCCACAAATGTACTGCACCCACTAAAACTGCTCCAGGGACCTGCATACAGCCTCTAGGACTTATTGCTGCTGTATAACTTTGGCACACCAGTTCACACCTGAAGACTAATCTCTCTGAAAAAGTACTTTCTTGAAATAACCACGTTTACTCACAGTTAACTGCAGATCAGAGGTTGTGCCCCACTGGCAAAGAGTCCCCTGGTACTAAGATGAGCAGTAGGTCAGAGCTGGCACAATGGTGTACAATGCCCTCTTTCAGCACCATTCAAGGTAAGAACTACGTTCTCTAACGTGGGTAACACAGGAAAAAGATCTAAAACTGTCTTACAAATATGGCCACTACCGCATGGACTACAACAGGAAACAAAACAGGGCACACTCTGACCCAGTAAGCAGGGGGAAAGCACCAGGGGAGTAGAGCCTACCAACTACCAATACCTACACCCACCACAATGCATTGCTGATGTGACTCTGCAGTGCAAATAACAGAAAAGGTATCACACTCACCCCAGAGCCACATCACAAGCAGGAAAAGGCTGTCGGAGGACAGAACACATTCTGCTGTCATGGAGGTGGGTACGGCATTTGAGGCTGGCATACAGTGTTTAAAGTGGGGTGTTTTTGGTGGGATGGGTTAGTGACCACTGGACCATCTCCGCTTCCTTCCAGTGGTCATGTGGTCAGTTCAGGCACCTTTTTGAAGCTTGGACCTGAAAAAAAGGGACCAAGTAAAAGCGGCCAAATGCTCTTCATCGCCACCTTTTTTTTCCATTATGGGCTAAAGCCAGCCATTTCGTAACCCCGCCCATGCCCACCCATGTCCCGCCTTCGCATAGCTGCCAACATGCCCCCTTGAACTTTCACCGGCTCTGCGACGGGAAAGCGGCAATGGTGTCAAAATAGCGGCTTTCGATTATATCGATTTGGCCGCCGTTGCGAGATCGCCGGCCATCTCCCGATTTGTGTTGGAAGGTGGCCGGCGATCACTTTCGAAAATGAGCTGGATAGGTGCTCAAGTCTTCAGGTACCTTAACCCATGGCTGTTGTACCATTTTCCAAAGGGAAATTGCACATATACTTTCCCGTTGAAAACTGCTTAGTGGAGAAAGATGACTGCGTGTATTGGTCTCTGCTTTTTCTGCGGATTCTTTTTTCTATAAAGAAACAAAATGTAGTTTTGAAAATATATATAAGTACATAAGTGTTGCCAAACTGGGAAAGACCAAAGTCCATCAAGCCCAGCATCCTGTTTCCAACAGTGGCCAATCCAGGTCACAGATACCCGGCATGATCCCAAAAATGTACAAAACATTTTATACTGCTTATCCCAGAAATAGTGGATTTTCCCCAAGTCCATTTAATAATGGTCTATGGATTTTTCCTTTAGAAAGCCATCCAAACCTTTTTTAAATTCTGCTAAGCTAACCGCCTTTACCACATTCTATGGCAATAAATTCCAGAGTTTAATTACACGTTGAGTGAAGAAAAATTTTCTCCGATTCGTTTTAAATGTACTACATTGTACCTTCATCGCATGCCCTCTAGTCCTAGTATTTTTGGAAAGTGTGAACAGACGCTTCACATCTACCCGTTCAACTCCACTCATTATTTTATAGACCTCTATCATATCTCCCCTCAGCAGCCTTTTCTCCAAGCTGAAGAGCCCTAGCCGCTTTAGCCTTTCCTCATAGGGAAGTCATCCCATCCCCTTTATCATTTTCTTCGCCCTTCTCTGCACCTTTTCTAATTCCACTATATCTTTTTTGAGATGCGCAACCAGAATTGAACACAATATTCAAGATGCGGTCACACCATGGAGCAATACAAAGGCATTATAACATCATCTTTTTTGTTTTCCATTCCTTTCCTAATAATACCTAACATTCTATTTGCTTTCTTAGCTGCAGCAGCACACTGAGCATAAGGTTTCAACATATCATCAACGACAACACCTAGATCCCTTTCTTGATTCGTGACTCCTAACGTGGAACCTTGCATGATGTAGCTATAATTCGGGTTCCTCTTTCCCACTTGCATCACTTTGCACTTGCTCACATTAAACGTCATCTGCCATTTAGACGCCCAGTCTCCCAGTCTCGTAAGGTTTGCTTGTAATTTTTCACAATGCTCCCACGATTTAACGACTTTGAATAACTTTGTGTCATCAGCAAATTTAATTACCACACTAGTTACTCCCATCTCTAGGTCATTTATAAATATGTTAAATAGCAGCGGTCCCAGCACAGAGCCCTGGGGAACCCCACTAACTACCCTTTCTCCATTCTCACAATTGTCTCCCTATCTCCATCACTGGGAACACTTACACTCAAAGTGTGGGCATTGTGGAATAACAAGTGGGCTTTTACATGCAGAGAGAGAGTGGGCAATTTTCAAAAAGCCTTTATACACAAATAAATAGAAATTTATTCACTTAAAAGTCTTTTGAAACTGTTTTATAACAGGCCACTTATGTTAAAAGTTGAAAAAGATCCTATCTTATAAAGGACTTTGATCCTGGGGAACTGGGTTGATTCCCACTGCAGCTCCTTGTGACTCTGGGCAAGTCACTTATCCCTCCATTGTCCCTGGTACAAAATAAGTACCTGAATATATGTAAACCGCTTTGAATGTAGTTGCAAAAACCTCAGAAAGGCGGTATATCAAGTCCCATTTCCCTTCCCTCCCTTCCCTACATAGAAGTTAGCATCCGATTTCTAAATGCCATAAATAATATGAAGCATGGCCTTCACATATGGGAGAACACCTTTGGCATTCATCCTTATGGTGTTACTCAACCATAAAGCATAATCATTGGTCCCAAAAGTCCCAGCTAAATATATTTGTAATCATTTCATTCATGAATATTTATGTATATAACAGTAACTCTGATCCATTCATATGCTTTTGTCAAAGTTCATGCAAAATTCACCATAGCAAAGCTTAAAACAGTTGATTTCTCTCTCCATCCACTATGCAAAAATATCCAGCTGTACAGAAGACATGAATTCACATCACAGAAGAATTTTATATAAGTATTTTATACATTTTATATAAATATATATATTTTTCGCATTTGGTTTTTAACTATATATATATAAGCTATATACATATATATAAGCTATTTAGTTGAATAAAGGGATCCTTTTACTAAGGTGCACCAAAAAATGGCCTGGGCTGGTGTAGATGCGTTTATTGGACGTATGCAGGTCCATTTTTCAGCGTACCTGCAAAAAAGACCTTGTTTTGCTGAAAATGGACATGTGGCAAAATAAAAATTGGCACATGTCCATTTTGGGCCTGAGACCTTACCACCACCCATTGACCTAGAGGTAAGGTCTCACGCGTTAACCAGGCAGTAATGGTCTTTGCACATACAGTGCCGATTACCCCCTTGTTAATGCTGCACGCCAGTAAATAAAATATATTTTCTGGCGTGCTTAGTGGTTGCAGATAAAAAATGAAATTACTGCTCGGGCTACGTGGTAGCCGGGCGGAAGTTCAAAATTGATGCTCGTAGGCGCCTATGCGGCTTAGTAAAAGGGCCCCTTAATACTTTTACTATTCACGTGTCAAAAATCTTTTGTATGTTCCCTGTATCTTCTGCATTGTGCCAAAGCACAGCCATGTCGGGGCAGCATAATAAGGACTTTCCATTTGGATATGTGGTCCATGTCTTTGTTCACCATCTCCACTTTGTGTTTTCCCTTAAGCAGGCAGGAGCCTCTCCTACTTTCTTAAACCACACTTCTGGTTGAAAATAGGTTCCAAATTAATGAGCTTAACTTAGGAGCATACATTTAGTAGCTCAACCTTTCTTGAATATTAGGCCTTTTTGGTCATTTCCTAGACACCATCTCCTAAGTTAGTTATCACCATATGTAATTTTAATAAGGCAAATGAACAAGAAATTGAACTACATGCCAGGACACAGCTAAGTCTTCCTTTGAAAGAAAAATGGCAGAAGAGTCAGAGATCAATGAGGGAAACTATCAGTGCTCATCATTTTGATAATCTTACCACCATCAGGGGCTCAAGTGAATCACAAGTATCTAATCAGCTCCATCCTCTTTGCATTTGCAGGAGAAATTTACCAATGATTTCATCATCATCACAATCCTGTAATTTTAGTTGTCGTCAAGATCTAAAAATTACAAAATTGTTAGCTTGATTATATGATGTTATTATTACTAGTTTTTTTTAATGTTCTGCATGCTTCAGACCGGAAATCACAATCTAATAGTTGATAGGGGTGATTGGGTTAATGTATGTGAGGATGGAGAGATCCATTTATTCAGTTTTTATTTTGGCTTCTTCTCCTCTTTCTAAAAGCCTCATTTCACCCCCTACCCACACACCTTTTAGCTGTGCCTGCCACCTTAATTTTTTTTTAATTTATCCATGTGTTGTCTGCATAGAGTTCTCATGAGACTCTCAGCAACTTCATGTATATAATGTGTACAGAACTGCATACGTCTAGTAGCGCTATAGAAATGATTAGTAGTAGATTCATAATGCTGAGAATGGCTAAGTAGTAGATTTCAAAGCACTTTTAGGGCAATTCCATAACCTAGGTGCTCACATTTACACATATGGGACAAAATTCTATATATGGCACTGAAAAATTGTCACCGTAAAAAATTAGCACATAACGCTATTTTATAAACAGCGTTCTGAGTTGGCTGCCATTTATAGAATAGCACCTAGCACTGGAATCTGTGCCTAACTTTTAGGTGCAAGGATTTACGCCAACTGAAACCTGGTGTGAATCCCCATCAGGTACAGTCTGTAACAGTGTTGTGCACAAATTCTTGGAATGCACACAATCCGCCCATGCCCCTCCCATGGCCATGCCCACTTTCAGATGCTCGCACTAGAATTCACGCATGTATCTTTATAGAATATGCCTAGCAAGATACGCATGTAAATTCTAATTGTTTCCAATTACTGCCGATAATTGATTATTCCATACTTCATGAACCTTCCCAGGCACACATCCACTTCTATACCGCTAATGAACATTTTTTTAATATATATTTTTTGAAGGATCTTCAGAATTAATGCAACAAGACTACTTAACAAACACAGCTCAGAGATCAGAAAATTCCATGCTTATCTCTTGCAATTCATTTTAGAGTTCTGAATCATTTTGGGAGCACCCATTCAGCTTCATTCTAGGGGTAATTACAGAGAGGGGAGACCAGTTGCATCAGTCCACTACTCTAGCCAGGCCTAGGGTAAGGACTCAGAGATCAAAAAATATCATGCTTGCCCCATGCAATTTAGTTTAGAGATACGGATCATTTGGAGAGCAATCATTCAGGGGCCCTTTTACTAAGACACGTAGGCGCCTATGCATGCCCAACGTGTGCCAATTTGGAACGACCACCCTGCTACCACACAGAGAGGAATACCAGATGAAACTGAAAGACACCAAGAGAGAGATACATCTGGTGAAAGTGCAAGCGGAAGAACAAATGGCTAGAAAGGTAAGGAGGGGTGACAAAAATTTCTTCAGGTATATTATTGAAAGGAGGAAGACTAAAATGGAATTGTGAGACTGAAAGATGCTGCAAACCGCTATGTAGAAAATGATGAAGAAAAAACAAATTTGCTAAACAGATACTTTTGTTCTGTTTTTACAGAAGAAAATCCTGGAGAAGGACTGTGATTGACTGACAAAAGTACATATGAGAATGGAGTGGATATAGCACCATTCACAGAAGAGAGTGTGTATGAACAACTTAAAAATCTAAAGGTGGACAAAGCCATGGGACCAGAAAGGATCAACCCCAGGATATTGAGGGAGCTCAGAGAGGTTCTGGCGGGTCCTCTTAAAGATTTATTTAATAAATCCTTGGAGACGGGAGAGGTTCCGTGGGAGTGGAGAATGGTGGATGTGGTCCCTCTTTGCAAAAGTGGTGATAGGGAAGAAGCTGGAAACTACAGGCCGGTAAGCCTCACTTCAGTTATTAGAAAAGTAATGGAAGCGATGCTGAAGGAAAGGATAGTGAATTTCCTGGAAGCCAATAAGTTGGAAGATCCAAGACAACATGGTTTCACCAAAGGTAAATCATGCCAAACGAATCTCATTGAATTCTTTGACTGGGCAACCGGAGAATTGAATCATGGACGTGCTATAGACGTAATCTACTTAGATTTCGACAAAGCTTTTGACACGGTTCCCCACAGGAGGCTCGAATAAACTAGATAGGCTGAAGATAGGACCCGAAGTGGTGAACTGGATAAGGACCTGGTTGACGGACAGACGCCAGAGGGTGGTGGTAAATGGAATTCGATCGGATGAGGGAAAGATGAGCAGTAGAGTGCCTCAGGGATCGGTGCTGGGGCCGATTCTGTTCAATATATTTGTGAGTGACATTGCCGAAGGGTTAGAAGGTGAAGTTTGCCTTTTGCAGATGATACTAAGATTTGTAACAGAGTGGACACCCAGGAGGGAGTGGAAAACATGAAAAAGGATCTGTGGAAGCTAGAAGAATGATCTAAGGTTTGGCAATTAAAATTCAATGCGAAGAAATGCAAAGTGATGCACTTAGGGAGCAGAAATCCACGGGAGACATATGTGTTAGGCGGTGAGAGTCTGATATGTACGGATGGGGAGAGGGATCTTGGAGTGATAGTATCTGAGGATCTGAAGGTGACGAAACAGTGTGACAAGACGATGGCCATAGCTAGAAAGTTGCTAGGCTGTACAGAGAGAGGTGTGACCAGCAGAAGAAAGGAGGTGTTGATGCCCCTCTATAAGTCGTTGGTGAGGCCCCACCTGGAATATTGTGTTCAGTTTTGGAAGCTGCATCTTGCTAAGGATGTAAAAAGAATTGAAGCGGTGCAAAGAAAAGCTACAAAAATGGTATGGGATTTGCATTACAAGATGTATGAGGAGAGACTTGCTGACCTGAACATGTATACCCTGGAGGAAAGGAGAAACAGGGGTGATATGATACAGATGTTCAAATATTTGAAAAGTATTAATCTGCAAACAAGCCTTTTCCGGAGATGGGAAGGCGGTAGAACTAGAGGACATGTAATGAGATTGAAGGGGGGCAGACTCAAGACAAATGTCAGGAAGTATTTTTTCACAGAGAGAGTGATGGATACTTGGAATGCCCTCCCGCAGGAGGTGGTGGAGATGAAAACGATAACAGAATTCCAAAATGCGTGGGATAAACATAAAGGAATCTTGTTTGGAAGGAATGGATCCTCAGAAGCTATTGGGTGGCAGAGCCGGTGGGGGAAGGCGTGGCTAGTGGTTGGGAGGCGAGGCTACTGCTGGGCAGACTTCTACGGTCTGTGCCCTAAAAATGGCGGATACAAATCAAGGTCAGGTATACACATAAAGTAGCACATATGAGTTTATCTTGTTGGGCAGACTGGATGGACCGTACAGATCTTTCTCTGTCATCATCTACTATGTTACATGACCCAGGCAGTAATTTAATTTTCTATGCACATCCAGTTGGTGTGCCACACATTTTCCGGCTTGCATCACTAATCAGGCGGTAATCAACATTGTACGCATGCTGACGATTACTGCCCGGTTAACACATGAGACCTTACTGCTAAGTCAATGGGTGGTGGAAAGGTCTCAGGTCCAAAATAGACATGTGCCAATTTTCATTTTGCCGCACGTCCATTTTTTGCCAAAAAAAGGCCTTTTTTGCAGGATCGCATAAAAAAATGAGCCTGTGCGCATCCAATACATGCATCTACACCAGCGCAGACCACTTTTCGGTGGATCTTAGTAAAAGGATCCCTCAGTTTCATGCTAGGGGTAATTGCACAGAAGGGAGGCCAGTTGCATCACTACAGAGTTCCAGCTAGGCCCTGAGTAAGGAGATCTGAAAACACCATGCTTGTCCTGCAAAATTCATTTTAGACTTCTTCCCCCGATATTCAGCCAGTGGCAGGCAGTGCTTTTTGCTGTCTGCCACTGGTGTTAAACCTGGATATTCAATGCTAACATTTCTAGTGACCAGCATTGAATATCCGGTTTCATTTCTGACTGCAGCAACTTAACCGGTTAAGCTGATATTCAGCGCTGACCAGTTTACTGCTTATCAGTTAAAGATAGGCCTGCTATTTATGTGGCCTATTTTAACTGCTAGACTAAGGGGCTTACACACACCCAATGTGTGTCAGTTTTGAGTTACTGCCTGTCTACCATGTGGTCCTTGTGGTAATTTCATTTTTGACAAGCGTCTGCTACGCGCACCAGAAAATAAATTTTAATTTCTGCCGCGCTTCAGAAACCAGGAGGTAATTGTCATTCTATACGTGTAGATGATTACCATACGGTTAACGTGTGAGACCTTACCGCTAAGTCAATGGCTGGTGGTAAGGTCTCAGACCCAAAATGGACACACGCCAATTTTTGGCAAAAATTTTAAAAGGGCCTTTTTTACAGGCACAGTGAAAAATGGATCTGCACACACCCAAAACACGCACCTAAAATTGCGCAGCCCATTCTTCGGAACACCTTAGTAAAAGGGCCCCTTAACTGGATTGGCACTGAATATCCACCCCTAACCGGCCACATTGCGCATTATAGCTGGTTAGCGACTACCTGCTAACTATGGATATTCAGCAGGAGATAACTGGTTATCTCCCACTGAATATCCGCAGTTAGGCATTACTCCACTATTTAACCGGCCAGGAGCCATTCCTGGCCAATTAAATAGTTTTGAATACTGCCCAGCTGGACTATTTGAGGAGTAAGGGGCACCATTAAAAATGTCCAAACTCAAACCTGACAATAAACAAATTGGCATTCATATAAAATAAAAATGCTTAATATTCAAGAGGGAATAGTTAACTGATCATTCTGTTGAGAGTGGTATTCCAGACCCGACTACAAGTCATTACAATGCACAGCTTGGAGACATTTTTAAAAATCTTGAAACAGGTGATGTTATCTATGGAATATGCTTGAAAGCAGGAGTTAATGGAGAATGGAGTTCGGGCAAAAGAAAAATAGAATAAATGGAAATTGAATTATCTAAAATGTCATGTCAGTCATAAAACCCACCTTGAAAAAGATGAAACCTTTTCTGGAAAGGAACTCTATATGAACAGCATTCAGAATTTGTTACTTATATCTGAGAAAATGAAAAGTGGACTTCTAAGAATGTCTAAGGACCCCCCAAGCTTCACCCAGCTTCAGAAAAAGTTTGCTGAACTCATATCTTCAACTGCAGACTGCAAAAGAGGATTCAGCTTGATAAATGTCTGTAAAACTAAGATGAGAACCCATCTAAAAGTTGAACACCTAGATAATTTAATGAGGATTAAAGTATATCTGTACTCTGGAAACAGTGTTAATAATGTGACCCCCCCCCCCCCCCCCCATCCCCAAGGGTTTACTGTCAGCCTTACTTTACACCTTGAGCTGTTACCTCAGGCGGACACTAGACCAAAATAGGGCTCAAGATACATAAATATAGAAGTAACCTCACCCTTCTATTTCTGTAAATAGAGGGGGAAATTATAAACTCAGAGGCAAGTGTTATATTGAAAACAAATATTAATATTTATTAACATAAACCTCCTTGAAAATTCTATTAAAATGTAACTCATTAACAAGTGAATTTATTTTCAGTTCTTCAAACACTCATTCGGTGAGATCTCACCACAACGATAACAAGTTCATTGCTACACAGCATCAGATAGGATTTAATTACAAGCTGATACAAAGAATACTTAACAATTGTTTGCTAAACATTAACCCCCAGATTCTATATACTGTGACATAAGTTGTGCATGCAAATACAATCGTATTCTGTATGTGTGCGTGCAACTTAGTTAACAAGCCAATCAGCACTGATAATTGCCAATTAACAAACAATTATTGACACTATCAGGCTTATTTTCGAAAGAGAAGGACGCCCATTTTTCGACACAAATCGGAAGATGTCCTTTTGAATCAAAAGAGGCCTGCCACCTGTGAATTTATACCTTGGATGTATTTAAAATGTCTCTATCATATCTCTTCTACTCTGGCTTTCCTGTACATTATTCCCTACTTCTATAGCAGGGCATTTAGAGTTAGGAGCCATTTGTGCATATTGTATTCAGGTCTCCACCCCTCTACAGGGAGGAGAACGGTGAGCAGGCCTTGGCAGTATTTAATACAGCTGCACTCCACTTCGCCTTGATAACCTTCTGTTTATTAACTCAAAGCAAGGGTCTTTACCTACATAAAGTTCATCTTCCAATAGGCAGGGCTTTTTGTTTAAGTCCAGACCCCCGTCTCCACATTCGTATAGGCCCCTGCCTAGTGTAACTTCAACCCCAAACTCAATATAGTGTACACTCTTTCTGGGTTTCTTCCCACCCTGTCAATCAGTCCCTAGGAGGAATTCAGTTGCTGGTAGGATGGAGGAAAAACCCTACGGGTATCAGTTCATTCCTCCCCCTTTAGCAAAGTTCAAAGTAAACACAAAGTTCATAACAACCCTGGATTCACATATACAACCCCTTCAGCTCCCAGCTCCAACACCAAACTGAGTCCACTGATATTTATCTCCACTGAGCAGTGCTGTTGCCTATAGCTTCAACCAGAGTTCATTTGTATATGGAACAGTTCTACTGCTCTCAGCTTCAACCTTCTATTCCTTCACCCTCCTCGTGTACTAACAGAGACTGAAGGGACCCTCCCCCCTCCCATATCTATACCAGCACCAACTCCTGGTATCCTCCCACATGGGTCAAGGTTGAGCCTTCTATCTGGTTCCTTTCTCCTTCCCCAGAAACCTTTTCCCTCTCTTCACCCAGCTAGAGAGCAAGGCTGCTATGAGCCCCTTCAATTGTTCCCCTTTCACCTTGGCCAGAGCAGAGACATCCATAGGTTCCTCCTCCTGTCTCTCCTCCAGCTGCATCATATCCCCCTGATTATACCTCCCCAGCCAATCACCCTCCTCCCCCTTGGGAGCCTGGGAAGTGTAGTGCTGTGCACTCCCCTTTGCCAGATCAGGTGCTCTATCTAGGGACTGCTGGGAACTGTAGTCCCCCTGCCTCTCAAAGGAAGGGGAAAAACTGCCCTTCCTGACAGGGGATGACATTCTATGCCGGGGCCTCTGGGACCTGTAGTCTCCTAGGGTTTCCGGGTAAGGTTTACCTTCCTGGCCTTTTTCCCTACAGACCTTCTTGCCCCTTCTCCTGGGCTCCTCACAATATATGTGTATAGAATACTAGCCCATATACATGTATATGCATATTTAAACATGTATGTGTGAGCTGTGAACTCAATGGTATTCTATAAGATATGCCTTAGCACGTAAGTGCAAGGAAGCATTCACTGGGAGAAGCATGGGTAGGGCATAAACATGGCAAGAGAGGGTAAAACGGTACACAGGTACAAATAACCAAAGAAAAAAGCTCAGCTGGGTCTTCAAAACTGAGACAACAGGAGTCTTTTATTTCTGCAAGACCCGACATGGGCCGTGTTTTGGCATGAGAAACGCCTGCCTCAGGGGTCTATTAATAAATAAAACATATAAATAATACATTAAAATATAAAAATATAAAGATAAATCATAAAGTATATTTATAAAAAAGCATATACTTTAAAAAGTGTAATAAAAGAATGCATATCAAGATCCCAATCAGTCTGTGAGTAGAGATTTATATATTGCAGATTCCAAATAAATCCTGGTGATATGTGATTAAGTAAAGACCCTATTAAAGTGTCAATTGATGCAAACGTGAGGAACACAGGAGAACACCAACTGGTGTAAAAAAGAGTAAACCAATATAAAGTGAGAAGGGAGGCACAGGAAACACCAATGGATATAAAAATAATATAGTTTGAAAAGAGTTGATTCTATGCACATCATCTAGCAAAAAAAGGGGGAAGATAATAATGCCTGTCTTACCCAAACCTTGTATCAAAAACTTAAGAAAGGAACATTATGACGAAAGGTTCCTAAATGCAAAAATAAACTCCTATTAAAGGGAAAGGTCAAGAGTGAGGGAGAAAATTATGCATAACTCAATAATGCATAAAACTAAACCTATTATAATTAAAATGAATTCTCTAGATAAAACGTATAGCGTTGTGATTTGAGTCACGATGCTATACATTTTATCTACACAATTCATTTTAATTATAATAGGTTCTATTTTATGCATTATTGAGTTATGCATAATTCTCTCCCTCACTCTTGACCTTTCCCTTTAATAGGAGTTTATTTTTGCATTTAGGAACCTTTCGTCATAATGTTCCTTTCTTAAGTTTTTGATATAAGGTTTGGATAAGACAGGCATTATTATCTTCCCCCTTTTTTGCTAGATGATGTGCTTAGAATTGGCTCTTTTCACACTATATTATTTTTATACCCATTGGTGTTTCCTGTGCCTTCCTTCTCACAGTATATTGGTTTACTCTTTTCTACAGCCGTTGGTGTTCTCCTGTGTTCCTCACATTCGCATCAATTGACACTTTAATAGGGTCCTTACTTAATCACATATCACCAGGATTTATTTGGAATCTGCAATATATAAATCTCTAATCACAGATTGATTGAGATCTTGATATGTATTATTTTGTTACACTTTTTAAAGTATGTGTTCTTTTATAAAAATACTTTATTATTTATCTTTATATTTTTATATTTTAATGGATTATTTATATGTTTTATTTATTAATAGACCCCTAAGGCAGGCGTTTGTCATGCCAAAACATGGTCCGTGTCGGGTCTTGCAGAAATAAAGAACTCCTGTTGTCTCAGTCTTGAAGGCCCAGCTGAGCTTTTTTCTTTGGTTTTTAGGGAATAAGTGTGGCTAACATTTACTCACATACTTATAGAATACTGTAAGTTACATGCTAAAGAGCTGCAATCAGGCACTAACATTTATGCCAGCCATAGAGATGGCATAAGTGGGCATAACTAAATATAGGTGCATTTATTCCATTTTAGGCTAATATGCAGTAGTGGAAATTACACATGTCATTGCCAGTATAAAATGGGCACACTACCCACTTACTTTTGGCACCCAGTTGTAGAATTGCCCCTATCGCCCTAATTCTTTATATGGCACTCAAATTTACATGCACAAATATAGGCGTGAACCCAATTTGCATATGCAATGTAATTTATTAACAACCAATTAGTGCCAATAATTGGGCACTAATATTCAATTATCAGTGTTAAATGGGACTGATTAAAATTTACACACATATCTTTAGGCGCCAGGATCTGTGTGTAAATTTTATGTGTACATCTGAAAAGGGGGCATGGTCATGGGCAGATCGGGGCAGTCCTGGAATTTATGCAGTTTTATAGAATAAGGGAGATCCGCACCTAATTTAGGTGCAAGAATTTACATTAGGTTTTACTTGGTGTAAATCTTCATGCCCAAATTTTGGCATGGATCCTGGCGCCAACACTATTCTATAAACAGCACCCATCCCTGAGAATCATTTATAGAATAGAATCTCTTTATTGCCTATCATATGCCTTCATCAGCATATGTTACGATTACCGCAATATGGCCTACGCTGGTATCACCAAAGCAAACTTTAAAAGATTACAGACTTTTTAGAATACAGCAGCTCATATCATCTGTCAGTCCTCCAAATATGACAGGGCTTCCCCTCTACTTCAGCGTTTACATTGGCTTCCAGTTGAATATAGAACTAAATTCAAGGTATTAATTTTGACACATAAAGCGTTATATACCTTGACTCCTTCCTACTTGGAGGCTCTAACCATTCCTTATACTTCAACATGAACTCTCAGATCACTCACTGATAATAGACTGGTTTTGCTATCTCCTGTCATGGCTAGATGGGAATCTACGTACACTTTGACCTTTCACTTTCTCTCCCCAGCTATCTCCTGTCATGGCTAGATGGGAATCTATGTACACTTCGACCTTTCACTTTCTCTCCCCAGCTCTATGGAATTCACTCACACAGTCTATATGACTGGAAAAATCATATGCACTTTTCCGTACTTTGCTGAAAATGTACTTCTTTCAATTAGCATTTGGTTTCCTGTGATGTAATATAGTAACATATACAGAAACATAGTAGACGGCAGAAAAAGACCTGCACGGTCCATCCAGTCTGCCCAACAAGACAACTCATGTGTGCTACTTTTGTGTATACCCTACTTTGATTTGTACCTGTGCTCTTCAGGACACAGACCGTATAAGTCTGCCCAGCACTAGCCCCGCCTCCCAACCACCAGCCCCGCCTCCCAACCACCGGCTCTGGCACAGACCGTATAAGTCTGCCCAGCACTATCCCCGCCTCCCACCACCGGCTCTGGCACAGACCGTATAAGTCTGCCCAGCGCTATCCCTGCCTCCCAACCTCCAGTCCCGCCTCCCACCACTGGCTCTGGCACAGACCGTATAAGTCTGCCCCGCACTATCCCCACCTCCCAACCTCCAGCCCTGCCTCCCACTACCAGCTCTGCTCTGCAATGTTCAGCAAAATGTGAGATCTAGCAGACATCCTGCAATGTAGAAATGTTGATCTATGTAGGAATGTTGACTTATGTCTTATAGATATTCCTTTGTAATTTTTGCTATTTTAATTTGAATGTAAAGCTTGTTTTTACTTTCCTATCATTTTATGGCTTTCCTTTAGGTATTATGTTTTATGTTGGCTAGTGACTTTCTTTTTCTGATCATGCTGGCCCAGTATCTGATTCTGTTGCTGGTATCTGTCCTCTTAACTCTGTTTCCAGGGCTTCCTTTCCACTGTATGTATCCCTCATTGATAAGTCTCTGACTCTAAAGTTTAGCAATTTCATTAAAGCAAAATGTATTTTCAAATATCACAAACTCTCCCTATCCAAGCAGAATGTTTTATATAAAAACAAACACACAAAAAAAGCAATCAGATTTTTACTTACCAGCTATTCTACACTATACGTCATCTAAACTTCCTCTTTGAACCTCAGCCAATTAAATGGATTCTAGCTGTAGCTATGATAATTATGTACACATCATTGCAGTCATGCCCTCCTCTCAGTGTACATGCTCAAAAAACAAAAACTTTGAACCACTTAGAGATAACAATTACACTATTTATTTTTTATTTCTCCCCAGTCTCACTTGCACACCTGCCTCCAAACCTGTTCTCTTTAATTTGAATGTTGTTCCAGCTCACCCTGAATGAAAGTTGTTCACACACCAAAGCCATAAATAGCTGCTGGTTGTACTCTTTGAAGCAGCTTTAGCAGAGCAGCGTGTCTGTCTCAGCACTGCTGGGCTACCTTCACTTCCTGATGCAGGCAGGGGAGAGAGGAGAATCACAACTTCAGGTAAAAGATTTTGCAAGTGAGTGGCGCCCTCTAGAGGTCGGTGCCCCCCTGCATTGCTTACCTCCCCCCTGCGTTGCTTACCTCGCTTACCGTGTCGGCACGGCCCTGCTGCTGCCTGCCTATTGACATTGCTTGCTCCTGGATTACTCCCCTGCCTACTGCCTGCCTATTGACTTTGCCTGTACCTGGATCACTCTCTTGCCTGCTGCCTGCCTGGCCGATACGTTCACCATCCTGCTTCCAGCTCTGTCTCGTAAGCCTGCAGGCTGCCCGCACCTAGGGGCTCAACCTCTGGGGAACAGCGGTCAGCGCAGGTGAAACCCGGGGTTGTCCGGCCGCCAAGCAGAACCTGGTCTGAGTACTGAGCTTAGCAGCACTCTACTTGGTACAAGAACTCACAAGTCTGACAGGTACTATCATCTCCTTTTACAGCTGACCATTCCTCTCCTTATGCATCCAAACACCCTTCTAGCATTTGCTACTGATTTATCTACCTGCTTGGCCATCTTAAGATCATCAGATCACACACAGATCCCTCTCTTGTTCTGTGTACAGAAGAGATTCATTCCTCCTATTGCACTCAATGGTGGCTCTACCATTAGGTC